>NC_056536.1:1108806-1708806 GCF_910596095.1 Thunnus maccoyii | reverse complement strand
ATGTCCCAGTCAAGCCATGAGAGATAGTCTTGCATGTCCAATGGAATTTTATCCAAAACAAACTGCAATGTAAATTTTGCAATGCATCTGATGTTGCATATACTGTAGCATAACATAGACATTTTGGGGGGTGATGGGTATGTCCAGCTGAGTCCTCAAGTGTTTTTCTTCCTTCTTGTCTCCTGCCCTTCTGTTCCACTCTGGCCTTTCCTCCCCACAGCTGACCTTCCCACCCCTCCAACCCTTTATCCTGCAGATGTTGGCTTGACTTTGCGGATTGTCATTTCAGCACAAAGGCCACTCTGTTGTTGAGGGCCTGGCATCAGCCTGGGCGCCTGCCAGCGTAATCTGTCCTAGACAGCCGCTCGCTGAGACAAGGGGAGGGTGGGCATGCGCTGGGCATGGAGCATGGGGAGGAGGGCCTGGGGGGCTGAGGACAGGGGCTATGGGGTGGAAAAGGACTCACAGCTGTGAGGGGAGGGTCAACTACCCCCCTCTATATCCACATCCCCCCGAGTCATCCAACACTCCACATCTTCCTCTCACAAGGAGACTGGGTCACTGAGTCAGTGCTGCAGTTCTGAATGCTGTTTAAGGATCTTTCTTACTCTTCACAACGTACAAAGACCACTGTGGAGAGGGCAGCAAGAGTTGAAGCTATTTTTGGCAGACTTTGCCAAACAACACAGACCAGAGTCAAAGACCATGGATTCTGTGGCAGGTCTGGACAGGGGCCAGGGGAGCCAGTGCCCCCAACAATCCTGGACCCCTTGTGGCAGCCCTAAAATCCAATGACTCTGAGGAACCAAGGAAAGTCAGGACTTCCTCATACCAAAAAAGAAAAAAGATGTAATCATCATCTTTGTCTACTAATTTGTTTTCGTGGCCATACCTTCCCCATTTTTCATTGAGTTCTCTCAGATGAGTGAAACAGTGCCCTTCTGGGTTGTAACAGCTGGTAAATGTCGGCTAGAATGTGTAGTCTAGCACGATATGTCAGGCTTACTGACGTCTATCAGAGGGAAGAAAGTAAAATGAAGTTTGCCTCCTTTGATTAAAAAATAGTTAAGCGTAAAACAGTCAGATGTGGTCATTGTTAAACTGTGAATGGACTAGTTGCCAGAAAAGAAACTCTGATGTGAACTGTGAAGTCTGTAACCTCACAACAAAAAAGAGAAATTTACATTTCTATTAGATACATACAATTGGGAGAGTTACCTTGTTTTCCATTGTTGCTAATGATATTAGCTCTGGTGTTTTTGTTAGAGTTAGCTAACAGTGATGTGTTCTTTTATTAAAAGAAATAATCACTGCAACACCTGAAGTGAGACACGACATAGATACTTCATCTCCATAAAAGAGAGGAGAATACTTCAATGTCAGATAACATGAGTCAGATAAAACGTATTGTGTTATTTGTCTTTAAATAGATAAATAAGGTTAAATGTTTTTTTTTTAAAGATAAAAATCTTTATCATTATTATCCTCTTAACAAGAATGTAGCAAAGAGGTCTATTATGTGCTGTAGGCTGTTTGGCTTATCCCTGAAGCTGTTGTGTTATTGTGGCTGTCTAGTCCAGGGAAAGCATGTAAAAGGTCTGGATGTTTGTGAGTATTTCTTCATTCTCTATTTATTTTTAAGCTGTGCCGTATAATGAGTAATGCGCTTAAAATAACTAGAATACCATAAGGCTTGCAGGCTATTTTTTCTCTGTAATGCAAATACAAGAGTGTGTAAGTCATGTATTTGATACATGTATTGATACTTTTTGATGTGAACATAGACATTTTGATCTGTGAATATTTTTACTGTTAAATTTATTTAGTTGTCAGTACTTCTCACCTGCAGAGTGTAAGCTTTAAAGTAAATATTTTTGAATACTAACAAAATATGTTAGAAACGTGTAAGTCAAGTATCTATATATGAATTTTCGATGGGAATATAAATCAAATAATAGAACAGTATGACAAATTTGAAGTTGTTTACTTTATTGCTAAAATGACACTATTTGTCTTATTTTACATTTTATTTTGTTATATGACCTCTCTGATTGGTTTCTGAATCTCTCCACTGCTAAAATTAGTTCGTTTAACAGGCCCCTCTAAAAGAACAGCTGGCCCCAATGTGGCCCCTGTGGTTTAAATGGGCTGGAACTGCTACTGTATGGATAAAAGGGAAATTAAAGCTGCAACAACTGGTCGAAAATTAATTGGCAACTATTTTAATAATCGATTTATTGTTTTAGGTCATTTTTTAAGAAAAAATGCTAAAATTCTCTGGTTCCAGCTTATTAATAGTGAATATTTTCTGGTTTCTCTAGTCCTCTATGACAGTAAACTGAATCTTGTTGGGTTTGTGGACTGTTAGTCAGAACTAAACAAGACATTTTAGGTTGCATCTTGAGCTTGGGAAACAGTGATTAGCATTAACAAACAACTAATCAATTAATCGAGAAGATTAATCAATAATTAAAGCCGCAAGCAGCGATGAATGGGTCATCACCATTTTGCCACACCCAAACCCAAGACCCATATCAGATGTAAAATTAAGCAACTTCTGATGCATGTGCAAATTTTTGTGAGTTTTTGAGCACTCCTAGCACCTCAAAGCTACTACAAGTAACAAGTAATTAGGGGGCGCTATAGAACAGAAATCCCACACCCAAACCCATTTGTGATAGTAATTGCAATATTTACCACTTTGAACTAAGGTGCAAAGGTTCATGAGTTTTTGCACATCCTAAAGGCCTCAAATGTGTGTTCCTGAAATGAAAATTGACGCACAAAATTTAAATTGGATGACTTCCTGTTGGGCAAAAAAAATAGAAAAAACATGTATTATGTTGAGAATTATAAGAGCAGTGAACACACTGAATTTCTTGAACATCAAAGAAACTTTGTTCCAAGATGGCCCTGGGTTTGGGGGGAGTTATGAAGCCCGCTGGCCACACCCAAGCATTACAGAACTTTGCAATTTTCACCATTTCTGATGCACTGGTCATGCTGCAAGTACCACAAAATAGGCCAGTGACTGAAATTACCCCAGTTGGGTGCAATTTTAAACTTGTTTTGACAGTGAGTTGAGAGTCCCTTGCTGCCTGAAGCATCCACTACCTGACACAGATGCTGTCAGCTGGGCTGAGAAAGCCTCTAATATGAGTGAATGTGCAAAAGGCCGTTGGTACTGATGGCATCCCTGGCTCTATTCTCTGAGTGTGTTCAAGTCAACTGGCAGATGTCTGCTCTGACATATTCAACCTGTCCTGGCACAGGCTGTAATCCCCACCTGTCTGAAGATCACCATCATTGTCCCTGTAGCTGGCCTGTAGCTCTCACACTTCTCACCCTAAAGTGCTGTGATAGATTAAGGACTTCCTCAGTAGATCTACAGAAGATGCAGGAAAAAAAGCTTAACCTATGTAAGGAATGTTGTTAATTGGATTGAGCTTTCAGGCTTTGAGCACCTGCAATCGGATCTTAAGCCCTCCAATGGACCCAGGCTGCGAGAAGTGGAAGTCACACTTGCTCCACTCACACCAAGATCATAGATGCCCCGCAGGGCAGTGTGCCTAGTCCGCTGCTGCTCTACTCCATCTTTTCTTATGAATGAATGGCCAAGCACGGCTCACATGTGTGGGTGCTTATGACATCAGAGTAGAATGACTGATCACTGAAAATGATGAATCAGCATACTGGTAGGAGTAAAGGATTTGGTGGTGTTTGGTGTGGAGAAAGCTATCTCTTTAATGCCATTTAAAACAGAATTCAGGAGGACTGACTTCTGATTGAGAACATACTGCACCAGTCAGAGCAATTAAACACCTTTACCACTACAATGATGCTGAGCAATGGTGGTCTACCCACAATGGATTCCCATTTTTAGTTGCCCATTAACTCTTAAGAAGGTTGGAATACCTTTCTCCTAAGCTCACAGGATGTTTCAGCAAATGTTCCAAATCGACATATATTTACATTGAAGTGACAACACACTGTAGTGGCTATAGTAGGATTGGATTGGATTGGATTGGATTCAGTTGTTATTTATATAGTGCCAAATCATAACAGAAGTTATCTCTGGGCACTTTTCACATAGAGCAGGTCTAGACTGTACACTTTATTTTACAGAGACAACAACATTCCCCCATGAGCAGCACTTGGTGTCAGCAGCAAGGGAAGACTCCCCTTTAACGGGAAGAAACCTCAAGCAGAACTTAGGTGTTTAGGGCCAAGTACAATAATTTCAGTTTTGTCTGAGTTTAATATGAGAAAATTGCAGGTCATCCAGGTCTTTATGTCCTTAAGGCATGCTTGGAGTTTAGTTAACTGACTGGATTCATCTGGCTTCATTGATAAATATAATTTGGTATCATCTGCAAATTATATGAAAAGGGGTGGAAGCCAGGGTGTAACAGAGTAGGGATGTGTGGCACCCACCATGGCAAACTAGGCAGGGCCACTTAATGAATGAATGAATCAATCAATTAAGCAGTTACACCCCAAAAATAATACCATGAAAGCAGGTCTTGAAATTATTTCTTTTGAATGACCAAAATGACTACTAAATTAAAATCCTCCAGCCAAATTTGACTAGCCAGACTGAGCCAAACTGATTAGCCAGCAAAAAAGTAGGTAAATCTATCTAGGAAGGAATCGCTGTCTGTATGTGTGTCCTTCACGTATCTCAATAACCATCTATCCAATCAACTTCACACTTGGCAGGTGTATTGCTGAGGACCCAAGGAAGTACAGTATTGAGTGTGAAGTTGTTTGGATAAGTGGTTCTTGAGAAATATACAAAAATACATCATAAACAACGTTGCTTCTGCTCCTTCTTCTTCCCGTGGCGTCAATGCGCAGAAATACGGACAGTGCTACTCTGCCATTGCAACCCACATTGTGGGCGGAGGTGGGATTACATCTGTAGTGATAATGACAAATTTAAGAGACTTAAGCTCTACTATTGAACTGTGTACTGTGAACAAAAACTTGAACATATACATTCAAGACTTACTGCAGGATATTTCAAACATGTTTTGAATGGGCACTACAGTTCATCTAACTAAAATGCGGTTTGTCTGTCTGTATGTGTGTCCTTCGCATATCTCGAAAACTGTTCAAACCATCGAATTTGGTGCAATTTGGACACACGACATGTTTAATATTAATAAACTTTGAACAAACAAGCAAACAGTGAGCCACTTAGCTCTGTGTCTAAGTGCACTGGAGGCTGTTTGATATAAAAACCATCACATCACAGAGGGGCGGGGCATCTGGTATCTGACTTTAACTCACATTTGTTGGGTATATTGCTGAGGATTATCATTTTACATATGTCACAAACATATGATCAGTATATAAAATATGATTAGAAAATATGGTTCTTATACATGATACCCCTATAATAAGTAAACTAGTTTAATTGAGGTATACTTCAACCAGCTGCAATATTAAAATTAAGTTTACATCAGTTTTAATATGCATAATTTACAATTATATCATAAAAATACTCTATTCTGCCATTCTGCATGATGAGTACTTTTACTAAAAGCATCTATAATCAATATTTCTATAATAGCAATGTATCAAATGACAATGCAAGCGCTGTCACTTGTAGTGATGAACTTAGAGAATTATCAGTGACTCTGCAGCTCCCCTCAGCTTGACAGAGCTTTTAAACTGAGTTTCAGCTCATTGTTTAGTTGTCTGGCTGCAACTTCACTGTTTTAGTTCACTGTCAGCACTCACATAGCGTCATTTTTGGCCATAGCAGGGGGCTGTTTTCAGAGGAAAAAGCTCTAAAAAGCCTCTGTACACTACCTGCTCAGCACCAAACAGCAAACAGACACAGTTAGCGGGAGACTAGCTGGTGAACATAGTGGAGCATTTAGCAGCTAAAGAGCCAGATATTTCCCTCAGGAGTTGGTAGAGAGCAAAAACAGAGCTAAAAGAGAGTGAATATTGGACTTACATTCACCAGGTGGACAGAAACACAACTCCAAATGAATGATAATGTTGCTCCGTAACTGCTGGATGTGGAAATAAGCAACTGTTTGCTAACAAGTTCAACATATCAACTTAAAAGGGGATGAGTGTTATATTCACTACTTGTTTCTACTGCTCTCAAGTGGCCATTAGTTTCAGGTTTAAATAATGTTTTGAATGCAGGACTCGTAATGGAATAGTGTTACATTGCTGTACTTAAGTAAAGGATCTGGATACTTCCTTCACTGCAGAATACTTCTGTTATGAGCGTTTGATTCTGTTATTGTTCAAAGAAATATGTAAAAAGAAATACTATATATCAAAGAAAAATACTTTGCAGAATTTTTGGGAACCAAATGAGTGACCTCTTAAAATATTACGGACTGTTTTAATATCTGTTTCCATACTTATGTGTTTTAATGCCAACTATCAACCTGTGGAAGTACATGTCGTCTTTACAGATAAGAATCTGGCCTGTGATCAAACTGCAACAGGGAATGCAAGGGTTATGCCAATATAAAACTATTTTAATGACTGAATTTATTTATAGCCGTTCCTCAACATGGCAGCCCAGTGTACAATGCCTGAAGAACTCCAGTGACACTTTGTCCTCACTCAGCTTCTCAGAGAGAAAAATGTACTTGCTATGAACAGTAAAAGCAGTCTGGCTTGCATGATTACTTGAGAACATTTGGTGTGTGATTTGATTAAAACAAGACTGTAAAGTCACCAGCAATCCAGGGCGGTGTTCCCTCGTGTCTTCATTACTCATTCATACAGCTTTTTCTTCTCTTTTGAATAAACAGGTGTTTTTTTTTTTCTTCACTTTTTCTCTTATTTAGTTTCAGCCACACAGTGCCTCATGTGCAGAGAGGTAGTACTGAATACGATGAATGTGTTAGGAGGTGACTAATGTACTGATTCACGAGTCTGGAGCTGTAATTGAAACTATTCCAGGAAGAATAATGTGTGGTGTATGGAGTCAGGTTAACGCGACCAGGTGGAATATTATCCAGGCCAGCCACAGTTTATAGCTTCTCCATGGTGACGGTACATGTGCTAATCACAAAAACACGCAGGAGTGGCAGCTTGAGATGATCTCAAGGCCCGAGGTGATCTGCTAAAGTCATGTTTAGAGACTCAACTCAGCAGTGAAAAAGTCTGAGAGGGTTATAATCTTGATGATACAGTGATTCAGTAGGTTTCAGTCACATCCTTCACTCGTTTGTTTGCTCCTTAACATTAGATCATTGTCATTATTTTGGCCTTTATTTAACCTCTGCCATTGGTACTGAGTTCTGGGATGTTTCTTCACAGACATCTATTTAATTTAAACAATGTGGCCATTTGTGACATATGTTTCCTTTTGTTCTGTTCCTAAGTTAGAGTTTCTGTAGGTGGATCTCTTGTTTCTGACTGTCTGACTGGCTGTAAATTTCCCCTCTGGGACCAGTAAAGTCTTATTATCTTATCTATTATTGCCCCCCCTATAAAGCTGTGTTGTAAACAACATGGACAGACTAATGATAGCAGGCTGTTCACCCTCTCTCTTTAGGCATGTTCGGACAATACATATATACATATATACATACTGAACCTGTTAACAGACTGATGCAATTATTGCTTACATCAATACTTTACTGTGGATTGTATTACTAACTAGATGTAACTAATTGATTAGTCACACAAGCATACCCCCAGTCATCTTTATTGCTTAACTACAACATTTATGGTTAAATCAAATAAAGACTTTTCTCATATTAAGCTAATTTGTCCCATTTCCTTTAGTTTAACAAATTGTTTGGATACTCAAACAAACCGTTTGCATGATACACTGCAACTTCTCATTTTGTTTTTATTTTGCATCCAATGTGTCAGTTTGAGCACTATTGACAGAATATAAGCTTTATTTTTGGCTCCTGTAAACATAGTAACAGACATAATAATACATTTTGAGTCATAATTTCAGTAACAGGAGGAAAAATTTCAGTTGATTATTAGTCCTATGCCCCCTCCTCCCCCTCTTCGTTGCCACTGCTCTGAATGGCGGCCATTACAGGCCTGAAAACTTATTCATGAGAATCCTTTGGGGGGGGAAATCATGTCCTGTGTTGGTGGCTGCTGGTTTTCGCCACGTGAAACTAAGCTCCGAAGTGTGTGTGATGTTTCATTGGCCCGCACATGCTGCCCAGCAACAGACAAGGCGACTAACTGAATCACGGTGAGGACCATCTGGGGAGCTGAATGTGTCATGCTGTGCCAAGCTACAGAAAAATAACTCATCATCGCTCTGCCCTCAGAGGAAGACAGAAGGCAGAGGAAAGCAGCAGCAGCCGTGCCAAGGAGGTTCACAATGCCTCATTATTATGTTGAGAACCTGGGACGGGCGAATCACCACCTGCCCTTTCATGCTGGGGTTCAGTCGGCACGGCTGTCTGGCACACTGACTCTGTTTTTGAATTTTTTATATATATATATACACAAACACTCACCAGCCACTTTATTTTTTTACAAAGCTTATTCATTTTCAGTTTTTGTTGACATTGTAATTCTACTTCATGTTTATTATTGAGGTCGTAGTGGGTGGTGGTTTTCAGGAGTGCGTTATATTGAAAAGTGTTCCTAATATTTTGTCCCCCTCATGTATGTAAATGGAGTAGATAATATAATGCACCCCAGTACACCACCACCACCCACTATGACCTCAATAATAAACATAAAGTAGAATTATCACCTTTCTGACAATGTCAACAAAAACTGAAAATGTATAAGCTTCGTAAGTGGGGAACAGTCAGTGGATCACCCGTGTGGATATTTGTATTAAATATCACTTTTAGAGACTTTTGGGACTCTCTGCCCTACACACCTCCCTCATGCTCCTAACATTTTTATGTTTCCCCATGAAGAATTGTAATCATTTTGGTGATCCTCTGACTTTTCATCTAGCGCCATCATCAGGTCAAAATGTTAATGTATCCAATACTTCAGTTTATGATAACATGCCTGCAAAACTACTACTACAAAACCCCATCAGCCTCAGCTGTACTTTGTGTTTACTGGTAATTATCAACATTAGCATGCTAACATACGAAACTATTTTGGTAACCATGCTAAACATCAGCATGCTAACGTTGTCATTGTATCATTTAGCTCAAATCACAGAGCTGCTAGCATAGTTGTAGACTCTTTAGCTGTGTCACATACTTTTGTTAGTACACTTTCATGTAGTACACTGTGTACACTATATATTACTGGCGTAGTGTGCGAAGTTTGACAGGGTAGTGTTGTCTCAAATCAAACACAGCCGTTGTGCACTTACTGGAAATGACGATCGCAAATTAGCATTAGCTAGCTTTAGCATTCACGTTATCGTTCGCACTACTAAATCATTACAGACTGCTAAATTAACCCAAAAAACATACTGACGGCTTATATCAGACAACAGTATAGTGGTGCTTAGTGCTAAAAAACACATGTATAACTTAGATTTATGTATTGTGGCGATATTCATAGTAATAATGTACCTGGCCGCCATTTCCAGTTTGAAAAGTGGTCCCTCCCCTTCCGCTATGTAGCCAAGATGGCGACCATTGAGGGCGAGAAGTGTCCATAGTTCCACACTCAACTTTTTGACCTTTTTAAGTGCACCATCCGGTACTCACAGTGCACTGCATTTTTCTATACTTCTCAGTGTGAACACACTTATGCACTCAAAATGTTAGGTGTAAGTACAGAAGTATGCGATTTGAGACACAGCATTTGTCTTGTTAGCCTGTTGTGGAGGTTTGACCCCACAACTCAGTATTATAGCAGGTTGTGAAATAGTCACAAAATTTAATCTATACACAAAATGTGTGTGTGTGTGTGTGTGTGTGTGTCTGTGTGTGTGTGTGTGTGTGTGCACGCGCATCAAATCTTGTATCATGGCCATATAAACTGGATGAAGATGGGGTTACCAAACTGGACTTTACATTTCACATCCTTTGTTTAATCCCTGCACTTGTCACTTTCATATCAAACTGGACTTTAGATTGTGCATTGCATTCAGTCCTAACCCTAATCCCAGCACTTCAGGCCTACAAGCCTGTAGTAATGCCTTACATTGTCAGTAGTATTGTAATCTCTGAAAGTGACTCATTTTGCTCATCATTTCCACTAAAAAGACAAAGCAAACAAACAAATGAAAAGCTTCACATTATATATTGTGCCTTTAAAGTGATCTCTGAAACTAGGCCTGGGATGGCTTGTGTCCATGAAATGACAACAAGTAAAACTTTATCGTAGAGCTAAACTAAATGCAAACCAAGTGCATGTTTGAAGGCTTGGTCTCAGCTATCATGTGAGATAGTCAACAACTGGGGACACTGACAAATATGGGTAAAATATGGTTAAAATTAATTTTCACCCATTTAACAATTAGATATTTAAAATCTGATTACACAAATTTGTTTACAATCCCTTTAAACTCCTAACTGTACTCTCAATTCAGTATCTACAACTTTCAATTTTAGGAAAAACACTAATATTTTTTAAAATTCCCAATTCCTTGGAGCCACACCATGCAGCTTGATGCAAATCAGCACAGCAGTTGTAGTACTTCTGGTTTGTAAGGTAGGGTTGTAAATAGGATCATAAAAAGATATATCTACTGAATATATCAAATATATTGTACAGCTGAAATAGTAAATACACTGCATCTAGATGATCCATTTATAATCAGACCTCAATCTTTTTCTCTTCAGTACCTGGATGTATTATGAGCATTCATGCGTGTATGTAAAAAACAGGGTGCCACACAACCAAGATGGCATTCTAAAAAATACTGTATCCGTCCAAATAAAAGACAAACATTTTTCAACACCTGTTTTTCTATGAGAAAAGAGTGTCTCTTACATTGAGTGTCACATTATAGGTTGTTTGTAGCCCAATTGTTTCTTGGCTAGCTGGTTTCTTCAAGTCCGTTATAACATGTCTTTTAGAGTTAGTCCTAAAAGCCCTTAACGGAAGCCCAGCTCAATCTACGTGAGTTTCTGACGACTTGTGTAATGTATTTTACTGAGTGGACAGTATCTCCTGACATTGACTGCAGAAACACAGCATGGGCAGAATCATCTGTAATGCAGCCAATAGTTCCTGCTGTCACAGATGATGGGGGAGCTGAAAACAACAGAAATGTGAGATTTACGTTCTGCTATATTGTAAGTACTAGATGTTTCACTTTTACGTCTTATAATCAGGGTCGTCAAGGTTCAAGGCAATATAGTAGATTTGTTCTCCGTGCGATTACTCAATCTGGAATTGAATATATACATGACTACTCGATATAGTTGTAGACATTCACATTTAGTGAGTGGATTGTCACATTATCTAAATGCTGCTCCAAAGGATTTTCTGTCAACAATACTTGTCATTTTGTAGAATTTCTTTGGCATGAAAATAATCAAACTGAACTTGAGAAGAAAAAAATGTCCATCAGCAGCTTCAGTCTCATCATTACTGTTGGAAGCCCAGCATGAGTGTGCGTCTACACACACAGTGACGGCATGTGATTCAGCCAGACATGGCTGGCATACCGGCTGTGTCTTTCTCTGCGTGACGGGATATTTTGTCATCCTGCAGTCTGGATCCTCATTCTGTTCTCCCTCAGAGTGATGGAGTCTCGCTGCAGTCCAGATTGACATGACTCAGCCCAGCAGGCAGCCTCTTCTTTAACCAGTTTGTCTGGTGCAGTGTCATCTCCCAGTGACTAACGGCACTTCGAGAGGATGGATGGTCAGAGAGAATCACAGCACTGCTCTGATCACCTCACTGCATCACTTCATCCACTGCTAGAGCCTCTGAACACTGACTCCAACTCAGTTTAAAGTCCAGCAACATGGGTGAAAAAAAATCCTGCACAATTCCTCTTATTTCTCATTTCCTAAATTATTTTATTTACTGTAAATATTAGAAATCAAGTTTTTCTCCCATGTTACTGACTACAGCAGGTGGATGCCTCCTAGTTTAAATCCATGTTTTTCTTTGCTTACTTTTTCTCATAATTACATTTGTGCTGTCAGGAGGTACTCTGCACTGTATTGAATGATTAAAGGATTGGTTCACAATTTTTCAAGTCTGTCTTAAAACAAAAGTCCCATGTGCCCATGTGAACATTGAAACAGGTTTTGATTGCTCTACTCATTCCCTCTGCTAATACTAGTCATTAAAAGATCCCTTCATAACACGCTTTCAGTGAAAGTGATGGAGGACAAAACCTAAAATCCTTGTTTTGTTAAAAAATGTATTTAAATTTTTAAAATTTATCTGTAGCTAATATGAGGCTTCAGATCAAGTAGATATGTTCCAAAATTAGTCATTTTAGTAAATAATTTACCCAGACAATGTTTCTGGTGATGGGATTTGGCACTAAAACTACTAACTTTGAACGATATCCACTTGGTTTGACTGATTTGGATGGCTGAAGCTTCATATTAGCTTCAGATAAACTTGAAAGGAGGACTGTAGAGTTTGTCTATATCCATCACTTACATTGAAATTACATTAGGAAGGGATCTTTTAATGGCCAGTATTAGCAGGATGATTGATTACAAGCAAGAACAAGTGACACTGAAGGGGAAGCCTAAAGTGAAAAAGTGGAAAAAAAAAATTTGAACATGCCAAAAGCGTCTTCCAATTTTCTAGTATGTCTTTAACTCTTTGAATCTTCAGCTGTGTTTACTCAGCATTCACTTGCTTGAATTACACTCTGATGGCAAAGTCACTGCATATCTTATATTGTTTTTAATCAGGACAAGTAGTGGAATGTTAGTGGTTGTATACATGTTACTGGTTCTATTGGTGTTTCGGGCAGTTTTTATGAAAGAAAAAGTTGAAATAGTTTGATGTTTTTCCTATATGCCCACTGGACTTCAACACACCGATGGTTTCTGTATATGAATGGGTAGTGTTCCAAGGATAAAAGCAGTCTCTTGATGGTATATTCTCTGTCTAAAATATACTAACAATAGAAACAAAAAAGCAAATTGTCATGGATTTTGGTAATCATTGTTTTTCCTTTTTATTTTGAGATGATTATATTTTCCAGGGTTCCTATGATGCTTTTGGTGATGTTAACTGGAAGTAAAGTCTCCATGGCAAGACAGCTGTAGATGTTACCTTAGCCCTTTTGGATACTGGATATTGTAATGCTGCATGTCTGATAGAGGCAGGCAGAGAAACACTTATATCATGTGATGGTCGATCTGTATTAGCTAATGATCAGTTGTGGCAAAAGCCATAGCAACTTTGGTGCACTAGAAACAAGTCAAAATCAAGTACAGTATATGACAATAATATTAGTAACTGGCTGGCATTATTCAAGTTACTTTAATTTAATCTTTGGATATCTTTCCAAGACAATACATAAACTTTTTAAATTTGGTTGCACATGCATTACATGTGCCAAATGTCGAAAGCGAGGAAGCTCCACTCATCCATCACAAACAAATACTGTGCCAGTGGGTTTTGGAGCGTGCCCATTAAGATTGATAAAGGTGTAATTTGTTCCACCCTAACAGGTGCATTAAAACTAACAGTAGACTGAGAGAGAGGCCTGAGCATCGTTTCTACACACCCACACTGTCCTGACTGTACAGCCAGACGGAACGCACTGAGGCCACCAGGTGCTGCCAACGCCTCCTACAGTCAGCTGCCTGTGGGCAGATCCATTTTTTTGTCAAATGCAGTTTCCTTCTTGCTTCCATGAATGTTGTTGTTTGGTTTCACAAGTAAAACAGGTCTGTGCTAGAGCTGTGAATGATAATAAATACATGACACATCTCAGGTGAGATTGGTTTATGAGCCATGAATTGCCTCCATTTCCAGGTGAGCCTGGTTGCAGACTTCTAAATCACCACCAGTCACTGTCAAACGGGGCTGGTATGCTCAGTGATGGCTATATACCCCAACTGGAGGAACCATCGACCAATCAGAGCTGTGTAGGCTGGATTAAGAAAGGGGGCATACAACAATCTTCCTACATAGCTAGCTACATCCATGATAAATAGCAGCAGAAAAACGGCCACAAAAATGGCAACAAGCGAAGATGAGATTGATGCAGCTGTGCGGTGTACATTGACTTATAGATATAACAACTCTTTAATTATTCTTCATTCAGTAATGAGACATGGCAAAATACCTCTTTAAGTTACCTGTCACCTGTATGTGTGTACCCCACCATCACTCTGTAACACAAAGTTACTGTGAGTTATGGCATGATACACTCTGATCTTGCACAATGTCCATCTGGTGACATGGTGGTGATATTTACTCCCGTTAACCTGCTGCATCGACTATAAATCCAGTTTTAGTTTACAGCCATGCTAGCAGCTCTGTGAAACTGTACTTATGCCCAGTGGTGTTTCGAGCTAAATGCTAATGTCAGCATGCTAACATGCTGATAATATTAACGTGCTGATGTTTAGCAGATCCTTACTAATGTTAGCTTATCATGTTAGAACATTAGCAAATGTTAATTTGCTAATTAGTGGTAAACGCAAAGTACAATTTCATGGCAATCCATCCAATAGTTTTTGTCAAGACATTTCATTAAAAACCAAAAAGGACAATCTGTTGGTGGCACAAGATGAAAAGTCAGCATATCCTCTAATTCATTAGGATATTATAAATGTCCTCAGTCAGTGGATCACCAAAGTCAGTCAGATTCATCCGTGGGGGACCATGAATGCACAAAATTTTGTGGCGAACTATCCATTAGTAGTTGTGATGGTTTCCGTCTGGACCAAAGTGGTGGACCAACCGAGCCATCTATGCCATTAGCTTGGTTAAAAATGAATGGAGTATTCATAATTATTGTGTGTGAAACCATTTTAAACAACAATAAACCATGTAACTCTGCCATAATATATATTTTCATCTAGCTGTATTTTTGTGAATAAGTAGTAACAGTTTTACATTCAAAGATTCACTGTACAGGTATTACAAGGTGGAAAATGGTGTATTTTCTTTGTCTTAAGTTGATTTCTCTTTAAACAATCGATTTTCTCTCCATCGTTTGACAACTCAATATTCTTTTTCACTTTGAACACTTAAATGAAGGTTTGTTCTCGTGATCGATAAGTCTGGCCTAAAACATTCACTGCAGATATTCCCTTAACAACATTGTTAACTTCCTCATGGATCCACAATCCTCTCAGCACAGATCAATGATCTGAGATGACTACTGTCAAATAACTAGTAATTTGTCATAGACACTTGGACGAGGAGTAATGTGTGGTTGCCATGGAAACACACCACTTGTCAGAAACCATTGATAACAATGGCTTCTGGACACAAACGAAAATCATGTCATATTGATTGGGTATCCAACATGCTGCTGTTCCAATGGATTCCTCAACAGTTGTTGATTGTTAATCAATGGCTCTTCTCCCCTGATCCCCCCAGCCCACTTCCAGTCACTAACATGTCATTAGTCAACCTGTGTGGATGTGCTGGTGGAGAAGCAAACTGTTGACATGTGGTTGTGTGCCTGTAGGGTAAGTTGATTAATTTGTCAATACATTAGGCAGCTATTATCTTGTAATGTCTATCATTTAAGTTTTTATTGTAGAATTGATTAATACTACAACAGAGCTGTGAAGTGGGAGGAGTAATGTTCATTTTGTATCTGGACATAGGTGGTGTTGTACATAGGTGACACCAGGACATCATGCTTTGGGAGGCTGTCAAATGACATGATCGAACATACCAGCTTTTTTTTTCTTTTTTTTAAAAAGGCTCTTTTAGCATTAACTGACACATTTTTTGACAGTTAATTACATTTTGTCATTTGGCAGATGCTTTTATCCAAAGAGATTTAGTGAAGCAAGACAATCAAGCATTAGATGACAGTGCATAGGAAAGAGCAGTGGTACAGATCCCCAAGTAGTAATAATTATTAAAGTAAGAAATGACTGGAAGACAAGTGCACAAGAAATACCATAAACACCAAGAAAGTAGTGCAAGAATCAACAAAGTGCCAAAAGGTTAATGGGGCTCAAAGTGCTCACAGAAGAGCTGAGTTTCAAGGCATTTCTTGAATGTACTGAGGGAGTCAGCAGACCATTTGGAGCTGGGCAGCTCTGGATCGTGATTTTGTAGCAAGCAATGATGGTATTACCAGTCATCATACATTTGCAGACAGATGGGAGGGGACAAATAGCCTGATGAGTGACTCAGTGTAAGATGGTGCCATTCCTTTGGTCACCTTGAAGGCAAGCATCAAAGCTTTGAGCTTGATGCAAGCTGCCACTGGGAGCCAATGCAGGGAGACGAACTGAGGTGTGACATGAGCTTGTTTAGGCTGGTTGAACACCAGACGTGCTGCTGCATTCCGATTTATCCACAAACACAGGAACCTTAAAAACAGATATACCTGATATATATTTAGACAATTTTTCTCCAATTAATCTATCTGAACTAACTTCAATGATTTCTTCATCTAAACCATCATCCTGTTTCTTAGACCCCATCCCAACTGGGCTGCTTAAGTCTTACCCTTAGTTAGCACTTCTTTACTAGATATGATCAATCTGTCTTTAGTAACAGGCTATGTACCACAGTCCTTTAAAGTAGCTGTAATTAAACCTCTTCTTAAGAAGCCTACTCTCGATTCAGGCATTTTAGTCAACTATAGACCTATGTCTAATCTTCCCTTTCTCTCTAACATCCTTGAGAAAGCAGGCACCATTCAGTTGTGTGACTTTCTACATAACAATAGTTTGAATTTAGTTTGAATTTGAGGATTTCAAGTCAGGGTTTAAAGCACACCATAGCACAGAGACAGCACTGGTGAAAGTTACAAATGATCTCCTTACTGCATCAGACAAAGGACTTCTCTCTGTCTTATTAGATCTTAGTGCCACATTCAACACCATTGACCATAACATCCTATTACAGAGGCTGGTTTAAATCCTATTTATCAGACAGATTTCAGTTTGTACACGTTAACGATGCACGCAAAAGTTAGACACGGAGTTGCACAAGGTTCTGTGCTTGGACCAATACTATTCACCTTATATATGCTTCCTTTAAGTGATATTATTTGGAAACACTCATAAATTTTCATTGTTATTCAGATGAAACCTAATTATATTTATCAATGAAGCCAGATGAAACCACTCAGTTAACGAAACTTCAAGCATGCTTTAGATCTGAGTCTTTCTGAGCCATGGTGGTGCGGTGTCAAAGTGGGAGGTCGTTGCGTTCTAGAAATTTTTGTAGCCAACCACTGCTAGCCACAAACATCTAGCCTCCATCACACACTGAAAGGTAGCTGTCCCTCACTTGATTTTGTATCATTTTTCTTGATACTTAGTCATGTTTGTCCCGCATTGAGTAAATCCACTCTGAAAGACGTCTCTCTAGCTCCGAACTAACTTTGTTCCTCCCACCTAGCTCCAACTAGCCATGCTGTTCTCTTGTCAGCTAACAGCAGCTCACGCTTCTGTTTTTTCCAGTACCTGATTCTTTTCGGGTCAATGTCAAAGTTCCTTGCAGCTTTCTCTCCTGAATTTTCCTCCACATGCTGCAAGACTCTCTCTTTGAATTTGACATCAAATTGCCGTATGGTCGGTGCTCTCAACTGTGTGGGTGTTGTGGAAAATTTAGTCCCTGACACTTGCACAGGTCCCATATAGTACTTCAAATGTAGCTACCATCATCTTGTGGCACTTGTACATTACTACAAACTTTACTAAAAGTAGTGCTAGGCTTTGCTTTCAGTTTCCCGACTCATTTTAAAAAAGAAGAGAGAGAGAGAGAAAGAGAGAGTGAGAGAGCACAGCTGTGGTCACGTGACCTAAGAAGTGAATGAAGAGAGGGAGTGCTGGTAAGAAAGCCGATGAATCATATGGATTAAACAGTATTATCTGATTGTCTCACAGCAGTTACGTTCTAGAGGACAAATAAACACACCCACATCCCCACCCATTCAGTGTATGAATGTGTGTGAATGTGACTCGTAGTGTAAAAGTGCTTTGAGTGGTTGGCAGACTAGAAAGGTGCTATACAAGTACAGCCCATTTACCACACATGTTTGATACAGTTTGGAATATGTATAATTTAACAATATCACACAAGAGGGAGTGCTGAATATCAGCACGGCTTTGATTTGGTCATGGGTACGAGGCCGCAGGCCAGTGCTGAAGATGATGTACATTTATCTTTATGTCTCCATTCATTGTGCAACCAGTTAAATAAGAGTCTGTTGACAGTCGCTTTGGTTGCATGTGTGATTCCATTGAGTTAAAGGCTTGATCAGAGAGTACGTTGCTCCATCGTTTCCTGCTCTCCATGGTTGGTCTCTAGTAACTTTTTAGCGAGCTTTCAGACCTGCAAGACAAAAAAGTTTTTTGTTTACCGGTATAGTTTTTATGTTCCGCAACTCATTATAAATTACAATTCGCATTGTCATCTCTGTATGTTTATATAAAGAATCTCACCTATACCCACTCACTGCCATGATCTCCCTCGCCTCCAGTCCCAGAGGCTGTCTGTTGGAGCTATTACCCTCCTTAGCTGCAGGTAGACGGCTTTTGCACCAGGCAGAATTTTGCTCAGGAATTTTTCGAGAGATGCTATCCGGCAGTGAGGATTTCCTTGCTCCTCAAACATAGTGCCCCTCCGATTTTCTCTCTCTCTCTTTTTGTTTCCTCGCTGAATGTCATGGTGAAATACTTTGCTCCATTCTCATCACGTTTTAAGATAAATGAGTCAGGTTTGAGATCCAGATTTCCCTCTTTGCCCCTATATCCAAAGTGCAACTGAATATCATGCTAGACCTTGTTCAGTAAACCTTTTGGATCATCTGGACTTAGTGTTGCAGAATATTTTAAGGTCCTCAGGTGAAATTGGGGGGTGGTGTGTTGTTTTGTCTTTCCCTGCCCTTCTAAGCTCTTTTACAACACCTTTGAAAACATTATTAGCTGATATGAATTCAAGGTCCTCCATTAAATTCCATGAATGGCAACCAGAGGCTTGTTGATAAAACAATTTAAACCAACCCAAATCCCAAGGTTCCCTAGAGCTCCCATTTAGTTGACCGACTGGATCCATAAAACTACCTCAAGACTGTATTCAGCTGGGTCTTCTTAACGGACTGAATGTCGACGTTTATAATTTTGAGACTCAGCCAAGTCAAAGTCCCAAGCCCATGTTGTTTGCCTTTCAGTGTTAGCTTCATTTTTTCTCTTCTCTGGGTTTTGTCTATGAGCACTCCTGGAGGTTTGCAATGAAGTGTCCAGGCTTCTTTCCTTCCCTTTGTTCTCTTCATAACTTAACTCAAATGTTATTTGTGGAAATATTTTCATCTTTGTGTTGCAAAGTTTGTTACAATCTAAACTAGATAACAACCATTAATGTCATTAAAGGTTATTAGAACACCTGTAAAGTGGAGTGACACATGTATAGTCAAAACTCCCAGTGGTGTTGTACTCTATATCAGCACTCATGGAGTGCCTCTTGTCAAATCAAATTACTTGTTTTGAACTAACTGTTGTATAATAACCCATATCTCAATGCATTTTAGTTTGACCTATAATACCTCCCAATGCCCTACTTGTTGAGTCTGCTAGAATTGATGCACCATGTAAAAAAGACATAGTTTCATCTAGAAAAAAAAACAAAATACTTTATTATTTACATTTATCTTTAAACTCAAGTTCTTTCTCAACAATGTAAAACTGAAAAGTACTCCTTCCTCTACCTGGTTTTCAAAAATATAATAATTAATAACGTGTGTCTCTTTTTGATTGATACAAAGTATTCACTTTTTACATCATTCAGCAACACGTCACTGTAAATCTTCCTCATTTTTTCACAGCAAAATAATATCATCAGCAAGAAGAATATGTACAAGTACACGGCCACATAATAGCCCTTTCCCCAGCTGCTTTACCTCTCTTCCCAAATCATTAATAAAAACAGCAAATAATGTTGGTGATAAAACATCACCTTATTTAACACCAGATGGCGTGGAAACCCATTCTGTAAAACAGTGGTTCTCAAAGTGGGGTCCAGGGACCCCCAGGGGTCCTTGAGGGACACTTTCTTATATACACTTTCTGTAATAAAACATCTAAAAGTGAAAATATTATCGGATGGGGGACCCTGGGACAAAGTCTTATCAAATGGGGGGTCCTTGGTCGACTTTGTGTCAGTTTATGGGTCCTTGAAGTGAAAAAGTTTGAGAAGCACTGCTTTATGATACTCATTCACTTTTACACACGCAATGGGTGTCCTATGGAAAGAGTTCACAGCTTGATAGAATTTTCCATTAACTGCTATTTGGTAAAGCTTATATTTCAGATCATGACCGATGCTTTTTGAAAATCAATAAAACAAGAAAATGTGGTCTTATTGTATTTTAATCTGTTTCTTATCACTGTATAAATATGATCTATACAGGCTCTTCCTTTTGGAAAACTGTTTTGCTCCTCTTCTATTAGACTGTTTTGTTTTAAAAACCGTACTAATCCATAAGGTGAAGAAATACAATTTATATACAATTCTCAGTAGACTAATGCCCCGATAATTCAATGGCACCTTCAGGTCACCTTTTGGGGATTTTGGACTAGGAGTTATAATTGATCTAAATCAAACAGAGGGCACAATATTATGATCAAAACACCTTTTCGGCAAACAATACAATGAAGCAAATATTTTGGGAGATCTCAACACTTCATTAGGCAACTCATCGATACCAAAAGCTTTCTTAATTTTTGCTTTCAGGACCTCCTCTCTACCTAGGTCTCTATTTAAAAATTCCCCACTATAAGGGTAGTGAAGAAGAGTCCAGAAAAAGTTCCCTCCCATTCATTTAATAACTTAAGCAAGTCTGATTTTATTCTCTTTCACACTAAACCTGCACAGGAATCTTTTAATTTTTTTTTCTTGTACAATTTAAAATACAGTTTGATATATTGTAACGAAATCCTATTCCACAAGTAACCCTAACCGATTGCACCATTGGAAATTCACAATATGACATATTAAAACAATAGTAAGTGTGATAAAAGACCAATCAATTAGGTGTTCTAATAGCTGCAGTAGCAGCAGTGTTAAACGGACTTTGCAGCAAATCAGGTAATTAGTGAAAGGACGGCACTTTTTATGGCCGATTTAAGCTGAAACTCGGAACATAACCTGCTCCGGACCAGGTTAGGTTTGCAGCATAAGTTACCATGGTGATGTAGCCAGGTTAAAAGAGAGCCATCTTCGTGATGTTGAAAACCCTGGATTTAGGCTCAACTTACCTCACTAACCCACTAATCTTGCTTCGGAGTGCACCCCTCTGATGTACTCACTCTATAATCACAGGGGGAGGAGGGTACACCTAGAGAGAGGAGAAAAAAAAGACACACAAAGCACCAGGGCTGTAACAACCCATTTCATTTAGCATGTTTAACACTGGCCTGACACTCCAGGCCAATCGGTTTGCCAAGCCACCGGGAATTCTCCCGGTGCTCCTGATCAAAGTAGTAAATTCACTGACAAAGCAGAGAGATATTTGTCCCCTTTTGTAATGTTTACAATGCAGATCACTGACATTAGGCCTGGCAATACGAGTAATTAAGTGCTGCCAAATCTAGTCCTCACATGCAAAATGAAATTATATTGGTGGGATGTCTAAGTCTGAATCTGATCCAGATCTTACCCTATGATTATCCTAGTGATTATTTTGCAGATAAACCTAGTAACCCCTGCCCCTAAAAAAAGGAAAAAAGAACGATGAGCCATACTCATGAATGGCTTTGAGGAAGGAAAGGAGCCATAAGATCCGGCTCGTTTCAAAGGGCTGTAATTCCCATCACTACACTGTGTGCATGCAGGCAGAAGTGACAGTGTGTTACTATGGTTACAGGGATGCTCTGTGTCTCCGTCGCTCTAAAACTTTCTTGCAATTTCCAATAATAGGTTTTTAGGTTTGTGGCATAGTTTCCCTTCCATTCTTCTAATAATCATTTCCTGTCCTGATCCACCCGATTATATACTGTTCTTCATGCATTCTTGGTTTTAATAGCATCCTCAATCTAACTAATCAAGTCTAGTGCAGTTGGCTGTTTCTCGACTTAATTCAAGAGGTTAGGTGGTGTAGAAATGCAGGACATTTGTTTTAAATTACAATCTTTTTTTTTCTGGGAGAGGACACCCAGAAACCCCCGCCAATTATGTATATTTCCAGGTTTGCTCCCCCATTTTAAAAAATAACCAGGTGCCTATGGTGATTAGCATTGTTGATGTGATACTTTCATATAACTGGAGTATAACATGCTCGACAAAGCAGATGGTTATGAGAAAGAAGTCGATGGGACAATCACATTTCTTAAATGAATTGTGTTAACTTGATGACTGCTAGCTGGCTGGTATGTGAGCAGTAAGCTGGAAGTTGTTAGTTTAGGTTTTGTTTTTTTCCCTGTTCTGTAAAGCACTTTGGAAAGTAAGTGAGTCGGGGTTGTGGATGGACATGTAATGCATTCGACTGAGTGATGAGAGTTTCCGTCCTGTCACAGACCTGCCATTATTTGCTTTTTAAAAAATCTGTTATCAAGGTCTTTCCTCAACCTTAAAAGACCCAAGTTGTAATAACGTAGAATTTTCCTTTAAGGTCCTGTGGACGGGTGTGTTGACAGTCCACTATGTGACATCTGATGTGTTCCAATGACTGATGACCAAATCTAAAAGCTTCATACCTGATGAGGCTCTCACAATCAAACAAGCCAACACAGAGAGTGGGTGGTCACAGTGTGTGTGTGTGCGCATGTTTTGTGAGAGAGAGTGCCAAACAATCTGTCACCGTCAAAGCTTTTGGGTGTGTGTGCAATGTATTTCACACCTGCTGCAACAAAAATGTTAGTGTCCAGTGTTTCGTGTCGTCTGTCCCTCAGCCTCACAACTGCTGGATGCTTGATTTCAGCTGATCTCAGCCTCCACATCAAGATATTCATTCACCTTCTTTCTTCATTTACATAGAGCTAATAAATCTAATTATTGCCATTTACAGTACTGTACAGAAGCATTATTATACTTAACCTATGTGGATGTAATTATGGCCAAAAGCTTGAAGATAAATTCTACTAATTGATTCTGGCTCCAAACAGTCTCCAATTGTATTCAAATTTATTCCAAGAGTAACAATGTCTCTTAAAATACTGTCAGTATTTTTCCCTGTAGCCTGAATAGTTAATTTGTATCTTGGTGGGACGTGCAAGAGACAGATTTTTCTAAAAAATTGTCAAAATGGATGCAGCAGGCTGAGATATCCAGACTTTTACTTCCTAGTAGGTTCAAACACTAAAAACACTGGATCCTATATTTCCCATAATGCACCTCAATAGCATCTTTCATTAGACACTCACTGCCTGGTAAACAGTTTCTCAAACTCCATGCCCCAAATATAACCCTGGTGACATCACTGTGGCATTATTAGGGTTATATTTCCAAACTAGAAAGCCCCTCCAGAACCACAGAAGATGTTATACAACTTTCCTCACAGGCTGAATAACACTCCACGTAATAAACTGAGCATTATGCGTAAAATAAGCAAAGTATCCCTTTAACTGATGTTCACAGTTTTTCAAGTCTGTTCAGGAGCCCAGATGAACACTGAAAGAGGTTTTCTGCGCTGTAATCATCTTCCTGCTCATACCAAATATTAAAAGATCTCCTTCAAATGTGCTTTTGCTTTTGCAAAAATGCATTTAAAAAATGATGTGAAACTTATATGAGGCTTCAGACATTTACAGTCTTTTTAGCTTCAAATTCACTCTTTGTATTCCCCTGTTGAGCTGCGGTGGAAGTAAAGTAACAAAAAGAGGAACTTTAGCACTAAAAAGACTGTAACGTTGATTTGACTCATTTGGATGCTGAAGCTTCATATTAGCTTCTGATAAACTTTCATACTGTTCGAGTCAAATTTGACCCATTTTGACTTTTGAAGGCAATAAAAACACCTAAATTACATTGGAATTTTTATGACTTTTCCTAAAATGGTCTAGAACATTTTTGACATTTTTGAATATAGAGGGTGCCCGGGGTCAAATTTGACCCATATTTATTTAAACAGATTTTGTCACCAGTGGGGGTCAAATCAAGGTAATGGGCAGTTATGGGGAATCTTGAAACAGTGAAACTATACACTAGATGGGCATGTCTGTGTCACAAGAACTGTCTGTGTTCCCACCTTATTGCTACATTTGCCAGGGTTCCCACCCAGGTGGGCTCCTGTAGACATTTGAGGTGTTATGTGGGAATCTTGAAACAGTGAAAGAGTAAAACTAGGCACAGCCATCATCATATACGGTGTACATACAGTAGGGACACAGGGTCACAAGATATCTTGACGATGTCGCAGCATCTACACCTGCAAACAACCCTATGCAAAGTAACAAATCAAACCATTAATTCCCTGATCGGTCTGCGGTCCCATAGTTTATTGCCACAAGGTTTGAAAGTTACACTCATCACTTATATTGTAAGTTTATTATGAAGGGATCTTGTAATGGCCAATATGAGCAGGAGGGATGAATATGGTAAGATTATTTCAATGTTCGTTTGGGCACCTGACTGTTTTAAGACACACTTGAAAAATTGTGAACTTGTCCTTTAATTGTATGGCTGTTTTACCAAATATGACATGCACTGTGTGTAACACAGATTGAGTTACAAATCAAAATAATACCTCATAAACTTTTCACAGCAAACTATTGACAAAGATAGGCTGTAAAAAATATATTTTTGTTGTTTATTTGCTTTCTATCCAATCCCTTCATATTTTATGTTAAATACATTTTGTACCGCATTACACAATAATCATAATTTTCTCTGTCAGGCCTGCCAACACAGCACTGACTGCACCCACAAGAACACATGTAGTGACCAGATTCAGTCTGAGGACAAGAGGGAGGGGAACTCTATTCAAAAACCACAATCACAAGAGCAAGGAGGCCTTGTTATTCCAGATGTGAGTTTGTGGAGGTTTTGTTGCTGTTTGTACAAAGTCCAACATTTTACTGGAGAGAATGTTCTGCAGATTTGTGTCTCACAGCAGGACAAATAAACTGTACATTAATGCATTACAATGCTTTGAGTTGCTACAAACTAACAAGTTGTGGAATTGTCCTCGCAAAATCTGGGAAACTACAAAAGTTTCCCACCTACTTTTAAGCTATGTGTAGAAATTGGAAATTTCCAAATTTGACCAACAGAGTCATGAGTTGTCTCTTCTAAAACAAGATGCTGAGTGCGTCACATCCATTTCAACATTCAGAGACTCAATGGCAGTTAAACTATTCATTGCATTCATTGTGTGTTTTGGAAACTTGGGGGAAGCACAACAAGCAGCAAACAAACAAACAGCAACATTAGCATTCATTTGGACTCATGTTTGTGTCCAATAGTCCACTGTAAGTCCAATATTCACTCTGCTTTTGTTTCCACTAACTCCTGAGAAAAATATCTGTCTATTTAGCTTCTAAATGTTTCACTATGTTCACCAGCTAGTCACTAACTGTGTCTGTCTGCTGTTTGCTGCTGGACAGGTGGGTTTATCTGAACTTTTTAACTGAAAACAGCTGCTTGCAGCTGCTGGAAAGCAGACTGATTAGAGTAGAGACTCAACTACACAGTAAAGTTGCAGGCTGTAAAACCAAAACAATGAGCTAAAAGACACTAAAAGCTCTGTAGTGCTGAGTGCAGACTTGGTGATGACTCTGGTTTTGTGACAACGAATGACACCTTTCACATACGCAGCCATTTCATCAGTTTTTAATGTAAAAAGTATTGACAAGAGCAGTTTTAAATTGAGTTTTGTACAAATGTTGATGGAGATAATGATGAAATGCAATCAAATTACAGCCATAGGTAACATCCTGTGATAGCAAAAATCAATGATAGATGTGTAAAATCTCTAAAACACATTTATTTCTTTGTGTAAATGAGTCTGTCTTGTTCATTTAGTACATTTGATGAAAAAGCTGGACACCATTTATCTCTTTATTTTATTACTTCTATTACATTATTACATCCATAAATTACAGAGGTGTCTTTCCCCCCACATACTGGGAATAGGTCTGTTGTGGTATTTGTTTATATGTAATTAATGTATTTGCCTGGTGAGTGTTACTACCCAAGGTATGAGTGTTTTAATTAGAACTAATAGCCTTTGCATGGGATTGAAAATCACTCAATGATTAGAATTAGCAGACCTCTGGACCAGGTTCATACTGTGTGGAAATAGAAGTTAAGAGACTTCTACGAGGACAGAGAAGGACTTGCGTAAGAAAATAAATGAGTAATTTCTACTACATTCCTCCTCCAAAGGCTTGTTAAAGACATTTCTTCACATACGATATTGTACATTGATGAGAAATGGAGATTCTGTGCAAAAGCCAAACTTCTTTTATTCAACATAGGTGAGATTAATGTGCAGACATTTGCAACAGAGAGGCATTTGAGCACTGTCCAACTCACTAGTACTTCCATCCATCCATCTATTCATCCATCTATGCTTTTCGGGGGATGTTTGGCCTCACAGCCTCCCTGCCAATTGTCCTTGTCCGGGTCACCGCCATGCTGGATGCCAATCTGTCACTGCCAGCTGAAACGCCCATACCCCACACCACTTTTTGCCCTCCCCCGAACCATTTGGCATGGATTCTTCCTGTGCCTGCTGAAGCAGACCCTGCTGCTCTCACTTAATTAAGAATCAGGAAAGCCCTGCACGGTAGTGGCATGGTGAGAAACGTAGAGGAATGAGGGGAGACAGAGAGAGAGAGAAAAAAAGAAAACCCTGCGCAATTTATAACTTCCATTTGCATAATGGGATTAATAGGACCTCTGTGTGTATTCAGCGGTGGTGGGGGAGTAGGAATGGGGAGGGGGTCATGGCAGGGGGAATATAGATCAAGGCATAGCAAGACAAGTGCAAGAATACACCTGCTTGACTGGCCAGTGACAGGAGTGGCGGGATCACCCCCTGGTGAGGGGTTTTGATAACATGGCCTCTGGGGTGGGGGGGACGCTGGGAGGCAATGGGGCCCCGCCATGGTGAGCAGACCCCCTCCTTTAACCCCAAGTGTGCTGTGACAGTTGGACCGAATTGTACATCTCATTTATTTGCCATGGAGGAGCTGCAGGCATGCATGGATGTCTCCTCTGAGGCCTCGCTCAGATGGCCTGCAGTCTGGCAGACGGTAAACAATGCTGGGCTGCGCACATTATCTTATACAAACTGTATGCTGACATGTTTTTACACACAAATAAGACATTCTGGTACCACTTTCTAATAAGCTGTAACTAATAGTTAAAGTCTTTTACTGAGGCTTTATAGATCAGTTATAAACCATTAATAAGAACAGGTTGTTTGACACTTATTTCTAGAAAAGAACTTCAGACTGTCTGAACCAAAATCTATTTCTTAACAACTTATTAACATTAACAAGCACAGACTTGATGGTTAAAACCCTTTATTAACTTATTAACATGTATAATTGCAGGATTACACATCAAGAGTAAGACAAATGTGTAAGACCCGTTAAATTAAACATTTTGACACAAACATAATTTTTGAAAAAGATGATTAAGTAATAATGAATAAATGGTCAAATAAAAATAAAATCGTCATATTATATGCAATGTGGTCTTTGTAGAACGAATCAGACTTGCTCATCTGTTTCACTGTTTTCATCTCTTTTAATATTTTGTTTTTTGATTCTGCGTTGAGAGGGGGGGTTTTTTTGTATAACTTTAACAGTATGTGACATTTTTAGAATTATTTATGGTTTTTGCCGGCTTAACAACCCATTGGTGGTGAGAAGCAATAAACTACATTTGAATAATTTATGTAATGTATGTAATGAAGGCAAAACTGTCAGCAAATTATCTAAAAACCAAAAAATGTTGTTTCAGAATATTCTCTATCTCCCATATTCTCCCATCTATATATTTTGTACGTCTGTTTTCCTTTTCTCACTGTCTCCCTTACTTTGTTTCGAGGTGTTAAAATGCTGAAATCAAGCCAACTTGCCATCACAGGCAGACCATCAATCTCTCTTTCAGTTGCAGCCCTGACCATTATTAAAGTGAAGGCACTGCTCCAAGACCAGCTGTCAGAGCAGAATACAGTCCCTAATCCTCAGTGGTACTCTTGAAACTGAACCCCATCTGTGTGGGACCTCCACAATCACAATCACTGGAAATGAAAAAACAAAAAAACAAACAAAAAAAAAAACAGCACTTTTGGTGACACAAAGGAAATGAAACAATTACTTAAAAGGTGGCGACATGAACATTTACTCAAAAGACATTTTTTACGGTTTGATACAAATTTTACAGGTATCAACTATGGACAACTGTAGACATTGTCATGGCTGGCTCTAAACTCTCCATAAATGTTTAGCAGCATGCATAACATCATGCTACTTCCACCATTGCTACTAAGCGAGCACACTGCAAACATATCTTTTCTACCAATACTTTTTGTTTGATTTGCACTGAAACACACTGCTTCCAGGAAATAGCCACAGCCTTTCAGTGTACAACACTGACAAAATGCTCTCACCTTCTCCTGCCTACTGAGCTTTTCTGTTGCATTACAACCTTAAACAGTGTTAGAAACTCACTTGAGGCCTGAGATAAAGTTGCATGTGGTTTCTGACACATTTTTCTTTAATTGTAGCATATAATTCAATATTTTGAAAGAGTATTGAAACATAAATTGTTGTACTACCACAGAATTCTAGGGCGTCCTGTTAGTGTACCCTGCACTCTGATGGCCCAAATGTTGAACAAAGCTGGAGTCATGATCCTGCAAAGATACACATAAAATAAATTTTATGGAAGAAGGGAATTTTTCATGCCACAAGAATACACACAAAGTCAATGCAAAGACGCTAATAGAAGTGAATTCACGTCTATTTGCACAGAGCAACGCAAATGACGTGAATTACATGTTGCGAATGATGCAAATGTGCGAAATTCACAACGAGAATCGAGAAATTGGCATCATTCATGTATTCATGCGAGTTTAACCCGATTCTGCTCTAATCTGGAGCCGTTTACTGGCGGGAAGAGTTTATTTTTTAAACTTTTGGGATAAAAAAAAAAAAAGATTTATCTTCACTCTTGCTTCTCATCTAATTTAGCTGGAGCTAACACCAGAGGCACACAACCCACTCAGCTGCTGTCATCAATAATAAACATCTTAAATGCCAGTGAGTTTATATCATTTTAAAGTTACACAATATGTAGATATCTATGTGTATAAACATGTCACTGCTGTATTTATGCCTTTAGATGACATAATTTTTGAGTGTTGATGGAGCAGCTAATGTTTGCAAAGCATAGCTCTGATCTGAACTCCATTCAGAAAACAAGCATTTTAAAAGTTGTTTGCTTGTCATTTTGTGGACAGAATTGATAAAGCATGAATTTAGACTTTTTACAAATTGGCATCATGATGTAGTTTTGTATTTTGGCATCCTTTTGATCCATTTATTGCAATTAAATCACAGCAAAATCTAAGTTTATTTTGGGTTCATACTGCCTTAAGGTCTGTAGTAGTCGTCTGGGAATGGATTTTTGGGGGGAAATTTGTGTGACAGGTTAATGCAGTTTATCACAGCGAAACGAATAGAGAAGAGTTGATAATGTATCTCTCAGTGTGTACACATAAGTGTCAGAATGACTGTTGTTAGCAGGAGGACTGAGTCATCATGATGACAGGCAGGCTGAGCTTTAGTAACATCACCGCACTGTTTGGGGACTGGTTGGTGCCTGCTGTTGCTCACTGGCTGTTGGGGGCGAATAAACACAAATGATCCCACGATCAAATGAAAGTAATTCACTTGTGGGAATATTCGGAAATATCTCTCTGAAGAATGGTGTTCATCCCTCCAGAGGGGTTCCAGAGAGTTGTAGAATCAATGTGAAGACTGATGAACATCGTTCTTCAAAAAGATATTTCTTCATTAGGTGTTTTGATGATGGTGGTGGAGAGCGCTGTCTAACACGTCAGTCCTAAATCTCCCATAGGTGTTTAATTAGGTTGAGATCTGGTGACTGTAAAGGCCATAGCATATGATTCACATCATTTTCATACTCATCAAACCATTCATTGACCCCATGTGCCCTATGAATTGGGGCATTGTCATCTTGGAAGAGACCACTCCCATCAGGATAGAAATGTTTCATCATAGGATAAAGGTGATCACTCAGAACAACTTTGTATTGATTAGCAGTGACCCTTCCCTCTAAGGGGACAAGTGGACCCAAACCATGCCAGCAAAATGCCCCCCAAAGTATAACAGAGCCACCAGATCCCCTCACTGTAGGGGTCAAGCATTCAGACCTGGCCCAGCTTTTCCTTTAATTTGTCACCCGTCTGTATTTCTTCATTTGGAGGTGGTGGGCTGGGTGGATGGTATAACCCAAACTTTGCCATTTTGCCAGTGGACTCTGCAACAGGAGACCGCTATTTGTTTCCCCTTTCCAAACACAAGTTGGGACAGTTTTTTTAATAACCGTAATTAAGATCATCCCTTAACCCGGTGGGTATTATTATTGCCATGATAATGAATGTCACCTAACTCAGTAAAAGGAAAAAAAGTAGTAACTTTAACCGCACCATGTTTCTCTAAGCTTAACAAAGTGATCATTTGAACCCAAACCATGATCCTTCCTTAAACCTAACCAAGTGTTTTTGTGCCTAAACCTAACCAGACCTTAGCCACAGCATTGTCTCATCATAAAACGTTATTATTTTGTAACAGTAATGTGCAGCAGTATTATAAAGCACAGACGAATGATGTTGTCCTGCTGATTACTGCCAATAAAGGCGCCATATTAGAAAATACTCCTATGTGTTGTTCTGGAGTCACATGGTCAAATAAGGTATTTGGTTGTTTAAACTGGAGGACTTGTACAGAAACAGTACTGTAAGGTTTACACCTCAGTTGACAGAGCTAAGCTAGCAGTTACTGCCTCTTTCCAGTCTTTCTGCTAAGCTAAGCTAAACTTGTCCTGGACCCATGCAACATGTCCTTACACCTAAAAGACAAAGTAGATGATAGATGCCAGTGCTCCCAAACTGATGTGAGCATATTCTGATCTGTAACCTCCAAGGTTAAGGTTGGTTACATTTAGGAAACTAAAACAACATGATTAAGGTTGGAAAAAGGTCTTTGTCATGGTTAAAGAAACCAATGTTGTCTGTTGAAAGGAGACAGGTGCTAACAATGGTCCTCAGTGTCAAAGTCACACACCTACTAACTGTTGACCCTAACCTCCTCCCTAAGACTTATGGAGGTATAACACCCTCATACTACTAGCACGTATGCTACTCAGACATGGTTATTATTATTATAATTAAAGATGGTCATTATTCTATCGACCACAAGAGGTCACTTCTTGTGTGGACATAAACACTAAATGCTGTTTTGCTTGTGTCCCCATAAGACAATGGTTTGAATAGCAACTCTGATTTTTCTTTTTGACTCTTGTGCTCTGTTTGGGCCCTCAGTGGACAGTGTGGCCTTTCACAGTGTTGTAGTTTGCCTTATCCTGTGGTTTGCTTATTCCTTTAAACCTTACTGCTGATTTTGTCTCACATGATATTGACACAACATTCAAGACTAGCAAACATCATAACAAGTAGCACGTTTAAGCATAAATGCGGGACATTACCTTCTTCCCCCTTTCAACTGTGCGGATTTTCTGATATTCTTTCTCTTACATGGTTTCATTTTGGGGATTGGAACTGTTGGTCAGACAAAAGCAAGCTGTTACTTGCTAAGATGGCACCTGTTCAGATAACTAAGCATGTAAAAGACATAACAATGTTTCATTACACGCTAAACAAACTAGACATTTTTAGCCACGATAGCACAGTATCACATTAATATTTATGTCATATCACAGAGATGGTCTGAGTGTATGCTGGTTTGATGTGTTCTTGTTGAACCTTCTTGGTGTACTCAGTCTCTCAGGCATTACACTGCTGTCTGGGCCACAGAACACTGTGAATATTATACCTGAGGATGTGTAAGCAGATAGTGTATGAATTCCAATGTAATAGTGATCATGTGTACTTATGAAGCTTTGTCTTCCCATGCTGCCTTGCTGTGATATGTTGTGGGCCAGGTGGGTAAAGCAGGCTTACTTTGTGTTTCTGAGAGAAGGGGAAACAATGAGTCCCAGGATCACATTAAAATCCCCCATGCCTCGTTCAGCCTCTAGGTTGCCGGAGTGCCACCTCTAATTTAATTAGCTTCCCTCTGTCTGACAGCCGCTGCATGCGCTGGCTGCCGTCCCTGCATTACATTAAACATACACACTCTCACATATGCTGTCAGAGATCCATTGGGGAAAAAGCGCAGGCAGCAGAGGCCAGCCTTTCAGAAATGCAGCAGGCTTGCGTGAGTGTGCACACACACACAAACACACAGACAGCAGCACAATCCTTCTGAGCAGGTGAGAGCTGTGCAGATGCTCTTCAGTCGGCAGGAAAAATAAGCCCTTAATTACCACCCAGTCTGCTTCTCTCTTCCTCTGTTCCTCTCCCTCCTCCTTGTCTTCCACTCCTCCGTCGCACTGCACTGCGGTTGTGGTGCTTGCCTCAAGGCTGGTGATTGCGGCGTGGGGCTCCTCCGAGAGTCTTTCCTTGTTATTATCCTTAAACAAGCAATTACAGCCGAATCCCAGAGTGGAGCAAAATAGAGAGGGCACACCCACTGAAAAGCTCTGGGTTCCTCAGACAAACGAATAGCAAAGCTCTCTCGGGCAATTTTGTTTCTCAAATTGGCCGCAGACTCCCACCAGCACTGTGATGATGGAAGAAACGCTATGATGAGCATGAAAAACGGGTGAGCGGGAGAAAAGAAAGCAAAGTTTAAATAGCAGTGCTGAAAACAACACAAGCGGAGTTGCTATGTTTGACATTAGACGGTTACGAAACACATTTTTCTATTTTTGCAAAGGCATTGCAGTAATTTTCCTGCTCTCTGGGTTTTGGGGAACAGTAAATTAGCAGGCAGCAAAGGCCTCAGGAGGGGCAGCTCCAGTTCAGATGTTCTGCAGTCCAGGGACAAGCTGGGAGCCTGAGCAGGCCCACTCACTTGATGTAGCTGGCATAATGGACTTGTTTGAGTCCAGGTGAACCAATGGGGACTTTATGTTTTCAATGAACGCACACCTATCAATCACAAAACTGGTCAATTTAAAACCAAGGAAAGAGAAATTACTGCAAGATCTTTATTTAACTATTTTTCAGAATCCAATTAGCTCGGCGTGGGGCCCATGCATATGGATCAGCTTGGTTATTGATCCAAATGCATGGAACCCCATCCCCTCTTAATACATTCATTGTCATGGTTGTTTAGATCTTTAGTTTTCTCTGACCAGTGGTGGAAAATAACTAAATACATTTACTCAGGTATATTATTTAATTACAAATTTGAGGTACTTCTACTTGGGTATATGAATTTTCTACTACAAGAAAAATATTGCACGTTTTACTCCACTACATTTACTTGACAACTGTAGTTCCTACTTTTCAGATTAAGATTATACATAAAACAACATGTGATGAACTTTAGACATACAATGCATTGATTACACCAGTAGTTATAACCTTTTAGGCTTGTGATATTTTACTAATAAGCAGTGTCTTGTCATGATTTCAGATGTCTCAGACGTTTCCCCTCTAAGCTTCTCACATGGTTTCATTTAAATGATATTTAACTAAAAATGTTTCACAAAGAAGAGGGAAGATGTATCCAAAGAAATGATTGCAAATGTAGTGGAATTTAGTTTCTCCTTCTTTCTCACCCCATTAATCATCAACCTCAGATTTTCCCTGTGACCCTTTGGAAGGACTCAACCCAACCCATAGATCTATAACCACTGGACTAAACAGTAACAGTTTATAAAGTAGTTAAAATTAGCTTCACCTCGAGCAGCCGCAACAGTAACACGATACATCAGTATGCAACGATCCAGTAATGTCATATATAATTAGACAGGGACAAATTTTCTGCAGAATCAGTGCAGTACTTTTACTTGTGATACTTTAAGTACATTTTGGTGATAATACTTACTTACGTAGAATTTTGAATGCAGTCCTTTTGACCCTGAGCGTAAAACAAAGCTAGAAAAAAGCTATCTTACTTTTCTGGCTTCTAGCTGAAATTAGCCTTTAAATATTGTGTATTATGCAAGCATTTTAAAATTGTATTATCTACTTAAAATATACAATATTACAGACTACTTGTTGTTAGTGTTGTACATCTCCTTTCAGTATAAACTGCTATGAATAACTTTTAGTAAACACTTGATGAACTGACTGTGTCTCATATGTGGGATGGTGAGGTATGCAGTGTGCAAAATACAGGAGGTCTCAGGGGCATCTGGGACCCCTTAAATGACAGCTCAGACCCCGTGACAATCTCAGAATTATATTCTAGGGGCGGTCGCAACAATGTGTAATTATTTTCTATGTTTATAGGCACCGCCACTGTATATTTAAAACGTCCAATAAAAAATGTGAGTGTGAACTAATTCTTACTACAAAATAAATGTCCTTTATTTATCCCAAGAAAAAAAGTCCTCAAACAGTTCTTATATCACAGAGCAAACAAATAAATAGACCAATTAGGAAATGCAACTGCCCTTGTTGTATAGCCTAGTTACTTGGATCTAGTGGCTGATTTATGCCTATTCTGTTTTGTTAGTTCTGCCTGTGGCACTGATTGTCACATGGTATTTCACACACTGCAGGTGAGGGATCAGCTGCTGATGAACTGCATTTGGGGAACAAGTTGCTCAGACACACAGGAGGTGGAGCAAAACATATGCACCTTTCAGGCGTGGGAAATCCCCCAAGAGACTCCAACTGCTTTCCCTCTACCTGACCTGAAATCCAGTGGGTCCTTACAGGGATAAGTATCAGGTTTTGGGTCGGGTTTGAGGCATTTTGTTGTGTAAAGCCTCAAGCTCAGGTCAGGTTCAGGTTTGGTTATTTTAGAGTGTAATTTAGGGTTGAGTTATTACACTTATGTAAGTTGCATACTGGACCATGATTGGCTCCAAATTAGTTGTCATGTCAAAAATCATGCCCATATGTACATGTCTTAAACTCAGAGATGCACAGAGAAGAAAATAGCCTTCTAGTGTCAAGTTCTGCACATAATGTACATCATCCTACACAGTGAAAATCAAACATCCAAGTAAAGGAACAAAAAGCATAAATGTTGTAGTGGTGAAGTAGTGAAGAATTGTTTTAGGAAAACAAAAAGTCTATTAGCTTGTTTACAACCTAAACTATCTAACTGCTCCTGTTTCTTGCCCCAGTCAGGCCATGTTGTAGAAATATCAGTGTTTTCAGAACAATTACTTTGTTGATCATAATATTTGGCTGATGAAAACTGGTAGAAATGATGGCCAAACCTGCAAACCCAAGACACAAGTTGTAATAAGCCAGACTGTCCTTTAAAGCTGCATTAGGTGACAGTCAAACAGGATTTCTAAACACAAATCCTCTAAGGTAACGCCAGTAAATTGGACATAGCATGTACATGTAAACCAACACAGGAATACTAAGAAATGAGAAACTGAAATGTCTAAAGAAGGTTTGTCTAAGTAATTAAACAGAACATTCGATTGCTCTTACTGAGACTCTGTTCTTTGCTTTTAAAGTTGCACAAATTAATATTTTTATTCTACCAATGAAAAAAATGACCGAGTGTACTGAGACAGGTTACTCGTAGTGATTAACCTGCAGAGAATTATCACCATCTTGACTCAGCTCTATGGAGCATTTTAGTGTCTTTTAGCTCATTATTTTGGTTTTATGGCTCACAACTTAACTATTTTGGTTTAGTCTCACAGCTCTCACCAACCTCGTGTCCAGCAGTGGCAGGCAGTTGTTTTCAGTGAAAAATCTCTGATAAACTGATTGTACAATGCCTGCCCAGCACCAAACAGCAGACAAAGATGAGCTTATGAACATAGAGGAGCAATTAAAGATATATTTCAGGAGTTGGTAGCAGCCAAAGCAGAGCTAAAAGGAGAGTGAATATTGGACTTCCATTCATCAGGTGGACAAAAACACAACACATTAATGCTAATGTTGCTCTGTGTCTACTGTGTGTCTACTGTTAGCTAACATAAATAGCATGGTTATGTCAGTATTGTGTTCACAGCTTATTGCGTTGCCCTCAAGTGGCCAAAAAATCTCAAGCAGTGCAGATTTAAAACAAAGCTACTTAGGACCCTTTCTCACAGTTTGCATATATCAGTGGGTTGTGATCATCTTTCTTGTCATCATCTTTTTTCCACAGTACCACTGGGAGGCGCCAAAATCTTAAATGCCACACATAATGGCTTTAAAATTTAAAAAAAAAAAAAAAAAGTGCAAGACTTGCAAAAATCCATTGTTGCACATTAGATACATTCAACACATGACAGTAGAACTTCCTTGCCTCACCACACAGTGGTCAATGTTTTTCTTTTGCAGTCGCAGTATGTGATTTGGAAATTTACAGGAACAAAACAAAACAAAGAAAAAACTTTCCTAGTGCATCTTTGTTACTGGGCAGGTTTGCCTTTTGCTCTTCAGTTTCTGTTTCCTACATAACACTGTGTGCTGTGGTCTGGCAAACATTATTGCCAATTCCACCATTGCCCCCTATAGTACATATTCCCCTCTCTCCTGTTTGCTTCCTTGAAGTTACATCACAGGCATTACCTCACTGCACAGCACAGCCTAGTCTAAACACACTCACTGTGATGTTGCCATAACAATGTGTTCCACTGGCGCTCAGCTCAGCCCGGCTCGTCCAGCACCAAGGCAGTCCATCACTCATAAAGCTGTAATGCCTCTCACCCGAGAGGCTGCAGGTCTCCACTCTGCCCCCCCCCCTCCACCACTGCAATGACGACAGATTGTTTTTCACGAGGAAAGCCAGAGAAGAAAATGGATTCACCAGATGTGCTGTATTAAATAGACAAATGGAGCATGGGAAAGCTCTTTATAAAAATAATGGTGCAATTTGAAAAAGAATGACTTCAGGGCTTAAGACTAAGAAAGCATTAGCTTTTAGCTTATTGCAGGTCTTGTTCAGTTTGTAGATTCATGTTAGGAGGAAGTCCAGGCAAAGGAAGCATAAGGGATGTTTTTTCTATCCAAAGTCTTTTTAACATATTGCACATACAGCAGGGGTACTCAAACATGTCAGGAAGCTCAAATAGATGATGGGAGGGCCCCACACCCCCATTTGATATAATGTAGTCCCAGGGACACATATGGAAAGATACTGCTGCTGATTTACTGTTGTGTTCTGCAATCCTCCACACAATACGTGGGAAGCTGGCAGATAATATTGTGAGTGAAACTTAGGTTTATTATAGTCACTCTGGTGGGGTTCATCTCTATGAAATTACATTAAGTATTGCTCATTTTGTTCTGGGATTCCCTTTCTAGTACCCCTCTGCCCAGATCCTAGTTGGGCTATATTTGCAGAGCTTTTTTTATATTTTTGCAGCCCAAAACTATGTATTTAAAAAAAAAAAAAAGAAAGAAAAGCAATAGAACTTGTGGCCATTTGTGTGTTATTTGGCAAGAGATTTCACTTAACAAGTTAGGGGGCCACAGGGCAAAATGAACCTCACCACACACACATGTTCACCTCACACATTTAGCTCCAGGAAACAAACCAGTATTCCTATGCTGGCGTACTTCCTTGACAGAGGCAGCAGTATGTCAGTTAGTTTGTGAAAATTTGATTAAACACTAATTTGTATAGGGATTTATGTCAGCAACATATCAACTCATATATAAAAAAAAAACATATTAAAACTAGATTTTCTCACAAAGCCTCAATAAGGCCTCAAGATTGGGTAAAAATGCAGGAGTCAATAAATCAATTTGTATTTAATCAAATAACCACAGAATAATGACCACACACAACATACTGGGACCCCAGGAAAGTGTCCTCTGCCTGGTTGGTACTAATTATTATAAGATCCCAATTGATAATTTTAGCTTCTCATAGATATATCAGCATCTGCACATATATCAGCAAATATATCAATAGTTTGTCCACCAGAGAGCTCTGACAAGTTTATTTTTACACTGTAAAATGTCTTGGTCACCACATAGCTTTGTTCTAGTTCTATATTTAAGGGATACTTAAATATAGTAATGAAGATGTTTGTTTGTTTATGGTATGTGGTTATGACACAATTTGCATAAAATTCATTCGCACACCTTAATCTCAAAATCATAACTGTGTCACACAGACACGCACAGACATACACACAGCAGAGTATTCCCTTTACAAAGATGTCCGTTTCTCTGCAATCTGTTAAGCATCAGCTGATGCACTTGGAAATCATAGAAGTAGACAGATGTTTGTGCTATATTGAAAACTTCTCAACGTGAAGACCATAAAATTTCAGAATTTACATTTTCTTTGTTTTTGTTTCTCACGTGCAAAATAATGCATTTCTAAATTACCTAACCTGAAAAAAAAAAACAATATATGGCATGTCTGAGTCACACATATAATAACTATGCCATAAATGAAAGAAATTAAAAATGAGCAAAAACACACCAGAGTTCAATGGATTGAGATGAGTATCATATCATTTACATTTTTATTTAAATATCAATATTGGTATCAACCTTACAAGTAGTCCAGTATCAGTCAGGCTCTAATCATAATATTTAATAATTTTGAAAACATGTTGAAAATGTTACATGCAATTATTTTTGAATAACTTGTCAACTCATCAGTTACTATTAGTTACACTTTTAAATACGCACACACACACCAATACATATATATATATACATATATACATATTAATATATATATATACACATATATATATATATATATATATATGTGTGTGTGTGTGTGTGTGTGTGTGTGTATGTACATATGGGAAATTAACAGCATTCTTCAGTGTTAAAGACATCTGTTGTGTTCCCTCTATAAAACTGAAAACTGACTTTGGCCGTCGCCATGTTTGATTTTCGGAGCCAGAAGTGACCATATTTGGACGAGAGGGTGGAGCTGACCATACAGTCTATGACCATAGTGCTAGCTGCTAGCTTGGTTAGCTCGGTGCATTTACAATCAGTGATCATGCTAATGCTAATGCTTATTTTCACTAGCGAAAAACAGGCCTAAAACCATTAAAACAAAATGTACTCACCTGGAAAACTGATCATCCGACTCATTGATGGGTGTTTTATTACAACTAAGTGCTGAACACAATGTTACAATTAACTTTAGTGAACTGAAAACACACTGTGAAATAGCAGCAGCTACGCCCATATCCCATGGTTACATTACGTAAGCAACGTTGTCGCCATGATAGCGACTTGTCAATCACATTGTAGCCACACCCTAAAGCATATGCTGCTTTATCATCTATTTTACTCTAAATGGGACCATAGTTTACAAAATCAACATCATGCTGTATTGAAGAAGACTTGAAACTAGTGATTGTGTCAAAGTGTCCTTGAGCAGAACACTTTTGCTGAAACGTCTGATCCTGACGGTTCACTTGGGAGGATAATCTCACTTTTCATCAAGAAGCAGTTCCTACATGTAATTCCCCCTAAAAAACATAATATATCATTTGTATATTCCTGTTTCTGTACTGATTAACCATGATGTTAATTAGTGAGTGAGATATGTATTTTTTAACTTTGGACAGAGCAAGGCTAGCTGTTTCCTCTTGCTTCCAGTCTTTATGCTAAGCTAGGCTATCCACACCCTGACTCCAGCTCTGTACTAAATATACAGACATGGGATTGATTTTAACTATATATTAAGTATATTTCTAAAAATGTTGAACTCTTCCCTTAAACTTATCAGTAGTGATTCTGATAAGATGCTGTTCGCATTCTGTTGCCCAACTTTTCAGAGGAGACACTGACCGACGAGTGAACCAATTACTTGAAGCATTCCCAGAGGACACACCATGTCTACATCACTAATGAGGGCTTGACCATGATATCAACTCTCTCAAGCTCTGAAGGAAAAAAAACAGCATCATTTAAAAGGCACTCATTTGTTTGCTTTAGGCCTCAACCAATATAGAATATTGTGTTGCCAGTTTTTACAGAAGATATAAAGAGACTCCAGCGTACTGTGCTGTATGTACTGTATCTCTTCTAAAGAACTGGAGCCTTCCTAGTCCTTATCTGAGAATGTGTCTGCTGACATGCCAAAACCTTCTTTGCCTGAACATATTAAAGAGGAAACTGTGTGCTTTCTGTGTTGAATGTCAGTATAACTGTTTGCTTTTGTTGCTCAATTTAAATATGAACTATAACTCTCTCTGTAAATCAGCGAGCAATATCAACACCAGGTATCATACCTAATTACTATATTCTGACATTTTCCTTGGAGTCCTTTAAGATAACTGGAAGAGTTCAGCTGAAATCTCATTACTGAGAGTATAATCAGTGAAATATATACCATTAATATAGATGCAAAAACACTGAGTGGATAGAACATAATGCTAACAAAGACTTAATGGATCATACAGTACTTGTGGTTTCATGTTTTAGCTCATCAACCACAAACAGGGAATATATTATTGCTAAACATTTTCCAAAGCAAACCATAAGTGTACAAAATTAGTCCGTTGGTGTGTGAGTCAAAGATCACACCGCCTTGCAACACGCCACTGGTTTTAAAAAAAACAACTCATATAAACAGTGTTGACATTATGCGAGCCCACATGCAAGACTGCCTTAGACAGAGCATAGAGCACATTGTAAATACATCTACAGGTACGGTGGCTCATAATGTACAAACAAACAGTCATCTAGCCAAATGATCTACATCCCTTCCCTTTAGCTTGCACCTCCTATATAAACAATATAGCACTGAGCAAATAACAACATTACGGAACATTTCTTTCTCACCATGTTGTTATACGATTGTCAGGAAGCAACCCAATGATGGTACGTCTAGTTAAACTCAAAACTATCCAACAGCAGATCAAGATGCATGAACAAATCGCTTCAACAGGTAGGCCTGTACTATACTATCACCATAAGTGCATAAGTGAAAGAACGTAGTGCAAATAACCAGCAGACATTACTTTTTTTTAAATACTGGTAGGTAATTACATCAACCACATTATACACAGGAAAGAGTTTTTTGGGGTTTTTTTTGTTTTTTTAATGCATATATTTTGGGTCTGCAGGTGCAGCCTGAACGTCTTGTGTATAGTGCATTGTTGTTTTCAGTGGGGAAGTGTGCTGTGGGCATTGGCTGGAGAGGGGATGTGTGTTGTGATTTCATGGCATCTGGCTCTGGTATTTGTGGTGTGGAGAGGACACTGACCATTGTGGAGGGGCCTGGGAGTCTGGGTCCTCTGCGTGGAGCTGTGGTGGCAGTGGCTCTGCAACAGGGAGGATGTGGTGGTGATTTCGCCTGTATGTCTTTCCATTTCACTTGATGACATAAGAGCATGGCTCCTTGCTCACCTCCTTCACAGTCCCAAGTTGGTTGTGTCTTTTGCGGGTCTGCATATGGACCAATTGTCCCTCTGCTAAAGGCTGTAGTGACTGTAGACTGTAGGCTGTAGACTTATCATAGTAGTGCTTTAGGGTGAGTCTTTCATTGAGGAGGTCGGCGTTGAATTGCTCTGCTGTGTGCTCTCTGAGTTGCTCCAGGAGGGCTGTAGAAATGTAACTCACTGACATGACTTCAAAAGTGTCATTTTCAGCAGAGTTCTGGGAGATTTGTGCGTTTGGAGGTCTTGAAGGAGTATCGGCCAGGTACATGTATTTGCTTTTTTGTACACCAAACTGATGTCGAGGGTCTGCAGCCAGAGCAACATTCTCTCAGGGGCAGTGTGAATGGGCTTCTTCATGATAGTTACCAGAGGTTGGTGGTCTGTTTCCATGATTATGGGCTTTCTGTATACATAGTCCTTGAATTTTGTGCAGGCAAACATGACAGCTAGAAGTTCTTTCTCTGTTTGAGCATATCGTATCTCCGTGTCCATGAGGGTATGCGTGACTGGTTCCTTGATGTCACAGTATGCCAAGGCTGGTGTGCTGGACAGGCATGACTTGAAGCAGTCGAATGCGTCCTGATGTTGTTGGAACCAGTACCATGCAGTCTCCTTGTGAGTTAGCTTCCTCAGTGGTGCTGTGATGTCACTGAGGTTCGCGATGTACCTGCCAAGATAATTAACCATGCCAAGGAAACACTGTATTGAAATGACATCCATGGGGACTGGTATGTCAGTAATTACTGCAGTTTTAGAGGGGTTGGCTTTAAGGCCTTCCCTTGTGAAGATGTGGCCTACATAGCTTACTTGGTCCAGGTGAAATTTGCACTTGTCTGGATTTAACTTGAGGTTGACCTCTTTCACTCATCCAAGCACTCTCTTCAAGTTTGCATCTTGTTCAGCTACTCCACGGCCTCCAATGATGATGTCATCGACAATGACTGAGCATGGATAACCTGCAAATAGCTGTTCCATAGAGCGCTGAAACAACAACTCGTATGAGACACTGAGGCAGCTGTTACTGTTAACAAGGAGCAACCAGCAAACCACCAGCCATCCGTGCTATGTTTAAAACAGACAAACCCTCCATGATGAAACTTGCAAGCAGACTGGAGCTGCTTTCATGAAACAGACAAATCAGAATTCAGAGGATCATATATGACATTAACTGACAATAGTAATCTATTACACAAAATACAACTAATTAAGTAGTTAGCAAAACCTTTTCAGTGAAGTTTTTTAAATTGGTGTTGTTTTGACTGTCCAGTTTATCTAGTGTGCTGCTTTACATTACAGTAATGTTAAAGGGGACCTATTATGCTTTTCCTTATTTTCAGTCCTATATATAATGTTACAATATCAGATGTTCATGTTAAACATGCCCAAAGTGTCAAATAATGAGGTAAACGTATGTAGAATTAATCCCTGTGAGCAAAAAGCACCAGCTTCGGACTGCTCTGAACACTCGGTTTCCAACGTTTTTTTCTACTTTCAGGTCGAGCTGACATGGGCTCATGATGGATTTCTGTCATCTGCTCTACGCACAGCACGCAAGTTCACTGCTTCACTCTGGTAACATTATGGCGTTTTTTCAAGCTGGCACGCTGTGAGTGTTTTTCCGTTAAAATAAGTAGTTTACCTGTTGGAGGTGTGCTGGTCATCTGCAGCTCTTCATCAAACATCATCACCACTGTGGCTGTTTCTGCTTGTACTATTCCTCCCTGCATTATTTCTAACTGATCCACTCAACAAAGAGCTCCAAATATCTCCATTTGTTGTTGTGTTGACCTGTTTTTAGCACCGCCAACTAAGCTAATTCAGTGAGGAACATGTTTCACTTCCTGTAAATTACTCACGATAAAAGTCTCCCGTTATTTAGTTATTTAAAATGACTTGGCTTTTAATTTGAAGCAGTAAAGCAGGAAATGTTAGGTTTGCATCGGCGGCAACTTAACTCTGCCCCTCTGCAGCTTCCGGAGAGCTGCACTCAGAAGAGAATGGGTTCATCAGGAGGGGGGGCTTAAAGAGACAGGAGCTAAGACTGCCTGTTGAGAGACAGATGCTAAATTGAGGGGCTGCATAAAGGGCCAGTATAAGATAAATAAGGAGTATTTTCTAACCTTGAATCATGCAAAGCTGCTCTAGTGGAGTCCCAAAACGAAAAATATAGAGCCGGAATTGAACATAATATGTCTTCTTTAATGTAGCTTGATAGCTTGTCTGCTGATGCATTCCCACTGTGTTTGTCCACAATTACTGTAATTAACACCATACAAGTTAAAGTTCTGCCTCATGCTCACTCAGACTTTTAAAAGGAAGGCTTTTCACATTTCCAGAATGAGTGAAGGAATCAGGAGAGAGGAGACAGAAGAGAGGAAGAATTGCATGATGTAATGGTGTTGAAAGAAAAACAAGCAGAAAGTAAAGAAGTAACAACTGATTCAACATTGAAAGAAAAAGTTTAAGGAGGAAACAGAAACACATAGAAGTAGCTCAAGGTGTCAGGTGATGGAGAGACATGAACAAAGTCAAAGCAGGAAAACTGTCAGGAACTTTCAGCTGTATCTAAATGAATTCCTGTTCTGGTAAATATTTTTAAAGGCACAATTTGTTTGCAAAATGTCCAAATGCAAATCCAAACATAAACTAAAGGGCATCTCCACTAACAAAAGTCAAATCACAAGATTGAAACCTGCTATAAAAGGATTTACAGATTTTTTAATGCAGGCACTAACACTACACAGCAACTCTATTAACATAATGTTTTCCTAAGCTGTGAAAAGGTTGACCTCAGTAACTGTGCTTTAACAAAATGGGTGAGTTGCCAGCAACAACAAAAAGAAAGAAAAGCAAAAACAAAATCTCTATAAATATTTAAATACTTGGGAGCCTATTTTCCCATTCCTGACAAAAGACATGTTAGGAAACAACCATGTGTTTTGCAAGGTGTGTAGGGTGGACTTTAGTGTTGGTCATGGTGGGAAAATGATGTTAACCAGCATGCTAGGGTCTGTTAAACATAAGCGCGCCCAAGAAGCCACAAAGAACACATCAACCATCCATTCGATTACAGCAGGGCAGGCAGTACAGGCACCTGGTGATTAGATGTCTGGCGCCGAGAAAGGAAACCCTTTTCATATGTAAAAATTATTGTCAGGTGGGGTCCCAGGAAATCTCCCTTATTTTCAAAGCCCAGTGTTGACAGGTATGGCTGGATGTGTAAACAGGTAACTATTTGTGAACATGTTAGCCATATCAACTATATAAAGTCATAACATGTCAGATGCCCCAAGAGTTCAAAAGTCAGAGTTCTCTTGGCCACCATAGGGACATATTCACAACTACATTATCTAGAAAAAAAAATAAGGCAGACCATGTTTACAATAATTCATTGCCTTCCTCATGCAATTTATAAATCTCTATGACTTATGACTTAAAATATAGTTGATTTGAAGTGAATGGGCAAAAAATCAAAAACAGCCGTACAGTCCTGTTAAGGATTTGTATGTGAAAAATGAGGATTTGTATATCACCTGCTCATTTAATTTACATCATAGAATTTATTTGCATTGGGTTTCTTTGTGTTTTAATTCTAAAACTTAAATTATTGCTTTTTGATTTATTTTTGCCCCTATTGTTGTTTGAACTATGACATCCTCTGAGGAAAGATGATGTTTTAGACACATTTTCTCTCCACTGCATGGCTGTCAATGCAAACTCCACCAGAGAAATGCATTTTGCTAATGTTCCTGTTTGTTTTAATGTGAGACACTTCATGGGTCCTACAAGTCACATCTGTTTTGCAGAAATCGACTTCCTCCCAAAGCTCCCAAAGACTTGATAGCTCTGTCAGGGTTAAACACATAGTTTAGACACACACAGACACACACAGACACACACACACACACACACACACACACACACACACACACACACACACAGTGCACTGACTATGATGAGTCAAATTGAGGGTTGCTAATTATAGCCTGGGGAAACTTTTGCCTTCTTGCTCGTCATCAGCTCTCTTTGGGAAGAGCAGAGAAAGAGAAGCTGTTGGTGGGGGGTTGATGGGAGGTGGGCGGCGGTCTCTTTCTCTCTACATCCGGTCCGTCCTCTTCCTCGACAGTGCACGCTCATTGTGCACACTCCTTGCATCTGGACCCCTTCAACAACCCCCACCCCCCGAGCTCTGGCTGGTTATATTGTCATTTTTTAAGGTTTCACAGCATGACAATGTTTTATTTTTTTTAATCTTAGTTTTCCTATCCTCGTTTGAATGGCCCTCTTGTTCTTATATGTACAAGCAGTGCTGCCTGTTGTTTCACAGCACATGGAGATAGAGAGTGTGTTTATACAAAAAAAAAACTGTTTAAGAAAATGATTTTCCCCCCTGAACTGGTGGGAAGAGTGCATTCGCTGGGGTCTATTTGCAACTAAGGATTAATGGACTTTTAAACTGATCAAATCAAACAAATCAAATCAAAACAACTTTAATGATCATCTTTGTTGCACAACAGTAGTCTACAGCTCGCATGACAACAAACATCAGATATCACATCATACACAAAAAAACATTTTACACTATATTAGATGCAACTCTGAAAATCAAGGAACATTTATTTGAAATAATCTAAAATAATCTGAGACCAATTTAAGAAGTAAAGTGCTGGGTGCATGGGACAATATTGGCATGTCCATTAATTACAGGTTTTACTGATGTATGGCATGTGGGATGAATGGTTTTTAATATATATTTTTCTTTGAACAGGGGTTCCTATATCGTTTCCCTGAAGGCAAGACCTAAAAGAGATGATTCAGGGGATGGCACGGATCCTCTAAGATTGTGTCTGTCATTCATTCACTATGATGTGACAAATTTGTTACAAACAGTTGCTTATTTCCACAGAGCACCATTATCATTCATTCAGATTCATGTTGCTTCCACCTGGTGACTATAAGTCCAATGTTTACTCTCTTTTAGCTCTGGTTTGGTCTCCACCAAGAAAAATATCTGACTCTTTAGCTGCTAATTACGCCACTATGTTCAGCAGCTGGTGTCTAACTGTGTCTGTCAGCTGTTTGGTGCTGAACAGGTAGCGTACAGTGGGTTCATCAGAACGTTTTCTCTTCAAACAGATGCCTGTTGCTGCTGTAAATCAGGATGATGACAAAGGAGAGTAATCCAGGGCAGTAAAATCAGGGGCCATAAAACCAAAACAATGTGTTGAAACATACAAGTAGTCATATGATCCACTGTTAATCTAAAAATACTGATTATAGCTGCTTCAAGTTTGTTTTGATGTGCATATGTATTTGGTCAAATTTGTAATTACCAAAAAGAGGAAATAAAAATCATATTTAGGAATTTCTGGTACTGATTAACGGTACCATGATTCAAATCATGAAGTAATGATGTGGGTGCTGAGGTTACAGGACTGCTCGTTGCCCTTCGCTATCACCACATCTGGATTCAAGCTAACGACAGCCACACAGCCCTCCTTTCTACAATGCAGGATGAACACAGCACTGAGTGTGCGAGAACTGCTGATTATTCAGCAGGTATTGAGATAAAATGAATTAAAAGTAACATTTAGTGGGAATGTTAGTAAGCTAGGCTTCCTGCAACTTTCTGAGTGGAATACAAACTAATCACAACGATAGTCCTCTAAAATTTAGCATGTTGTTCAAAGGAAAGAGATATATCAGGCTTAGGAAAACTCTTACTGGGATCAACTAGTTGTTGGTTTTGTTGTTTTCATGGGATTTGTTGACAGTAAATAAAATATGGAAATATACCAACCTTATCCTACATCAGTTTAATCCCCCTCCAGTACTATGTACCATACAGTATGAATTTTCATATTAACCTAAAAATATGCATAAACTGACCTCATGTGTTTACTCTGCCCTTCGTCCCTGGTAGCATCTGTCCATGTTGATATTTAGTCTGCACTCACAAACGGGCTCACTATCTGGCAACGCTGTGTGGAGGTTTTCAGTTCCCCTTCATGTAAACATATTACATGTGTGAGGCAACACTCTGTGAATATGTGTATACACACACACACACACACACACACACACACACACACACGTATGCAGTGTATGCATATACATGACACTCCAGTGTGCTTTTGTGGCCTCAGGCTGTGACAATGATACAGGCAGCTAATTAGAGCTTACCCCTTCCCCTTAACTCTCCTTAAGGCCGACCCCCCTCAAGTATTTCATACTGACAGTCCAAATGTGACACCAGGGGTCAGTTGCCCTGAGGCCACCGGGTGACTAGATAAGTGGGGACAGACGAGTCTGGTTTCAAACATTTGTCCTCATTGGATAGAGAGATCCATTTAAAGCATAACTTAAGCCAATTTCCACCTAGAGTCTATTGTCTAACACACCAATCAGTGCTCAACCAAATCTAATAAATCACTTCAGTGCTTGTATCTTGCATGGCTCGGTGCAGCTCTCTAACGGCACATGTATATGGCTTTCAAGATACTGTTTAAATGAGATATGAATAAAAAGGAGTAAATGAAAATTCTCTGAACTTTCCCCCAACTTGTCAGAAACAGTAAGACAACTTATTGTCTTCCTGTCTTTGAAAAGTTTTCAGTAGATGAACAGAACGGAATTAATCATGTTAGCTGTAAACTTTTTAAAATATTTTGACTATTGTAATATGTCACAATTCATAGATTAATCTAATAAAGATAGAGCACAATTTGTCAAATATGTTTTGGTTATGTTGGACAGCATCTGCATGAAAGCAAATAAAACACATTTTGGATTTATTTTTCTTGTGAATTACTGGAGAATTTCATCTCTTCCAGCCTCTTGCGAAGGGTCATGTTTTTAGCAATTCCTCTGCCTTCTTTAGTGATAATAATACGTGTAATAAATGTAGTTTATTTGCAGTGTTGGAGGCGAGGCTCAGTGAAATGGAAGAGTGGCTCCACACCATGAAAACCAATACTGTAGATAGTCAGCCCCCAGTAGCTGGTGCGGGCCGACCTAGCAAAGCTCCTACTCCCCCAGGGTGGAGGAAGCCAGGGTGGCTGGGTGACCAAAGGAAGCATAGGCCTAAGCAGAAGCTCATGGTGCAACCAGTTCACGTTTCTAACAGGTTCTCCCCACTTAGCAACACACCCGCTGAGAAACAAACTCTGATTATTGGCAGCTCCATAGTCAGAAACGACACCAGCAGCCATAGTTAAATGTATTCCTGGAGCCAAAGCGGGCGACAGAGAATCCAATTTAAAACTGCTGGCTAAGGATAACCGTAGATATGGTAAAATCATAATACAATGTCGGACTCTGTAGTTTTCTCATGGCCCCTGCCAAATCTGACCAGTGATGACATGTATAGCCGCATGTCATCACTCAACCGCTGGCTGTCGAGGTGGTGTCCATCAAACAATGTGGGCTTTATAAATAATTGGCAGACTTTCTGGGGGAGACCTGGTCTGATTAGGAGAGACGGCATACATCCCACTTTGGATGGAGCTGCTCTCATATCTGTAAATATGGCTAAGTTTATTAGTAGACCAAAACCATGACAACCCAGAGTTGAGACCAGGAAGCAGAGCTGCAGTCCTACACGCTTCTCTGCGCTTCCATTAGAGCAGTTACTCACCCAAAACCACATAGAGACTGTGTCTGTCCCCCCGACCACTTAAAGTTAAATCTATATACTATTTGTCCAATACTATTTGTTATAGTGCACCGTCCTCCTGGCCTGTACTTTTATTTTTATCTGAATTCTCAGAGTTTTTATCAAGCTTAGTCCTTAGTACAGATAAAGTAATTATAGTAGGTGAATTTATTATCCATGTGGACATCGATAATGATAGTCTTAGCACTGTGTTTATCTCATTATTAGACTCAATTGGCTTCTCTCTCGGTGTGTAAATAAACCTCCTCACTGTCTTAACCACACCCTTGACCTTGTTCTGACTTATGGCATCAAAATTGAACATTTAATAGTTTTTCCGCAAAAAAATCCCATTACGCAATAACTTTTGAATTCCTATTACTAGACTACACACCATTAGACAAAAATGTCTTCACTAGATGTTTATCTAATGGTGCTGTAGCTAAATTACGGAAGCAATTTCATCAGTATTGGATTCAAATGCCATGTCTCAATACTACAGAGGACTCTTATGCTAAGTTTGGATAATCGTGTTAATAGTGCTGCAGGCTCACTGTCAATGACACTCGACTCCTTCACCCCTTCAAAAAAGAAAATAATAACAAAAGAGGTTAGCTTCCCAAACCCACAAATTAGAGAAAACATCGCGAACATTTGAAAGGATTGGCGTTCCACCAAACTGTGATGCCAGAGCCGCCTATTACTAATCATTAATAGAGGAGAATAAAAACAGCTTTTGGTTTCTCTTCAGCACATTGGCTGACAAAGAGTCATAACTCTATTGATCCATGTATTCCTATACTTCTCAGTAGTAACGACTTCATGAGCTTCTTTAATGATAAAATTCTAACTATTAGAGACAAAACCACCTCCTGCCCTCAACAGACACTGATTTATCCCCAAATACAGGCACCTTAGAAACAACTGTAAAACCTGATATATATTTAGTCCGTTTTTCTCCAATCAACCTTCCTGAACTAACTTCAACGATTTCTTCATCTAAACCATCATCTTGTCTCTTAGACCCCATCCCAGCTGGGCTGCTTAAGGAAGCCTTACCCTTAGTTAGCACTTCTTTACTAGATATGATCAATCTGTCTTCAGTAACAGGCTATGAACCACAGTGCTTTAAAGTAGCTGTAATTAAACCTCTTCTTAAGAAGCCTACTTTTGGTTAAGGTGTTTTAGCCAATTATAGACCTATATCTAACCTTCCATTTCTCTCTAAGATCCTTGAGAAAGCAGGCACCATTCAGCTGTGTGACTTTCTACATAACAATAGTTTATTTGAGGATTTTCCGTCAGGATTTAGAGCGCATCATAGCACACATACAGCACTGGGGAAAGTTATAAATGACCTCCTAACTGCATTGGACAAAGGACTTCTCCCTGTACTTGTCTTGTTAGATCTCGGTGCCACATTTGACACAATTGACCATCACATCCTATTACAGACTGGAACATTTAGTTGGCATTAAAGGAACTGCATTAAGTTGGTTTAAGTCCCATTTATCAGACCGATTTCGGTTTGTACACATTAACAATGCATGCAAAAGTTAGACACGGAGTTGCACAAGGTTCTGTGCTTGGACCAATACTATTTACTGTATATATGCTTCCTTTAGGTAATATTATTTGGATTTATTTAGTTATTGTGCTTGGCCCTAAACACCTTAGAAACACATTATCTAATGATATAGCTACTCTGGATGGCATTACCGTGGCCTCCAGCTCCACTGTAAGTGATCTGGCAGTTGTCTTTGATCGGGGTATGTCCTTTAATTCAATTCAATTCAATTCAATTCTATTCAATTTTATTTATATAGCACCAAATCATAACAAAAGTAATCTCAGGGCACTTTTCACATAGAGCAGGTCTAGACGGTACTCTTTAATTTACAGAGACAACAACATTCCCCCATGAGCAGCACTTGGCGACAGCGGTAAGGAAAAATTCCCCTTTAACAGGTAGAAATCTCAAGCAGAATCCGGCTCTGGGGGGGGTCACACAGAAGCATAATAACAATAATAACAATAACAATGATAATAAAAATAGAGATATGACTAGTAATAATAATAGCAATAATAGCCAGAGGAGAAGGTGTCGAGGCAGGACACCCACAGGACCACGCCACCATCTCTTGGAGTCTGGAGTTTCCTGTGAGATGAGAAAGCACAAAAACTCCAGGGAAGAAGCCAAGTTAGTAACATGCGTTAATGATACATGAATACATACAGATGGAGAGGAGGAGGAGAAGAGAGGAGCTCAGAGCGTCATGGGAAATCCCCTGGCAGTCTAGGCGTATAGCAGCATAACTAGGGGCTGATCCAAGGCGAGCCTGGCCGGCCCTTACTATAAGCTTTATCAAAAAGGAAAGTTTAAGCCTACTCTTAAACCTAGAGAGGGTGTCTGTCCCCAGACCAAATCTGAAAGATGTTCTTATTGTTATTTATGTTGTTGTTGTGCCTCCCTGTGTCTCTCTCCCCTCTCCCTCTCCTTTCACTCTAAACCCAACTGGTCAAGGCAGATGGCCGCCCACCTAGAGCCCAGTTCTGCATGAGGTTTCTACCCGTTAAAGGGGATTTTTTCCTTGCTGCTGTTGCCAGGTGCTGCTCATGGAGGAATGTTGGGTCTCTGTAAATTAAAGAGTACAGTCTAGACCTGCTCTGTGTGGATATAAGTTATGGATAGATAACGTCTGTTGTGATTTGGCACTATATAAATAAAACTGAAGAAATGTTTCTACAAGTGGTTCGCACACAAGAAAGCAACATTCCTGCTGTAGATTTCATGCTGTTTCACTGATTGACAGTTGGTACTGAGTGCAAGCTAACAATGTTGAATGTAAACAATGCAGGATTTAAAATATTAACAAATGACTTTGCAGATGTTTTCAATTCATTTGTTAGGTCTCATGGACACACATAATGGGCTTCGTGGAGTAAAACTGAATTTGGAAGCTTTCCAAATTGTCAGGCTTATATAAAAATGTCATGAAGCTTAAAAAACTGATTTTTCTTTTTTTAATTAAGTATATATTGGAAAGCATGGCCTTTCAATAATCCCCCCCCCCCCATCCACCATATATGTAAGGCTGTCACAGAAAATAAGCTCTTCTCAGATGTGTTTTCCCACAGCTAAATTCTTCTGAAATTCTGTTCCAGGGGAATCACAAGTGTGTTAAAAAGCAACGAATGAAGGTTTTTTAAGCCAGTTGATACCTTGCAGTAAAGAAGTGGGAAACGGGGGGTGGACATTTGAGCGAGACGCCTCTTTCCTGTGTCTGCATGTTCTCAGGACCCGTGTGATGTCGGGGGCATAGTGGTTGGAAGGAGCTTGGGGAATAGGGGTGTCAGATGGATCCAAGCCTGAAGCTTTTGGTCCAGAGGATTCTCCAGAAGCAGGATGCAGCCTGGCTATCGCCCTGCTTCCCGTGTGAATGGGAACCCAAATCCTTGCTCAGTCCTGGGGATCCCCCTACACACACATACACACACACACATACACACACACACACACACACACACACACACACACACACACACACACACACACACACACACACGAGGTATACCTGGACCACACACACACATGCAAACACAAACACACACATACACACACGCATGCACACACACACACACACACACACACACACACACACACACACACACACACACACATCCCTAAACCCCACCAGGCCCTGGCACCACACATCAGGCTCCTTCAGCCCTGCACTGTCCTCCCCCTCGTCTCTGCTTTCCCTCCTGGCCCCTAATTGCTTTTCTGCCTTTATTCTCACAGTGTGAGAAGTTTGACAATGTACATAAACGAAATTCCAGAATAGCAGCGGGATATGGAAAAAGCACATGTGGAAGCAGTTTGCCGCCCCTCTGGAGAAGACTGGGAATCTACGGTTTTATAGATTTGTTCTGAGCAGAGAAGGATGCCGCTATTAAAGCACAGGGCTCACTTCCAGTTGTTTGTGCCTTACAGGGATTAAATCCTTTCTTTTCAGGCCATGTTGGGCTATCTTTAGTGAACTGAACTGCCCATGTGTTCATCACTGATTTATGCAGGTCCTTGTGTAACCACCCTGCTCCTCCATGCCAATTCACTGTGGTAACACAAGCTGAAATTGTTCTGTATCCAAGCAAAGTGAATTCTTCATGAGGAGAGCATGGGCATGAACCACAAACAATTTGGAAGCATTCTGCCACCTGACAGTGATTAGTGTTGGGCAGAGCATGAAGCTGGTTTGTCAAGGCTCTCTCTCTCTGTGTGTGTGTGTGTGTGTGTGTGTGTGTGTTGGGGTGGTAAATGCTCAGCTGGAGTCTCATCAGTAAGCTTGACCTAAGAAACTCTCCTCTCTGCCACTGATTAACTCTCACAGATAATACAACACCTTTGCAGACTCAGTTAGCTGTAATACAGGTCAGTCTTCTAGAGCCATACTGTACTGTATGAGTAAAGTGAATTCTTGGAAATTTTAAAGTTACAACAGGTCTTATGATGCCTCTATATGACCTACATAAGCAAACAAGACAAGAAAGTAAGAAAGTTAGACTCGTTGTTGGCTTCCTGACTCATTTTAAAAGACGAGAGAAAAAGAGAGCGAGCACAAGTGAGCTCACAGCACCAGCAAGAGCGAGAGAGCAGCGATGGTCAAGTGAGCTAGAGAGTGAATGAAGAGAGCGAGTGACAGTGTAGCAAGAACAAAGCAGTGAATCTGAGAAATAATATGTTATTTTCTGATTGTTTCACAGCGGTTACATTCTAAAGCACAAATAAACACACCCACACCTCCGCACAACCCTGTGGGAAGGTGCTGCATTGCTGGATTTAGTTTAAATGCAGACTTACATGTCACCTAGGTGTATGAACGGTACTAAAACAAAGTTTACCTTGTTTCACCATCATTGTATTACAACTATTAATCTTACATAACCACAAACAGATACATTACCTCATTGCTATGCATCCTGCAAACAGCTATGTATAAAAAATAGTATTAAAAATAAATAGCTCTTTATTTCACTCGCTTACAAAACAAATGCTTGCACTAGCCAAGATCTTTATGACATGAGGCAGTGGTGCTCATGGGAAATGCAGTCTTCATTTTGGGAAAACACTACTGCTTTTGTCCATAGGGGCTGCCAAAATCAACACAAAATGAAAGTTCCTTGTAACTTTGACTACTCATAAATTTGATAACAGTGTTTTATGTGTATGTATAATATGAAAATGGACCCCTTACTCTTCTTTAATACTTTCTGGGATTGTTGGGAGGTTTGAAAAGTATGTTATAAAATCACACCTTAGTTAATAGTGACACTCAGAGGCAATATTTCTTTTAAAACTATGGTACAAAATAAAAGTAATTACACCTACAAAAACATAAGGAACAAAATTGAGAACTGCTAAAAACTACACTTAAAAACAAGTATGGAACAAAATTAGGCTAACAGTTAAAAGTTAAAAGGACACTGTAATCCCAAGAAAAACAACAAAATCAGTGGTTTCATCAAGTGCCCCATAATGACATATGTTTAAGCAGCCTCTAGCAGCTGTAGTAATTTCACAAGAGTAAAGGAGGAAATCAGATGACGTTATTACAGAGCAACCAAGTCCATGTACAGAGGAGGGGAGACTGGGAGACTGGGAGGGGCTGCTGGTTTTTCCTCATTCTGTATTCCCATTTCAAAATTGTCTTCAATATTACTTAGCAAAGAAACACAGAACTCTTCTGAATAATGTAACAATTCTAAAAGTTTTTTTTATGACGACCACCAGTTTCATTATTTCAACTTTGTTTCTGAGAAATCACATTTTGTCCATGATTTTGGTGGATGGCCAAGATAACCACAATACCCATGAACCTCAGCCACCATCGCTATGGAGAAGAAGCCAGTCAGAGGCAAGAATCAGAGCAGTAATTAAATCAAAAGTCCTTCATCATTGAAGTTGTAAACCAAATGTGGCACCATAGTTGCTGGATTCACTCAAAATTGACACAGAAATTAAAACTGAGCTGATTCATGCTGCAGATTGTAAAAACAGTTTTCTCAACTCCATAATCTTTATCTGAAGTCCACCGTAAGCAGCGCATGTGACTGAATTCGAAGCTCGGTGAGTGGCTGTTTATTGCTGAAATGCACCTTGGGATGCGTAGTTAACTTTCACTCAGAAATTTTTACATACACAGTCTTGTACCTTTGACTTTTTATCAATAAACCAGATATTTTCTTAGACAGTAGTTCATCTTTTGTACTGATGATTTAACCAGGAGAGTTTCATGTTGATCCAAGCCATAGAACTGTGTGTACGTAATGTAATGTAATGTTGACTATGGGAAAAATGAATGAGATTCTTACTTCCAGAAACAGGGGCGCTCAGAATAGCTCCTCACACTTTACAACTCTATTATTGTAGCCATGATGACCTTAACAAAGTGCTTATTTGAACCCACAATCTTTCCCTAAACCAAACCAAGTGGTTTTAGTGCCTAAATGTAACCAAACCTTAACCATAGTGCTGTCACATCATAAAATGTATTTTTCAACAGTGATGTAATGGTTTTGAAAGGCACAGACAACGTCATAAACAGGCATCTGTGTGTTGTTCTGGAATTCATGGACTAATGATGTATTCTGTCATTTAATTCGGAGAACTTGTTGCTTAAAAGAGATCATTTCCTGAACAGTATGGAACAAAATGACAACTGGCTGAAGGGCTGTCCACACCAAGAACAATAACTATAACGATGACTATAACGATAATGATGTGAGCTTACGAATTATAACATTCTGTAAACAGTGGCACCAAACATGTGCTCTGCACTCCAGTTGTTTTGGCAGCTTAGGAAAATGGATATTGATGACCTGTAACGCAGAGAAAGAAAAAAAAAAAACAGAGGGGTATGGGTTCACAGGCGGTTGGTGATTCACTGTGTTACTCACAAGTATTTCAGGACCAAACTGCACCAACGGATGGTAGCAGACGGCTCTTTACAGTGTACTTAAAAGTCCGTTTTTTTAAGCAATTATTCTTGAATACATTTGGAACAAAGTGAAAACCTGCTACAGTAACACTTAAAAGTTACTACTCCTCAAAAGAGATGGAGCAAAATTAAGAACTGGCTTATAGCAACACATAAAAGTAATATTTCTGGGGCACCCGGTTGTCTACTGGTTAACCACAAAACCACAACCTGTGGTGAGATTCAGGCCACAGACTCTTGTTGTATGTCATAGTCCTTGCTCTACCCCTGAAACAAATATTTCAGGAGGGCATTAAAGGTTCAATGCGTAAGAATTGGCCAGTTGATCCATAAAAATAAGGGGCAGCATATCACTATCATTAATTGCTGCCGTTTTACAACACAGTAATCCAGTAGAGACCTAATTCATTGATATGATATTTCAATATTGATCCAGCTTACTAAGATGCGCTACGATGCCAAATGGCTCATGCCAGCTTCTACATAACTGGTGCAACTCAGTGCAGTTGGTCAGATCAGCTGAGATAGCCAATGATGTCTCACCCAGCAGACCCTGCAGCAGCAGCAGCCGGCTGCTCTGACAACATTGGTGCAACTTTCCAAATAGGAATTGTTCGGATAAACTGCCCACATATTGGGAATCTACATTATTACTTTCTCACCTGAAAAAATATTAAAACTTTATAAAGTGACATATTAAAAGCAGCTACAGCGAAAATTTCAACAGCATTCAGCCTGGCTCCACCGTTACTGCTGGTGGCTCAGGGCAGAATTACTTCTTCTTTCTCTCATGTTGGGCTGAGGGCAGACAGGACGCACAGTGACACACTATCACCCCTGTGGTACAAAGTGGTATTACGAGACAATAAGGGCCAGAACTAGCTGGTTAGCATGCTAACAATTGGGTTAATTTTTAAAAAGTACAGGCTAATATTTAGAAATAAGAACTTGATAGGTGGGTATTACATGTGTGTGGTGGGAGTATGTAAGGGATTTCTTAAGAGGTTTTATTTGATTATTGTTTTATTATCGCAACTGTTATTTGCCAAAAAACAGCATCCTGATCCACCTATGGCTTTCATTCAGTGGGAGCTGAAGGATTTCATCATCCTAAACACTATTGAGGAACCACAGTGGATACTCAATAGCAGGTGATAAAACAGGCTCCAAACAGCAGAATTATGGGTGTATGTGTGGGCCTATGCTGCAGATTAATATCCCCATTAAATCCCTCTACCAGTAGATTAACCTTGTTTAAAATAGCTACATGAATGCAATGTAGAGGCATTCACTGAAGATTTACATAATGCAGCATTTTGAGTAGCAGTATGGGTACTGTTTACTGTCAGACACACTTTTGTCTGGAATAGTCCTATTGACCTGTTCAGCAGTTTGGCATTTGGGCACAAAACAGATTTAGTCTTCTATACCTTTGACTCTCCTACAGCTCCTGTCCTCCATCACTGCACTCTTCCCTTGCTCTCCCAAATCCAGGCTGTTTGGAAGTGATGTCATGTTTGCTGCTGTGTAACAAGGGGGTAAAGGTACAACCAGCCCCAGATGTGGTTCTGCAAGTAAATCCTCCCCAGACTGTAGAAAATAAATCTGATGACTGAAGCTGCAAAAACTGTATCTTCAGTGGCATCCCACAACCTCTTGGGTTGCTGAGATTATTGCTCTATCTTTCACCAGTAAATAGTTGGCACTGCAGCCTTCCAGCTGAACCAATTGCAACATTCCTCAGCAATGCTGCTTTAACAACAGAAACTTTTACATTTTTTCATCGTCTGAATATAATTTTGCCCCGTCCTGTTTGATATGTAAAACAACTTTTACGTGTCTTTGGAGTCACAAATATACTCTAAATCCACAATTTCAACTGTAACGGTGCTGGTTGCTTTACAGATTGTTTCTAGCTCTGTAGGGGAGATCTCTTTGAATTCAATTGTGTCCTTATGTCAGATTTGGGGGCTCATGCTGCATTCATGTCATGTTGAAGGACAATTTTCTTTTGTTTTTTTGTACAACTTTCTACTTATTTTTGTAGCTCTGGCCATCACTTCTATTGGCGATAATAACACTGTACTCAGGATCTTGGAATGCAGTGAGATTGGTTTTAATGGGGCAAGTTGTCAGTTACTCAGACAGGCTATAAACAAACTCCCAGGTTAGTCTTATTTAGTAGAAAGAACAAAGGTGAACAATGAAATTATCACCCAAACTGCTGGGAACGTCCATCGCAGACATTACAGACCCATTTCCTGGTTCAACCTGGTTCTATTACACTTTTCCTGTGCATTATGAATGTGCTCACTTGCACATGCACTCACTACCTCCAAATAAAGTGGTAACTAAACTTTTCGGCTTATTTAAACCTGTATGATGATCTTTCAGCATCTATCCCTGTTTGACCTATTTTTTCAAAGGTTCCAAGATCTTAGCAATTACTTTGGTCTGTGCACATCATGACTGATAGAAATGATGGCTGGAGTTATGGAAATAAAATCCAAGATGTAATAAACCATAACATTCCTAATTGATAGCAGTTTATACTCCAGCAGAACAGGGCTATATAACAGTGGATGGTTGTACATTCCCTCAAAGTTTAGCCATTAGTAAATGAAGAATTGCTGTGTCAATGTTTATAAAAGTTGAGCACTGCATGAAATATCTGTGCAAATCTGGTCTGGTCTGATCAGGGTCTTACAATGGGAAGATCACTTAATGCCAGCCAGTTTGTCTGTCCAACACGGTCTTAGACAAGATATCTTGATCACTACCAACCAAATCACCATGAAATAATGTTCATGATCACCAGAGGATGATCCCTAATATTTAAGTTGACCCCCTATTACTTTTCATGTAACACCTCTATTAGGCAAAATTTTACACTTGTACACAAGAAATATCAAAATCTAATGGGGGAACTGGCAGGGCATTTACTGAGCATGTTCATGCCCCCCAGAGGATGAACCCTTTCCATTTCTGACACTCAATGAGCTTTCCTCCACCACCATCCTCTTCCCTCTTCCTTTGGCCTTCCATTGGTTTGTCCATGGTGCCAAAAATGTGTTTCCAATCTGAGTTGTACTCATATGGGACATTAGCATGGGGAACAGTTTGTGCCCAGAACCTATGAGGGCTGTTTGAGAAAACATTCACCGACAGCCAGCTCAGAAACCATGAGGCATAACAGGCAAACCTTGCATTGATAATCCAGCTCCCACATAAAAACAGCACCATTAAAATTACAAATGGAACTGCTATAGAAAATATTTCATATTACCTGTCCCATGATAGGCTGAGGCACCTGTCAATCAAGCAAACATGGCCCAAAAAAAAAAAACAATGACTGCCAACCATCATGGGGAATATTTGGTTTTCCTCCTGTTCTGTCATCCACACTGGGAACACTGGCTTATTTCATAATCTCTACACCAAACATTTGCAGATATTTGACACAACTGAGTGTTTGTAGACACAGACTTTCATGGAATTTGTTGAATTAATGTATTGCGTCCTCATGATTTGCCCCCTAAAACCTCTCAGAAACTATTCATTTCTTGAAGCAATACACTCTGAATAGAACATTTTTGTTGGTATTATCTTTATCAACTTTTGGATAAATGTTATTTAACTACCAAAATTAACAAGAGAGGCTGTTGCCTAGTAACAGTCACAAGTATTGGCCAACCAGAAGACTATTCCAGTGCTAATTTATGATGTGTCTGTGTTCCCCAGAAAGGTTATAGTTTAGATTTAAATCCACGAGTTTCTTAGAATGAGATTCAGGTTTTCTCTCTGCCAATGGTATATTTACTGTAATAAAGTATGCTATTGACTTTCAACATTCTACTTATATCCTAGTTTCATATCTATAAATAGCTGCCCACATTTCCAATTTGTTCAGAGATTCAAATAGTTCTGGTGTTGTGCTGAATGATCACTGTTTCCCCTTGCAGAAGAAACAAATGATTAACAGGAGCTTTGCAGGCAGGATTTAGAGTGGAGACTTCATTGCTTCCATGAAAAACAGTGACAAAAAAACATGAGATTGATGCATCTGTGGAGTTTGTTGTAAGCCAACAGACTTTGTGTTACAAAAACAATATTTAACAAATCATATCATAAATGTCCCAACCATTCCAAACTGAAAACATATTGAATTTACAAAACACAGAAAGGCAGCTAATCTTCACATTTGAGAAGCAGAAACAAGAGAATGTTTAGCATTTTGTCTGATAAACAGTTTATGTGCTTAATTGATTATCAGAATTGCTGTCCATTAATTATCTGTCAATCCACTTATCTATTAATTAACTAGTGAGACTATAGTGCCAAGGAAATAATTGCAGTGTGACAATTGAGTGTTTTTCTTTCAAATTCTGTGTAAGTGATTTGTGATGGCTATGGAGGGCACTTACATGGGTCATTTTGGAAGCCAGTTACAAATTATGCATTTTCTTTTTTACTTTGGAGGACATGTTGCAACTAATCATTTCAGCACTTATTAAAATTCATTTTCAGAAGATAGATTGTAGCACAGACTCAAGTCATCATGGGCATGGGAAGTGGAGATGCTGGGGTTTCAGTAGCATCCAGTACAATTAAACATTACAATTATTGTTATTATACATTACTTGGGCATATAGTACTTCAGTGTTTGTGACATGATAGAGGTTTTATTATCTAAAATTGTATTAGTACATAATACAGCAGTCCTTTTGCAAAATCACAGCAGGAGTCTTTATATTGCACACAAACCCATGGAGGTTTTTCAGATTTCCCCCCCCCCCCCCCCCCCCCCCCCCCTCCCCCCCTCCAAGTCTTTTTCTGAATAATATTAACCAAAGAAGTCAGGGCACAATGACCACCCTGGAGAGAGTTTAACCCTGCAGATATAGTGAGAGTAAGTCATTTCTGCCACTGTGCAGTGATCATTTATGAACAATTGTATCATTATGTACCAGTACTTCATTAATATTCCAAAGTAATTAATGTCATAAGTTTATAGCTCTTGATTTTAAAATAAATTCAGTAACTAGGGGTTGTTCTAACAGTGACAACCTCTGACAGCTGTCTCATATCCCTATGAATGTGTGAAGTGCAGGTTGAATGCGCTTGCAGTAAATACTGTACACCTCTCATGCTCGTCACCTGGTATACTATCAGTGTACTGCATTTTCCTGAACCATGTGGGTTCCATTTCTCTCTCTCACACGCACACATCGTTCCACTCCCTCATCCTCTCCTTGCAACTTTCATGCTGAGGTCAGTGTTGTGCCTGTAGTTGCATTAATAAACCATAATGGTGTTCAAGTTTGCTGTCTGTTGTCTAAAACATTCTAAAGTTCAAGTAAATTAGTGTTAATAACTCTTAGATATAAATGATCCTGGCCATTCAAATTAATGCATTGTGTATGATGCTATTCTAGAGCTTCTCTTAGCACCCTCAACTCTGTTTGCCTTCCAGCATCCCTGATCATGCTAAGTATTAGGCAATGAGCTGTTGGTGATGCTTATTTAATAGATACTGTATGTAACATGCACCAGCTGCAAACATGTATCCATATCCCCATAAAGTCAACCTGGGTACTGTCGTTGCAGCTCCATTCACCTCCTGAGGGCACAAAAGAAGTCTCAGCTCTCTTGTGTGGAGCTTTGTGAGAGATATTTGCATGCTCACAACTCATGACAGAACACTCCAATATCATCAAGTTAGCATGAATTCCTCTGAGGGGGGGATTTTCCCTTTGAGATGCAGATGGAGGGTTAGCTCCACAAAACCTCCCACAGAAAGTTACATTGAATTTGTCTTGAGTAGAACGTCAAACAGCTGTGAGTGAGCCAGCAGCAAGACGGCAGCCTGCTCAGTGTGTGATCATGTTCAGTGTACTTGCAAACAGTATGAGCCAGTTTGATGACACCCTTTGACCTTTCTGAGCTTCAGAGGACACCTTTGATTTTCTGTCTTCCTGAATCATAGAACTGTTCTCCAAATCAATGTGAGGTTGGTTTCTTTGTTTTAAATTCTCACAAAGCCAACTCCATGAAGTGTGAGTCATTCTGCTGTAAGGAAAACACTGAGTGCCTCTATTTCACATAGCAAAAGACTTAATCATGTAAATCATTTGGTGCCCATCCAGATTGCCTCTGTTGCACCACACCCTTTATATCTGACCTCACATATTCACATGCAGAGTTTAATCTACTTTAACTCAGTTCAGGCCCATAGAAAATGTTTATTTTTATTTTTATTTCTGTTGACAAACAAGTGGAAAAAAATCATACAGTGCTTGATATTTAAGGACAAGAACTCTCTAATCTACTAAAACTAGTGCAGTGCCCATTCAAAACGTGCCTGTTTGGAACGAGCCAATTTCTCAATACCTAGAGAGAACAATGACCATCCCCTAAATGCCTCACATGCAGGCTATCAGTAGATGCTACAATTTACCGATTCTCCCTAAATGCCTCACATGCAGAATATCTGGAGACTACAATTTTGAGTTGAGCTGAAGTTGATCGGATGAACTGTAGTGTCCGTTCAAAACATGCCTGAGACATCCCACACTATGTCTTGAACATGCATACAGTTATAGATCTTAACTCTCTAAACTTTTTCAGTTCATTCTCTATGGTAGTTCTTATCACTGTGGATGTAATCCCACCTCTGACCACAATGTGGGTTGCAATGGCAGAGTGGCGTTGTCCATATTTCCACTCATTGACTCCACGGACAGGAGAAGCAAATCAACATTGTTTATGAGGTATTTTTCTAAATTTCTCCAGAATTGCTCATCCAAACAACTTCACACATCAACACTGCACTTCGTTGATTCCCCAGCAGTCCACCTGCCAGGTATGAAGGAGATCAGATGAACACTTCTCGAGATATGCGAAGGACAAACATACATTCAGACAGACAGAGATTTCTTGCTTTATATAGAGAGAAGATAAATGTTTCCCAGAGCTTCTGATTACATGAAACTAATACCAATTAATATAATTTAGCATATCATTATGCCCTTCTTCACATAGAATTTCAAAAATTTAAATACAGTTGGAGCAACGACCATATGTAAACCATATGTAACTTTTCAATCAAATTTTGTTTTAACCAGGACACCTAGACATCTTTTTAGCTGCAAATCGTAGTGTGCACAGGAGACATTACTTAAAAGACTACAGAGAGTGATTTAGTAAATGAAAAAAATGCCACATATGGCTGCCAGGTTTGGCCAGGGTTTTTTGGCCAAGAACTTCTTGGGTCAGCTGAAGCTGTTAATCAGCTACTGTTAGCAGCACAATGGGTTTGAAGCAGTGTCAGCACTTGGGATAGGACCAGTGTTTTAGGGCCAGTTCTGAATGTCATTCATCATAAGTCTCATATAACTTTGACAATGAGGTGTGCTGGATTGAGAGTCATTTTGACTACCTTTGATTACCTCTCCGATTTACCTCTCTAACTGTCTCTGCAGACGTTGCAGCCTGAGTTGCCAAATCTTCCAAGTCTGTTTATCTACCTTTTCATGTGGTATTTGCAGTTCAAATGGATAGTGCTAATTGTTTATTGAGGAATGCCCATTTTTGACCTGGACTTATTGATTTTCAGTCGAGATTTTGCTGTGAGAGCACAAAATCTAAGTAAGAAACTTAGTGTTTGAATATGTGCTCTTTGCTGCCTGAAAGTTTATAACCAAGCCAGACTTTTATCACTTTTATAACCAAAGTCTGTTTTTATCCCATTACATTCAAATATTTCTGGTAAAAATGAAAGCTTGATCTCTATGTACCAGTACTGAATCAGCAACAACGTTTTTTGAGATTTGCAGTAATTACTACTTCATTTCATGAGACTGGTGGTGACTGTAGTATTTGACTGTCTTGTGTGTTTTCATATGCTTCATATGGAATTCAGCAATTGGGCAGTATTGAAAAGATGATCACCAGAAGATAAAATCCCTGTCTAGTGGGATTATAAACAATATATTATAAAATATTATACTTATTACAAGAAAAACCTGATTCCAACTTAATGCTAGACTTGATTTACATTACATTTACATCAAATAACATCTGTACTTGTACTTCATGATTCACAAATGTGTTGTGAAACAGAAGTTGAACTATATATGCTTGTCATTTGCGCACCTGCTCAGCAGGTGTAGCTGTTTGCCATAAGACCACGGGACTCAATAGCCAATAGACCTCCTCCACCTTAGAAATAATACCTGCAACTAGTTCAGAGATGATTCAACGCAACATTTTGATCAGATTTAACTGTTTTGTAGACATTTTTCCTTTACTATTGAGAGGGCAGTTATGGCTAGTTTAACTTCTGGAACAATAAGGCCAATTTTTAGAGAGGCTCTCCATTCCCAATACCAGATTATACAATTCCCATGAGGTCACAACTGTGTTCATAATGCTTTTTCAGCCACGCTAGAGTCATGGCCCTAGAGATGACAACATTGGTCTGTTGTTTGGTCAGTTGGTTGGTCAGTCCACCACTTAAGTCCAGACTGAACTATCTCAAAAATTACATGATGGATTGCCATGAAATTTGGTAAAGACACTCATGGTCCCCATAAAATGAATCATAATGACATTGGTGATCCTCTGACTTTTCCTCTACCACCAGCAGCAGGTCAAAGTTTAAACTTAGGTGAAATATCTCAGTATCTAATAGATGGCCACCAAATTTGGTACAGACAGTCATGGTCCCCGGTCAATGAATCCTATTGACTTTGGTGGTCTGCTGACTTTTCCTTTAGTGCCACCATGAGGCTGGCATGTGGTTTTGAGTTAAACGTCCCAACAAGTGTCAAACAGATTGTCATGGAATTTGATACACCCATCCATGCCCTCCTCAGGATAAACTGAAATCCTTTGGTGATCTTGTGACTATCATCAGGTCACATTTGTAATTTGTTGGTTTATGACCAAATACCTGGGAAAAAAAACTGATATTTGCATCAGCCTCAACTGTAATTTGTGTTTTGTGCTAATTTGCAACTATTAGCATGCTAACATGGTAAACTAAGATGGTGAACATGGTTAATATTATACCTGCTTAGCATCATGGTGAGTATGTTAGCAATCCAATGTTAGCACTTAGCTCAAATGCCAAAGTACAGCCTCACAGAGTTGCTAGCATGTCTGTAGATTCATAGTCTTTTAGTCTTGTCCAGCAGCTTTTTCTTATTGACTCTAGATTGAAAAAAACAAATGGAAATCAGAAATGATCTTTGTCTGTTTGCTCTTGTCCACCTCAGTGTGAAACTAACCCTAGTTCTGTGCTGACACAGAGCCTGTCCTTCACTGTTTCTTGTTTGTTTTGCTGTGCTCTGGGTGTTGTAGCAGGCTGTAGTAGTGTTCTGACTCACTCTGCAGCAGCTGACACTTTGAACACAGTGTGGAGATGACAAAACTGTGAATGGAAATGGTGGGTCTGTGTCAAATTCCACTGAGTCACCATTAAGCGGCGTGCCTCCCTCTCTCACCTCCCCACATCTGGACGCTGTTAACATTCCTGGCTGCTCGTGCACACACACACACACACACACACACACACACACACACACACATGCACTCAGACAAAAGCACAGTTAAATGTGGAGCTGTGCAGATACTGTATATGTTACAATTTAGTCTCAATCATTGCTGTTAAAAAGACATTCTCACACCCAAGAACTCCTGACAAAACACACACACACACACACACACACACAAGCCGCAGTTTCAACCTACGTGAGATTGTGTATGCATGGTGTATTTGGACAGGAGTGCCTTATGTTAGGGGAATTCACACTGTCTGAGTTCAGATAAAAGCAGCCATTTCCCGTCATATTCCCTCAGATACACATCACAGCACAAATTCTTCAATATCAGTCCTGGAGACTTTATATTCTCAAAAATTATCTGATGATTTTAAATAGTACTCTGGCCTGGATTTAGACATTAATTCTGTACTGAGTTGCTACAACTTCTGCTGAGGGAAGCGTTATCATATAGCTTCCATCGCATAAAATGAAACTTTGATCTTGGCATTGAATATTTAGTATTTTACTGAATATTTAATATGTTGCAAGAGAGTAACTTCAGAACAATGGCATTAATATTCAAGGTGTTAACTATTTCTTTAGATAGGCTACACCTGTAATACAGAAACAATTTACTCCTCACAACTTCATATTAATAGTGATAACTAGCTATCAGTTTGATAGATATATCCACTTTTTAGGTTAACACAGCTAAGCTAGCAGTTTCCCCCATCTTCTGGTTTTTGTGCTAAGCTAGGTTAAACATGTGCTAACTATTTCTGTAGTTACACCTGTAACTGTCGCTGGTCGTGCAAAAACTGAAGCCAAACAGTAAAATTGTGGGCAGAAAAACCAAAACAATGATTTAAAAATGCTAAAAGAATTCCTAGAGCTAAGAGGAACTGCAGAGTGATAATTCACTTTGGGTTTGTCACTACTAAATGGCACATACAGTGGCACACAGTCTTTTGATCCATTATTAACAAAGACACACTGTAGCTTCTGTTTCACTGTGACCTTAAGGCAGCGCTACTTCCCAGGTATGCAATACGGCCCTAAAACAACACTAGGTCTAGATGGATGTGGGTCAAAGTAACAAGCGCTCCAGCTTGACAGTATCACAGTGAAATTATTTGAGCATCCTTGCAACATACAGTATACTGTATTTTGTATTTTGGTGCTGGAGGCTTGGTGATGTAGTGGCCACTTGCGGTTATGCTACTAGCTTCCTCCATTTTGGACTCTCCAATTCTCTCTGTCCCCTCACAGGTCAGCACTGTTCAAGATGATTCACAATTAACAGTGCAAATTAGCATGTTAAAGAGTCTAAGTATGGGTGATGGTGCTGCCTGTGCAAGTAAATCAACTGATTGCTGCAATTCCTTTGACGTGAACACATTTTGGTATAAGCACTGGTGTGACCGAGCCCGAAGAGTTTTTGCAGCAGTATGACAACATAGGCTACCTTTGCCTTTCTTTATTCAGACAGCTGTATACAGTAGGTCACTTGTCAGGAACTTAATTCAGTTCATTCCAATTTTATCATTTTTCTCACCTACTGTATCTGAACACCAAAGTCCAAATTGAAGCCAATCTTCTCGTATAACTCTAGGTAGGATGGCAAATACATTTCTTTTCCCAAAATGTCAGAGTGTTCCTTTAAAATGGACTTTATAAATATCATTTGCATATTGAATGCAGTGAGCCAGCACCACAAAAAGTAAAAAGTCTCATGAATAAGCATTGAAAGACTTCCTCAGCCTGTTACTGACAGAGTGAGTGGAACATTCAGCACCTTCAGTATAGGAGCCTGTCCTGCGGGTGCTCTGACGGGTGTTGGGACCCCTCCTCCGTCCCTCAGTTGACCCCGGTTTGAAGCCAGTCTGTCAGGGAGAGAGTGCTCATAGCTCTGGGCACATACCACCTTAACAATCTCCCCCTGTTTACCTTTGAACCTGAACTTCATTCACAAACTGGTCGAGCCACTAAGAGTGTGTGTGTTTGTGTGTGTAGCTGCAAGTGTGTACATGCATGCAGGCATATAACTTTACATCTCTCTCTCTGTCAACACCTTTGTCTCTGTCTGTGTGTGTGTGTGAGAGAGAGAGAGAGAACAGTAGCTTTGTGCTTGTGCAGTGCTGTAGCCTGAAGGTGTCAGCTGCACAGCCTTTGAACTGGCTGCTTTAACAAATAAATGGGAGTAGGTGTCTCTTCCTTCTCTCCCAGTCTTCACTTGTCCTGACTAAATATTTGCCGACCACCTCCCCACACTCAGCCCCAACATATTTTCCATCTAATCCATCCCATTCATATTTCCTCTCAACATGAATGTCAGGATGTGGTAACTGAAAATATGTTCTTAAGTAGGCCTACAAATATAAAATTCAGAAGTTTAATGGCACTTTACAAAATCGTTGTGCATTTGTAAGCACAAGAAATTTTAATGACATGTTTTGTAAAGAATAATTGCAGTTTATTTATTTATTATTTTGAGTCTTATTTTTAACATTTCTATCAGTTATGAAAACATTTTACTCACTAAAGCAGCAGATCTGGGAAGTGACATTGATGATTTTATTATTTGTGAGAAATACACAGTGACATTTCTGATGTAGTAAACAAGCCAACAGTTTATCCAGATTACCTAAATCATTTTATGTGGAGATAAAATTGACAGTGGGCAGAGCCAAAACATGGGTAATATTCCCATAACCGAAGCTGGAACTGGAACTTGCAGATTCAGATCAAGAAGTAAGAAAATCTGCTCAGAATCACAATTGTCATTTGTTATTTGTAACAGGACTGATTACTAACCCTAACTATGTTCAGCAAGATTTTAGATTGGAGCCCCACCCCAAACCCCCATTGCTCCCCAACACTTGCTTTTCAATTGAACTTGAATTTAATAAAGAAGATAATAAGTTAAATAAGTTAAATAAGCGCATATCAATAAATACAATTGTGCTTATAACAACAACAACAAGTAACTTATTCAAAAACAACTTTTGTATAATCATAAGGGACATTGAAATGGTATTTTAAACAGTAAAAACACTCAAAATGACAAAAATTGCACACAAGAATTGAACAAAATGCTACAATAGTAGCTTCAATCCTTGAACAGTGTTAGCAGTTGTTACTGCAGGTGTACTTTTGATCTTTGGACAGAGCCAGGTTACCCCCATCCAGTTTTTATGCTAAGCTAAGATAACCACATAGTGACTCTAGCTGTGTACTCAACACAGATATGAGATTACCCATGTAGATACCATGCTGGTTTCCAGGGCACTAAATAAAGTTGGAATCCAGGTTTTTTTTTTTACTGCCAGACTGAGACTAAAAAAAACTTTTTGACTTAGCTAAATCCATGTCCAGGAACTGTCTTTGAGGTTTAATTCTGGCCATTTCTATTTCAGACCCCCCTCTCTCAAACACAAGTGCATGCACTGTAATTTTGTGTGTATTATTAGTTCCTCAATGTGTTTCCTTTTATACTTCCATAAACATTTGTAGAAGACCGCCAAATACAAGTTTGCTGCTTATGGCTACACATGGAAAAAAAAGCAAAATCTATCAAACACCCTTTTGTATAACTCCAGCGCTACATACACAGACTTTATATATTCCCCTGCACATCAAGACACACACTCTGGCTCTTGATGAGTGTATGTGTCTGTAACTGTCTGAGATGTAGTAGCAGGGCAATGAGCAGGAAATAAAATACTTTGTGTGATTGTTTGTGTTACAAAGTGTCTTCCATCCACCTTTTTTGTGTGCATTTTCAATTTGCACATAAAAACTGAGTGGAAACCCCAGAGATTTGAAAAAAGTATAAATATCACAAATACGTTTTTACACTTTGCTGCGGTGGAAAAGTATCAATAAAAAGAAAATGAGACAAAGTGAAATGGAAACAGACTTACCAAATAAATCATGAAGTACATGAAGCATATGAGTTAAATGTCACTCAAGCTTCCACTAAAGAGTTGAAAACATCAGATCTGTGTGGAGCGATGAGGAGACTGTAACGTTCCTGTAATGAATACATGAAACAAACAGAAATGTCATATTTCCATCATGTTTTCTACATGGTTTTCCATCGTTTGAGCTTTGACTGCAGCTCTTTTAATGACATCATTTTGTTGTTCTTCTGCAATGGTTTAATGGCACCAACTGGAGAATTAGTCCCGCCAACTGTTTATCTTGATGAACCAATTCCTAATATTCACATAACAGTAGTGGATGACAGTGTCCATTAATCCACATTTTCTGTTTGCTGTTTAAATTTGTGCTACATTTTGATAGAAACGTAGCTGTAGAAAAGTGATGTACAGATAATCAAATGTGGTTTTGTAAAGCTTAAACATCACCTCCAGACATGTTTTAAGACATAAAAATACTGTGCTTTGAATAATCATTTGTTTCTGATGTGTTTTTTTTCACAAAAAAGTTCAGTTGCTTAGTTACTTCATTCAATCCAAACTAATGTGTTGTCACAAATCATGCTCATATGCACATGCCCTAAACCCTGTGCATACATCATTCTGCACAGTGAAGGTCAAACACCCAAGTAAAGTAACAATAAGCTAAACACAGTTTTGACTGGGGGGGGGGGTCTCTATAGGTTCAAAAACAAAGGTCACTGTATCATCTATAGGCCATTATAACTCAACAACAAGCCATTATTTCCCCCAATATTTCAAAATGTATGATGTAAAACAGTTTCTCTGCTCACTGCTCTGATGTGAACTGGTAGATTAAGTGACCACAGAATAGTGTAAATGCTTAAATAAAAGCTGGTATCAAATAATACCTGCATGAGCAACTGTAGGTCAGTTGCTAATAAAAGCTGGGTAAAATAAACATTACCATTACTCTTACTACAATGACTCACATGGTAAATTAGTATATTGTACATGTCCATTGCATTAATTCCATTAGAACAACAGAATAATCTTATACTCACCTGCTCCTTTGATTTCATTATTTGCAAGAAATACTGTTCCCATGCACCAAAGTAAAGTTTTTTGGGGGGAGTTTTTAAATCACTTTTAAGTGACCTTAAACAAAACTCAAAAACTTCCTGCAGATGATTCACATTCAAAGCCTACCAGGAAAGGAAGAGATTACAGTCTTTTAATGTGAAGCATCTGTGCAGGAAGTGTTGAGTTTCATTGACAGTAGCTTAACAGTGATCAAAAAACAGCTTAGAGGTTTGGTAGAAGTGATTGGAATTCATTGGTGAATGGGAAGAGTATTTCTTCTGAATAAAAAACAGAGTGGTAACTATAACATTATTCTTTTGTACTGATGGAATAAATTGAAAATGTGAACATGAAAATGTAAAATGAAAGGACCGCAGAGCAGAATTTAAGGTATACATTTGTTGCATTTCTTTCATAGTCTTTTAACTAATTATTAATGCATTATTTATTTGTTAGGTTGACATGAATAAATAAACTGATGTCAACAATATTTGATCTTTGATCAAAGACTGATAAATGACATGATATTCTAATGCACCAAGTCATGGTCTTATTTTAACAATGAAGCCTTAAATATGCTAAGAAGAAAGCTTACTGTACTGCATCTAGACTGTCAACCACTAATAGATCACAACTGTGATAGTGATCAACCGTATAGTGAGGAAGCTTTTACAGAGGTTGCTCATACTCCTCTGCTACACAGCTATATGTCTTATGTTTCTAGTTAGCTCCAGATAAATATTTGAGGAAGTGTGTACTTAACATAAGCAGTAATGGCCCTGATGTCTGAGGAGTAAAAAGAAAAAAAGGGCCACTCAGAGAAAGTCATACTTAATCAGATGTCACAGTACTGCTAGCCCAGTTTGATTGACAGGTGCTCTCTGGGGAGCAGAGTGAAGAAACAGCACAGCAATGAGCACTTAACACCAAAGACGGAGACTAAATAAAGAAAAAACACGGATCTCCCGAATTACCACTTGTAAACCGCAGACACCGAATCTTAAAAAATACTTGGATGCAGCCCCAGCTGCTGTCTGTGAGTGAACATGCAATTCACTCAGCAACTGAGTGCGTCGCTGGCGTGGCAGGCCATGTCTGGTCCGGGCAGCAAGGGGTTAAGCTGGCGGCGGCTGGTGTGTTCCCAGCAGGAAGGCAGTGGCCGGGTCTGGGCCGGCCTCCAAACAGATGTTGGTTTGTTTCAGGGCTGTGGTTAAATAGTTGGATGGCGTTCCAGCACACAGGGGAGAGAGGAGGGGATTAGAGCTGAGAGGATTGCAGCTGCACAGACAGGAAGAGAGCAGGAGGAGGGAGAGACACAGATAGAGACAGACTGAGAGCCAATGATGCAGCGCTGAATAAAAAGGATGGTAAGCTGCGTGACCTCAGTGCTTGATCATCATAATGCAAACCACCAGCAGACACACAAATTAATTATACTTTCAGAAGATGAGCAAAACTCAGGAGAGAGTCAGCAGCCAGACATTTCTCCGTTCTCTGTTTAGGAGCAGCTGAGATTGACACTAAAATGACAATAGCTGGTCCACCTTAAAGGTCAGTCCAACTTACTTGAGCCTGGTCAGGTTAGGCTAACCCATTGCCGCCCCCTTCACTTCTCCAGCGTTTGGGGAAGCAACAGACAAGACTTTTCTTTGTCTTGAGAAATTGCAGCATTTATTAACTGACACACTGTAGCCTACACTATACATTCACTGCCAGGTTGATAACTTAGGCTGTATTCAACCCAAATCAGGCGTTGTGGTGCACCTCTGCAGGGTTGTGTGGAGGTGCGGGGTGGGGGTGTGTTTATTTTTAACCACCGTGAAACCATCAATAATGTTTTATTCCTCTCATTCACCGGCTTTCTTGCTACCACTGCTTGCTCTCTTCATTCACTCTCTAGCTCACTCAACCACTGCTGCTCTCTCTCTCTCTCTCTTTCTCTCTTGCTGCTGCTCTCAGCTCGCTTGAGCTCTCTCTCTCTTTTTCTCTCATCTTTTTTAAAATGACTCAGGAAGCCATCAGCAAAGCCTAATTTTACTTTTAACATTATCAAAAGAAGAGAAATGTTGCAGTCTGAATGGGAGGACCAGAGTTTTCACCTGATTTGGTGTGAATTCAGCCTTACTGCTAACCTTTTCCTCTGCTCTGTTGGCATTCACTGTCACTTTTCTGCCACTCGCTCTATCCCAATTGCTCAACCACACACTCGCTACAAACACACATTATGCACTGCCCCATTCCTTGAATGAGCTACGCTAGTCTTATAGCAGTACCTTTAACATAGATGTCCTTTAAAGGATGAGGAGAGGGAGGATTCTGGGATTTGCTGCACTAGTCGATGACTCAGAACAATTCTACAATAACATAGGGTGTTATCGTGCTTGCACAGTGTGCAAGTGAAAATCATTAGTAGCCCATTGATACTAATGATCGTGTGAAATTTTAATGGCAGCACTCATAATTCTGCAGCGGCAAATACAGGAAACACTGTACTGCCAAAATTCAAACAGGGACTCAACAAAAGGAAAGGTCAGGAGGTCACCAAAAACAACAAAACTCCCTTGAGATCCATGAAATTTCACAGCATTTTTTTTAATGGTTTGGACCTAACACAGGCAGGCGGACCTACATCACCGTCTTTCTGCCCTGCTGCTAATGGAGAAAATAATCACTTTAACAGACCCCATCTCCCACAATTATTATTAGTTTTATACTATAACATATGTCTCAGTTTTTAGAATTGTCTTGCTGAAATCTCAATCTTGAAATCAAATGCTAATCTTGAAATCTGTAGGAGTAGTTACCCTTTTGGGGTTCATCCATTTTTTTGAACAGTGCTTAATTCAAGTTGGATTTTGAGATGTATTCTGCAAAGCAAAGGTGGATAAAACCTTTTTGTGAGTTTACTCAGAAAAGTGAAGAAGGGTGTGAGAAAGAAAAAACAAGAACAAAATCTGAATAGTCAGAGAGAGAAGAAAACAACAAGTGGGTACAGGATGAGGATGGACACACAGGGCAGAGATGGGACAAAGAGAGGGTGATCATGTTTTTTTTTTTCCTTTCTCTTTTTGTAGAAATATAGATATGCTCCAAAAAAGAACACGTGCCTCCAGGGAGCAGAGAGTGAGGACAGGAAAACTCCACCAGTTTTTGCATAAATAGCACTTTGAAGTCAGGAATGGGGAGATGGTGTTGTAGGAGGGGAGGAGGGAGGAGAAGAAGAAGAAGAGGAAAAAAGACTGTGGATATGAAAGAAGCGCCGTGTCAAAACTTTTCAAGTGCAGCTCTAGTTAAATATGCCTCTTTGGCCCTCAGGGGCCCCGGCTGTACTTGCATGCTTAGTGTTTCACCTCTTTCCTCTCCTCACCTTCACTCTGCAGCCTGGCCTCCATTAAAGCTGCACATACTGGCTTAGCCCTTAGCTTTAGCTCGCACACAGGCCTTGATCTCTTTAGACAGCGAGCATGAGAGCTGCATTTTGAAGTGGATTAGTCCCTATAGTATCTCTCAAACTCTTTTTAAGTCTGGAGTGTCCATGGTTAAAGCCAATTAGCTCACAGGTCTGGTTCTTATATGATCTTAGGGTAGTTGGTGGATGATGTGTGAGATTGGAGATGGATAAACTTAAATTCAGTAGAGGTGAGAAGAGTGATAACATACCTCACTAAAACAGAACTATTTTTTCACTGCTGAAAACTCAAAGTAAAATATCTCATTAAGTATCTATTCAGTAAAAGTTACTGAAATGATTTGATAAAAAAATAAACTTTCCTGTCTGCATACGTTTCTGTAGGTTCCAACAAGGTCAGAAATGTTTATTAATAGCTAAAAAATGTTGACGTGTAATTCAATCAATCAATCAATCAATCTTTATTTATATAGCGCCATATCACAACAGAAGTCATCTCAAGGCACTTTTCACATAGAGCAGGTCAAGACCGTACTCTTTAATTTACAGAGACCCAACAATTCCCCCATGAGCAAGCACTTGGCGACAGCGGTAAGGAAAAACTCCCCTTTAACGGGTAGAAACCTCAAGCAGACCCCGGCTCTTGGTGGGCGGCCATCTGCTTTGACCGGTTGGGTTGAGAGAGAGAAAGAGAGAGGGAAAGGGGGAGGGGGGACAGAAGAAAAACAATGACAACAACAAACAACAACAAGCACAAGCAGCAACAGCCAGGGAAGGATGCCATCAGGACTGTGAAGGACCGCGAAGGTTCGGCCCGGGAGTCAGGTTTTTCTGTGAGATGAGAAAGCACAAAAAACTCCGGGGAAGAAGCAAAGTTAGTGACATGCATTGCTGTTACATGAATGCATACAGATGGAAAGGAGGAGGAGGAGTTAGGGGCTCAGTGCATCATGGGAAGTCCCCCAGTAGTCTAGGCCTATAGCAGCATAACTAAGGGCTGATCCAAGGCGAGCCTGGTCGGCCCTAACTATAAGCTTTATCAAAAAGGAAAGTTTTAAGCCTACTCTTAAACATAGAGAGGGTGTCTGCACCCCGGACTGAATCCGGTAGATGGTTCCATAGAAGAGGAGCCTGATAGCTGAAGGCTCTGCCTCCCATTCTACTTTTACAGACTGTAGGGACCACCAGTAAGCCTGCATACTGGGAGCGCAGTGTTCTAGTGGGATAATACGGTATTATGAGCTCTTCAAGATATGATGGTGCCTGACCATTAAGGGCTTTGTAAGTTAGGAGAAGGATTTTAAATTCTATTCTAGATTTTACAGGAAGCCAATGTAGTGAAGCTAAAATGGGAGAAATGTGGTCTCTTTTTCTAGTTTTAGTCAATACACGTGCAGCTGCGTTCTGGACCAGCTGGAGAGTCTTTAGAGACTTGTTAGGGCAGCCTGATAATAAGGAATTGCAATAATCCAGCCTAGAAGTAACAAATGCGTGAACTAGTTTTTCTGCATCTTTTAGGGACAGGATGTGCCTGATTTTTGTGATATTACGTAAGTGAAAAAAGGCAGTCCTTGAAATTTGATTTATGTGGGAGTTAAAGGACATATCCTGATCAAAGATAACTCCCAGATTCCTTACGGTGGTGCTGGAGGCCAGGGTAATGCCATCCAGAATAGCTTTATCATTAGATAATGTGTTTCTAAGGTGTTTAGGGCCAAGCACAATAACTTCAGTTTTATCTGAATTTAGTAGTAGAAAATTGCAGGTCATCCAGGTCTTTATGTCGTTAAGGCATGTTTGGAGTTTGTTTAACTGATTGGGTTCATCTGGCTTCATTGATAAATATAATTGGGTATCGTCTGCGTAACAATGAAAATTTATGGAGTGTTTCCTAATAATATTACCTAAAGGAAGCATATATAAGGTGAATAGAATTGGTCCAAGTACAGAACCTTGTGGAACTCCGTGTCTAACTTTTGCCTTCACGGAGGATTCATCATTCACATGTACAAACTGAAATCGGTCTGATAAATAGGACTTAAACCAGGTTAATGCAGTTCCTTTAATGCCAATTAAATGTTCCAGTCTCTGCAAAAGGATTTGATGGTCAATTGTGTCAGCACTAAGATCTAACAGGACAAGTATAGAGACAAATCCTTTGTCTGATGCAGTTAGGAGGTCATTTGTGACTTTCACCAGTGCTGTTTCTGTGCTATGATGCGCTCTAAATCCTGACTGAAAATCCTCAAATAAACTATTGTTATGTAGAAAGTCACATAACTGATTAGAGACTGCTTTCTCAAGGATCTTGGATAGAAATGGAAGATTAGATATAGGTCTATAATTGGCTAAAACACCTGAATCAAGAGTAGGCTTCTTAAGAAGAGGTTTAATTACAGCTACTTTAAAGGACTGTGGTACATAGCCTGTTACTAAAGACAGATTGATCATATCTAGTAAAGAAGGGCTCACTAAGGGTAAGGCTTCCTTAAGCAGCCTAGTTGGGATGGGATCTAAGAGACAGGTTGATGGTTTAGCTGAACAAATCATTGAAGTCAGTTCAGACAAGTCTACTGGAGAAAAACAGTCCAAATATATGTCAGGATTTACTGCCGTTACCAAGGTTCCTGTGTTTGGGGAGAGAACGGTGCCTGTTGAGGGCAGGAGGTGGTTAATTTTGTCTCTAATAGTTAGAATTTTATCATTAAAGAAGCTCATAAAGTCGTTACTACTGAGAGCTATAGGAATACATGGATCAGTAGAGTTATGACTCTTTGTCAGCCTGGCCAAAGTGCTGAAAAGGAACCTAGGGCAGTTTTTATTCTCTTCTATTAATGCTGAGTAATAGGCGGCTCTGGCATTACAGAGGGCCTTCCTATATGTTTTAAGACTATCTTGCCAGACTAAGCGAGAATCTTCTACTTTGGTGGAACGCCAAATCCTTTCCAATTTTCGCGATGTTTGCTTTAATTTGCGGGTTTGGGAGTTATACCATGGAGCTAACCTCTTACGTTTTATTATCTTCTTTTTTAAGGGGGCGATGGAGTCGAGTGTTTGTCTTAGTGAGCCTGCAGCACTATCAATAAGATTATCAATTTGGGAGGGACTAAAGTTAACATAAGAGTCCTCTGTAGTATTGAGACATGGCAGTGAATTCAGTATTGACGGAATTGCTTCCTTAAATTTATCTACAACACTATCAGAGAGACATCTACTGAGGACATTTTTATCTAATGGTGTGTAATCCAGTAATAGGAATTCAAAAGTTATTAAAAAATGATCTGATAAAATAGGATTTTGTGGAAAAATTATTAAATGTTCAATTTCAATCCCATAAGTTAGAACAAGGTCTAGGGTGTGGTTAAGACGGTGAGTGGGATTATTTACACACTGAGAGAAGCCAATTGAGTCTAATAATGAGAGAAATGCAGTGCTGAGACTGTCACTATCAACGTCCACATGAATATTAAAATCACCTACTATAATTACTTTATCTGTACTAAGGACTAAATACGACAAAAACTCTGAGAATTCAGATAGGAATTCAGAGTACGGGCCAGGAGGACGATACACTATAACAAATAGAACTGGCTGTAAAGTTTTCCAGGTTGGCTGGGAGAGACTAAGAACAAGGCTTTCGAATGAGTTATAATTAAATTTAGGTCTAGGGTTGATGATTAGGCTTGAGTTGAAAATGGCTGCAACTCCTCCTCCTCGGCCAGTGTCTCGAGGAATATGAGTATTAATATGACTGGGGGGAGTGGATTCATTAAGGCTGACATATTCTTCATGACACAGCCAGGTTTCAGTGAGACAAAATAAATCAATACGATGATCTGAAATTAAATCGTTTACTAAAACTGCTTTAGATGAAAGAGATCTAATGTTCAAGAGTCCACATTTAATTATCTTATTTTGTTGTACTATTGCAGCGGTGGTTTTAATTTTTACTAGATTTTCATGAATGACTCTTCTTTTATATACTTTGGATTTAATTGATTTATGTGGTCGGGGGACAGACACAGTCTCTATGTGGTTTTGGGTGGGTAACTGCTCTAATGGAAGCGCAGAGAAGCGTGTAGGACTGCAGCTCTGCCTCCTGGTCTCAACTCTGGGTTGTCATGGTTTTGGTTTACTAATAAACTTGGCCATATTTCTGGATATCAGAGCAGCTCCATCCAAAGTGGGATGTATGCCGTCTCTCCTAATCAGACCAGGTCTTCCCCAGAAAGTCTGCCAATTATCTATGAAGCCCACATCGTTTGCTGGACACCACCTCGACAGCCAGCGGTTGAATTGTGACATAATTCTGACACCTCACATTGGTCTTTTTAAAAATTAAGTGATAACTAACTCATTAACATACAGACTTACATAATTATGTGAAACTTAACACTGTGCTGGAAAGCAACACAGCAAATCCATATACAAGACATGATGTTAGGTAACTAGTGTTGTTACATTTATAAAATGCAATTGTTCTAAACAATCAACAACATCTGTAAATTGGAACAAACATCTTCCAAACAAAAAGATAAAGCATATGAATGTTTTCTGATCTGTTGCTCCTATCAGCAGGGTGACATTGTTTGTCAGTGCCTTCCAGACAGCATATGATCTTTACAAGAATATTTCTTGGAATGTTTTCTGATTGGAGATTAGAGAAATATTTGCAGTCACAGTCATTTTAAACCAGTGTTGACTACTGATAGGTGACGAGATGCAAAATGTAGTCTCAAGTGTCAGAATCACACACTTTGTACACCCAACCATCCACAGTAACCTTCTCCTTTAAGAGTGTCTGTGGTGTAGTACTGAGCAATATTACTGAAATCAGTATCACAATTAATTGTTACATTTTTCTCCATCCTCACAGTGGAACTCTTATTTATTCTTTGTACTGGAAAATAAAAAGATAACCATGGATAATTTACCATATTCAGTAGTTCAGAACAATTGGTTCAGTTTAACATATCTTGAAACCATCTAAAAATAATAATATTATAAATAGATTTGAATGACACCTTTATGATGCCTGTTGTTGTTCTGTTGACTGTGGTCAAGATCACAGAGGAGACTGCTGTACAGATCCAGAGAGAAGTTGTAGCTAAGTTCACTGAATGCTCCCAAAGAAGTTGCTACTCTGCTATTTTCCCACTTCCCGTATTTCCATGCCCCTCCAGTGTCTCCTGCCCTGCCAGCAGCAGTGGTTCACCAGGTCATAATGGTTTCCAGCTTGGCATTGGGCTATGCTACATATTTTTAATTCTATCACTTTAAAAAAAAAAAAAAAAAAATCAAACCATTTCAGTTAAATTATGTTAGTCATTCCCAACAATTAGTTTTACTGCATCCGTTAATGTCACCTAATTCTTGTGCTAGCTAACAGATAGAGCCTTATATGTGTAATATCAAAGCACGTTTAATTAATACTCAACACAAATGCTTATGGTTTGAATTCATCTTAAATGAAATGAATGTAACATTAATTGCAAAGTTGAAAGAGATGGTTACACACTCGCAGGTTCCGTGCAGCATAATTAAACCAACATTTCAGTAGTCAAGCTGGTCTCCAAAAGCCAATTGTCATCAGCCAGCTTGTCTGCTGAAACGTTGGTTTAATTAAACTGCACAGAATCTATGAGTGTGTAACCATCTTTTTCAACTCTGTGCTGGTGTCTGTAGTGCACATGACGAGCTGTGCCCTTCTTTGTTGCAACATTAACCAAACCGAGCAGCATACATAAGTGAAGGTGGATACTTTTTACCTTAGTTAGCGTTAACTTGTGTCAGATGTAACACCTATGGCAAATTCAGGAATAAAATATGGAAATTAGCTCACTTTATTATTGAATTAAGCCACACTGAATCCACAGGAAAAAAAGGATAGGATACACTTGAAACATATTCTGAAAAGTGCACGACTCCTGCATGATTTTATCCTGATCAGTGGGCTGGTAAACTGCTACAGATGGGAGTTGGCTTTGTCAACTTTAGCTTCTGTGTGAGAACATTCCTTTGGCATAAGGGTGTGTGTACATGCAACTATTTGCACAATCACGTTTTATGTATATTTGTGTGTGTGTGTGTGTGTGTGTGTGTGTGTGTGTGTGTGTGTGTGTGTGTGTGAAATAGATAGATAGGGTAAGCCTGTCTGGCAGCTGGCAGACATGATGATGATGGTATGAGTGGGTAAGCTGTTTGATGAAGGGATGGGGGTGTTTGAAAGTGGTTTGTAGGAATGTGTCTCTGTGTGTGTGTGCGTGTGTGTATGTTTGTGTGTGTGGGTTGGGGGGGGGGGGGGGAATGAACCCCTATCCAGCTGCACAGTCTGGGATACACCTGGGCCTGCTGTCTAAACAGCCCTGTGCTGTTTTGCATGGCTGCTCCTGCAAACATGAAGTAGTATTTGTATGTGTGTGTGTGTGTGTGTGTGTGTGTGTGTGTGTGTGAGAGAGAGAGAGAGAGAGAGAGAGAGAGAGAGAGAGAGAGAGACCTGTGACCTGCTCATGGATATGCAGTGCATATTTATATACCATATACAGAATGCTGTACAATCCTGTTGTTTTACAATTTTTACCACAAAATATAGACACAATTCCATATTCTAGAAACAATCCAGTATTTATTGCTGGACTGCAGATCATTTTCATATTTAAAAGGTACCTCCTCTTCCAAATCAGGATGACTTAGTGGGGAGGGTTGCTGCACATGAAAGATGAATATATGCTCAAGTGGAGCAGGTACTGTATATTTATTTCATAAATGCATATAGGACAGTCGACCCAGGCAAGAAAACAGGGAAAACAAAAAAGGGTATATATGGATATTTGAAGTGATGATGTTTGAGTGTCTAATAGACTTACAGGTTCATATAATCTTGTCAATCCTGGATAAGATCAAAAACATCTGTTGCGTTGTTTAGTTAGCATCAAAGTGACTTAACATTTCTCACTTGGAGCTGCCATTTTCCTAGTGGAGCAGGTGAAGATGAAGATGGTGTTAATATGGATGTTAATACTGAACACATACGTCTTAACAAAAGAAAGGTTTAGTGGCAGTCTGTAGTGAGTTTACAGTTCATTCAAATTTAATGAACAAACCAAAACTCTTTGTTCACTTTTCATTTGTGTTACAGTAATTAAAGCCTGATTGTTTTGTTTGTAATAATCAGTTTCATCACCACAGCCTACCTTGAGGTTCTTGTGAATCCCATCGACAGTATGTTTTCCCTGCAAAACATCCCAAATTGTGTGATGTTAGTCAATGATCAACCTTCTATAAAATGTCTCCTCTTATTATTTTGCACAATCTTTCCTTAATTGCATTTGCACTGAGGCAAGAAATGCACATGGCAAATGTTTGCACAAATGACATGCAGACTTCCAGCACTATCATCGTAACATTTGCTAATTAGTGCTAAATACTAAGTTCTGCTGAGTCTGATGGTAATGTCTTTTTCTTGGGAAAGTATTTGGTCAAATTTAAATTTTGACCAGATGATGGAACTGGAGGAAAGTCACCAGAGTCTGTACAATTCTTCCTTTAGGTAACAATTTCATTAGTAGTTCAGTAGTTGTTGAGACAATTTAGTCTGGACTACTTTTGAACATCATATGAATATCTAAGACTGGCTCAATATCTAGAATTCCAGCCAAGACTACTTCTGACCACCTATCGATGTTTAGAACTGGGTCAGAATTTAGACAGCTTCTCAAGACCACTTTAAACATCAGTGGACATTCATTATTGTTCATTATTGCTCATTATTAGACATCCAGCCAACACCACCTCTGATTGTCTATGAACAACATTTTGATCTCCTTTTCTATCTCTTTTGAACACCACATTTTACACTCAGTGGAAGTTCATGATAGGCTCATCTTGTTGAGATTATTCTATAAACATCAACATTTTTAACAGGGTCCAAATTTAGATGCCTTTTCAAGACCACTATTGGACGTCAGTGGGCTTTCATTGCGGAAATTAGACTGTTGTTACGGCCACTTGAAGAAGAAAAATGACCCTTCACTGCATAAGTATGTGTTGACTCAAGAACTGGGTGGGATCAGGTTGGTAGGTCTTCCACAGACAGATCATTTTCCAATAGCTTTTCCTGTATCACATTGTGTAGATACTGATGTTAGAAGGTGAGAGGCAACAAATTGAATTTTGATGATTTTATGAGCAAAGGATCATCTGAGGCAACATCAGTATCCTGAACTTGTCTTCTTTCTTTACTTTTCCTTTATTACACTCTTCTCTTCCTTGCCAGTTGCATATGTTTTATACATAATACCTTGCAAGGTTATTGTTTTCATTGTTATGTTCAGATTATAACATTCACTCCTGTGCCCAATTACCATTAGAGTTTGCAGCTGGAAGGACCCAATTTCCTCATAGGGATATTTTAGATTTCTTGGATATCTTATATCTTGGCATTTGTAAGCAGGCGTGTGTGTGTGTTAAAATGTGTGTATACTACATGATATTCACATAAAACTCAAAAACTGTGAACCTGATTCCCTGCTCAACATTACAGTTTCATGGAAAGCATATGGGCTTTGTAGGAATCCTGAGGGCGTACCACCTTTGGTTGTCAGGAGTCAGGTCAGATACTGGCTGTCTTCGCTCCAGCACACATTGCTCACATTGTTGGAAATGTGTCCAAAACACAGGTGGCTTCGGCCCAGACTCGCCACAACTGCTGTAGTCAAATCAGGAAATCAAATTGGCATGATGGTGATGTACTCACTCGATGCCTGTTCTTGTTTGGTACGGATGTGGTCTCTGACGGACTGAGCCAAAAGCTGTAACACTCATAAAACAACCTGCCAGGCCAGACATTGAGTCACCCTTCAAAACAATAGTGTTTAATCGCCAACTGTTTCCTCACCGTGTTGCGAAAGCAGTGGAGTGTGGTCCCTTGTGCAAACACTACCTTGCTGGTCTGGGTGAGATAACCTGCAACTAATGTTTAACATTTGATTTAACCTGCTTGAAGTAGCAGCTAGGTGCGGTTTACCACATCCGCACAGTGTTTGGTTATTACTCATCAATCACACAAAGCTATACTGTATTGACCTTCCTGTTTCTACTACTCATTGTCCCATGTGGCAATCTTCTGGCATCTTTTATAAGTGCTGTAAAAACACTAATGCGCTATTTGGCTGAGGGCTACCACTCTGTCATTTCTCTCATGCTTTGGCAGCTGTTTGCAACCAGTGATTATTCTTTAGATTTGATCATCAGTAGACACTGGGGCAGCCAACCTTTCCAACTGCTTGCTTTTCTTTCAGATCTGCAACAGTGTAGTACACATCAGCCAGGAGTTAAAAGTTGTTGAGATTAAAGTTTAAAGTCTGTTTTATGATGGCATGCTAAACAGTGACTTTAGATTATGTTGTAAACAAACATGCAGATTATTCAAATTCTTATTTCAGTAATTTTGGCACATGATTTTGATTGTTTTAGTCTTAGTTGTTTGACAAAAAATACCTATAAGTTTGAGTCAAAATTTGTCATCTGATCTTTGTTGGTTTAGTCAACAAAAAGTAACCTAACCCCACAGCAGAGCAGCTGATCATTCAGAAGCTGGATTCACTCACCTGTTCACTAAAATGCTGTTCACTGTCTGGGTTTAGCATAATTAGTTTCAATCATAATCCTTTAATTCAGCTGATGAAATCCATGTGAGTGTAAAGTGACAAAAAAAAAAAAAAACTGAGCACACAATCTCGTTAGCTAACATTTGGTAATTAGCAATGAAAGTACAGCTGAGGCTCATGGGAATAAACCAAAGTTTTGGCGAAATATAAATGTTGGTCTGATGATGGTGCTAGATTAAAAGCCAGGGGATCACCAGCATGATAACAGTTCATCCTGTGTTTGCAGTTGTGTTTCTGGGGACCTGACAAACTCTTTTAGCTCTGTTTTGCTCTCCACCAACTCCTGAGAGAAATATCTGGCTCTTTAGCTGCTAAATGCTCCACTATGTTCAACAGCTAGTCAACAACCTTGTCTGGTGCAGGGGAGGTTGTATATAGCAGGTGTATTAGAGCTTTTTCACTGAAAATTTGTAGGTGATAAAACCAAACCGGTGAACTAAAAGGCACCAAAAGACTTCTTAGAGCTGCCCAGAACTACCTAGTTGGTTGATATTATTCCTTCACCATACAAGTGCTGTTTCCCTACAGTGCTTACAGTTAGAAGTGTTGTATAGAGGGTGAATGCTCAGAGAGAGGAGGCTCAGCTTGTACTGCAGTGAGAGGGAATGTCAGAACAGGGTTAGTTTCCTGAGTTGAGTTGAAAGAGAATGCTGCCTGCCAGCGTGTTTGTGTTTCAGCTGCTCTTACACTGAGCACCTTGTTTCGCAACAGCAGACTGCAGAAACAGAAAAAAAGAAGAGCGAAAGAAAGAGAGAGCATGAGAGACCTGGGAAATGATACATAGATCACGAGTAGCATGCACAGACTAGACTCTACCTGAGTTCATTCTGCCTCATTGTCCTCACAGGTTATATAAACAGTACAGTACAGTTTACTGTCTGTTTACCACACACACTCATAATTACAGATGGGTATTGTTTGTTTTTTTTTTACATACTGGTGCGAATATGACACCTGGGGCCAGATGCATAAATGATACATGCGCACAAAAACCAGGCATACGCCATTTCCCGCATATGAACTGGGATTTATAAACACAGAATGTGTGGTGAGAATATGCGCACCTCACGCATTCTTCAGACCAGCGTACACATGTTTTTCTAAAGCGATCTGAGGGTGATGTGATGAGGTGGAGATGAAATATAAGTGAGAGATGGAATCTTTTAGTAAAACATAGTTTAGGTTGATAACCTTCACTGATTGTGTGATTTTTTTTTTTTTTTTTTTTGCATTTACACAGAGATTTGTAAAATGCTGTTTTTGCTGTAATTGCTGTTAATATTCTTTTTATTTTGTCTTTAGTTGTGTCGCACCTTGTAAAGTCAGTTTAGAAATGAGCACTACAAAACTAATCATTGGTTACATTTCTGAGATGTCACTGCTGATGATGATTTACAGGTCCATGTGATGGATTAACGATATGTGCACATGCGTAATGGTCACGCGTAATGAAAGCGGTTCTCCTGTTGGAGAACCTCCTCAGTGCAACACAATCAGTGAAACGGCACTTCTTCCTTTCTATTTGTGTCATTGACAGGTGTACAGACTGGTGGAGCAGGAGGCAAACTGATATGAAAACGGCTGGTTCAGGGTGTCTTCATCCATTTATGGCTCAGTGTCAGGGTGGAAATGAGGCTCATGTACGTGCGTCCAGTTACTCACTGACTGAGAATTATAAAACAAAACCATGCATACGCACAGCTTTATAAATCTGACGAAAAGAATGCACATATTTCTGGCTTTGTGCATACACACAGTGTTAGTCATGAATCTACACAGAGTTTGATGCATTTGGCCCCTGGACCACCAGTACCAAGAAGCCTAGAAGATGCCTACACTGTGCTATTGTAACTACTATGTTCTCCATACAGATGGCGGCTGAGGCTTATGGGCATTGTAGTATTTAGATCGATCCCTACGATACCAAAAAACCTGATGTCTCAGATATTAAGTTGAAATAATCCATAAGATTCATGTGTTTCTGTGTTGAGGACTTCAACAATACTTTGAAACCTCTGTTGAGGACACAGCCCGACTCATAATGAAGCAGCCAGCTCACTTGTACCACCACTTTTACCATTCACCAGGAAAGGGTGTAGTCTCTCATGCTGTACATATTGTTCTCACTGCATCTTCCTCACATCACAGTATCACATGATGATTGTAATGACAGATACAGTTCTTCCATTTTCAATTCATCTGGGAGGAATTTATGGCAACACCCACCCCTCTCCCTGCTCCAACAGTCAAACACACACCTCATGTCTTGTTTCAACTTCCAACAATTTCCAGTTGTGTAAAGCGGGAGCAGGGCCTGTTCTGCTGCTGGCTTTAAATGACCCAGGCTCTGTTTCTGGCAGCACATTTTTGGCAAGTGGGCATCAGATTTATCTTAATGTGGCACACTGGGGGAGAGGTGGATACAGAGTGCGCAGATAGAATGGAAAATATGGGATTCATTTCTCCCCTCTGTATGTGCTGGGTTGGGTTTCAGCTGCTGGCAGCACACACTGCAGAGGTGAAGTCACCGGGCAGCACAGAGTGAAGAAACACAGAGCAGGCCAGACACACATGCAGGGGAAGGTGTGCAACCATGCAGTGCATGATTACACTGTACACACTCAATAAAGACACATGAATCCACTGACTTACTTTTCATAACACACACCTTACACATACAGTGGATAATTTAGTATAGGCCATGCTTATATTGAGGTGTACTTATCAACATTTTAATGACTAATAGCTAAATTACTATGTATAATGTGAAAGATATCCAACTCTACAGTCTTATTTATTAACTAAATGCTTTATCTTTATTGAGTAGAGTCACATGAATTAGCCTAATGGAAAACAATAAATACTGGGGTTCGGTATCTACATAATGTTTATATGAGGTAATATTGAAGTCATGTGCAATGACTGTTTTGAACAATATTTTTACATTATTAACTGTATATGCTCATGTTTGTATTTTTATACAGTGCTTTTATATCTTATAATATTAATGCAGTTCTAATCATTTGAATGAATCAAACACAACTAATCATGGCTTTTAAAAAATCATTAAAAATATAATAAATAGTGAGGTAGTTTTAGAAACTGCTAATTAAGTGTAATTAATGAACACTCATGTCAATATTGTTATATTAAGTGCTTTAATATTTTCATATTTTTGATTGTTTTATTTTTTTTTAAAGTATGCCATTTTTTATTCTTTTATAAAGCCATCCTGTGTCGTAGGAGTAGTCTTGTCCCTGGTGTTACTCTGTATAGACGACAAAAACCTTTGAACACTTTGAAATACATTCTTGTAGTTTTGATTTTTTTTTTCTTAGAATAAACTTAAAATGGAGCATAGAGCACCTGTGGAAATGTCCGTCTCAAATAAACTCACACATATCTAGTATATCAATATGAATATTTTTATATGTTCCATTGAAGCTGAGCCCTCAGCTGCAGCAGCAGGTGAATATAGCTGCTGCTATTCTCCTTTCTCATGACATATATGGTTAGTCATTGTCTGAGACTGTGGTTAGAGGAAATGGTTATAGCAGATTACACAATGGAAACTAAAAGGCAGCGCACTGTAAATCAACGCCACTGATCTGTGAGTGACTCACAACAAAAAGATGGAGGCCAGAGCTGTTTGATGAAGGCTGGGCTCGTTAAATGAAGAAACCCGATAGCGTTCACACTGTGGTTTTCACTTACTCACAGATTGTACTGTCATTCTCTTACAGACGGTTTAAAGATTGCAGTATGGAGTCAGTAAAACAAAGCTGAATTAAACAAGTAATTGTAAAATAATAAAAGAGTCAAAATGATGGTCAATAGTGATATTCACAAATCAATCACTATTAAATTAGATAATGGACAAAGGAGCATGCAAAATCCTTAGCCCAGAATATATTGTACTGATTACATGCCATTCGACCACCAGGATGAGTCATCTTCAAAATAATTTAAGGTTAGTTCACTAGTATTACAAAAAACCTTTTTCCACTTAATCTGTGGTATGTAGCCTGCTCTGCCTATAGAGAAGGACATCACAAGGCTGCTTCAAGTCTAATACAATAGAGGTAAATCAAATGTTGTTTGTGGTGCTGAAAACTAACATTTTAAAAACTCAGCACCAGCATGTTTTTCCCCGACCCCACTGTGAACACTTTTCATTGGCACTGCTTCTTTGGTAAAAGTACAGTAGTTCCAATAAAATTTCTTTCACCCTCATTGTATTGGGGTAGAGGCAGAAAGATGTCTCAAAACCTTGGGACATAAAACCAGAACAATTTGCATGGCTCAATGCATCTGTAAAACATTAATGAGAAAATATTCATTTTGTTTTCCTACAATATCCGCTCCTCGGAATTAAAGCAAGATTTACATTTTTGTAGCTCTCTTTAGACAACCCAAAGTACTTGGTTAAAGTTGGGCTCTCATTTAAGAATCGAGATTTAGCTGCACACTGTACGCAAACCTGTGTCTCCAATGTCAAAGTCTTGGCCTGTGTATGCCCACCATCCACCATGACTACTCTTCTGAACATAACACTTCCTGAACTAGAAAAAAACTTGAACTAGCAATTACATTTCCTTAAAAAAATATATGACAAAACTAGTTTGTAGTATACAAACATCATTTTTAACAGTTAAATCATGTCACTGAGCATTGGAACAGATACAGAGTTTTTGAATATTTTTGCTCTACATTTCATAGTTTTAAACCTCCTGTGACATGGAAGGAACTGCACTCCTTTCCTGGAGGACCGACCTGGCCTAACTTAGTAATTGAGATGACAAAACTCAAGCCAGCGATTAAAAAAGGAAGCATTACAACTTTACACTCTATTAAACACTTACTTGAGTGCTGTGTGGCAACATCTAGCTGCTTTAAGCAGTGCAAGTGGTGACTGCTGTACGCACTCACCTTGCTGCTGTGCTGAGACTGTTCAGTACTAAAACATTCAGCCACTAGATGTCGCACTATAGCACCTGCATCACAGACCAAAACTAATGAGTGCGTCGTTTACTCAATAAAGTTGGGGAAAAATAAGAAAGAAAGCGGTACCTGAACCAACAGCTCACTAAACTCAGATCTGTCAAACATGGATCACATATGGATCAAGATTCTGTTACTGCTGTTTGAGAAAGTTCGTGACATGGCTGCCATCTTGGAAATGGACACAGAGGGACTCACATGCACGTGCGGCCGGACCGGCTACTAAAACAAAGAACAGAGAAGCTCATATTACAACATACCGAGGGAGTTTGAGTCAATTCTCTGCTCAGAGACTCGCTGCCCCTGACACAACCCCTACATGCTGGTCTGCCTGTAGCTTATGCCAAAGAATACGGATGAAACAGTGTTTGTTAGCGTGTTAGCTTGTTAGCCTGTGGATACTTTGATGCCTGCGGACTTTACTCACTGCTGCAGTTTGGTTGATACGATAGTTAGACTACTTTAATGCCTGTTAATTATTTTACATTTTGATTTTGATAGTAAGTAAATTTAAAAAAATGATTTCATAAGTTATCAGCTGTAGCATTCAGCCTGATATTTTGGGAGGATAATTTAACATAAATGTATTTACTACAACTTGATATACACACATCTGGTTAGAGTGTCTTGAAAACTCAAAATACTCATCACATATAGAAGTCTGGACTTGAGAATACTGAGACAACTAAATCAAATGTATGTATCCTTCCTACAATGTTGTGTACAGCATCCCATGGTGTTTTGTCTGTATTGATCTGTTTTGCCAGGAAGTTTGATTCAGACAGACTCTCCAGCAATAACTGAAAGGGAAAACATTTGGTGCCTCTAATGCCTTGTGTCAATGTTTGTTGGCTATAACATTACAGTACAGCTGACAGCCATCTCCTAGAAACAGCAGTTCTCAGTTGTCACTCAACCGATGTCACAGGAATCGCCTACTAAGAGGCTTGTGGCTTTGACACTGTTTTCCACAAATATGTTCAAAATGGTTTTATTAAAGGAAAACTATAAATAACAGCTGAGATATTATTATATTTTATAATTCCTTACACAAAATGTGAGGAGAATTCAAATTTCAGTTTGACTTTTAACATTCAACCAACCCCGACTGGGCTATTTCAGCAACATTTCAGCTAGTTACCTTTACTGTGCAGTATATGGCATGGTAATTTTCAGGATATTTTTTCAAAAAGTTAGATCACTGAATAATTAAGAGGTATTAGTATGGATATTTTTGTCATGCCAATTCAGTATAGCACTGAGAAAGGAAATGTCAGTAAATAAGTTGTAAAATGTCAAACTGTAGGGGGTAAATTGAACTCCAACAATAAACCAAGTGAGATGAGACTGTAATAACTCTCTGCAGAGAATCACATAACATACAAGATGACTCACTATGATACAGTTGATACGGTATCAAAACTATCAGATCTAAGAAAAGCAACACAAACTTGCACTGGTAACTCAAACTTACACATCAATTATGTATCAATGGAATTACACCAAATAAGTGTGGAAATGAGGCAGGCTTCTCAAGCAGTGACTCCCAAATTCCCACTCACAAACCCCAAGAGAAAACTATTGAAACAAGACAAGGAAAGAGTAAAGCTGGTCTACTTGGCATGTTTCAGCGGGAGTCTCCTCTCCTTCATCATCATTCATCATCCACGGTGCTTGAAGGATACCCACAACATTGCTTTTGCGTCGCAGGTCAAGTTGAATTAGTGTGGAGGAGGGTTCAGAGTAGAGGAGAGGGACCTATCAAAGAGTTTCGGGACTTGCCCTCCTGTCTGCTCCCTTTTTCCTCCCCCTCAGATCACTTTCTTACTGAGGGGCCTTAAAGTGAGCTAACGCTGCTAGCACTAATTAAGCTGGTGAAGATGGCGCGGGCCTCGACACCAGCAGAAAGTCCAGGATGAAAGCTTCAGTAATGAATCACAATGCCGTGACAACACTGATAATTACCTCCATGGGCAAGGAGATAAAAGCTGAGGTTTAAGAAAGAAATATGGGAGCTTTACTCAGCTGAAGAATACCCAAGTGAGATTTAGGCTCAAAGAACCTTCTTGGAAGGTTGCGTGCATGTGTGTGTTCTCAATTACAACCCTGGGGTCAAATGAGTGTTGTATAATGTTGAATGAGTCACTGATGATTACATTCTATCAAAGGAAAACTCCAACATTTTGGAAAAAAAAAGCTTATTATACAATACCATCTCTATTCATTAAATACTGATGATGACCCACAGCGTGTTTATCCAAGTCCAAGTGACTCTCATGTATCATCATTACATTTGAGTCACAGAGCCCAGCCGTCATTTAACAACACCCACTACCTTGTTTTTCTCAAATTATCAAAGGCTCTTCTGTCCATGCAGATGCTCTGTCCGCTGGACAATAAAAAAAGATATTTAACTTGTTTCCAAGTTTCAACTCGGTTTACTAATCCAAACAAATCACACATGTAAATGCCATAACTTACATACATTGCTTTAATTGTACAATGTGAACAAAAATTTAAACGTTTTACTATCATTTATATTGTGTAAGAAAATCCTCATGTGGGACACAGAGACACGTGACACCTTGTTTCAAAGAGCAGGGTGTGAGGAAGCGTACAGTTTGAAAGAGAAAGTGAATATTGGTTTGATTAAAGATTTTGTTTTTCATTTGTTTAAAGAAAAATGGGTTAACAAGACTTGGAATAAGCCTAAACTCAGAACATATGGTTTAATCAAAAATGAGTTTAGTACTGAAAATTATGTGAAATTTAATCTGCCTAAAGGGAAAAGAGATCTGTGTGTGCCAGACTGAGATGTGATATCTTACCGTTATATTTGGAAACAGGACAGTATGTTGGTATTGAAGAAAAGTAAAAAATGAAACGCATTTCGTTTTGTTTTGTTTGTATTATGATTACAGAAAGACGTATGATTACTTCCTTATAGAAGATGTTGAAATTATGAAGAAACTATGTGAAGTGGACATTTTTGTTCTGTGTGAGTATTTGGATAAAAATGTTTTATATAGGTAGCATTTATGTTGTTTTGTTGTTGTTTGTTTTGTTTTTTCCCACACTGCCTACAGTCTGTGGTTTGCAGCAATGATTTCTTTCTGTTTGGAACATGAATGTCAATGGCTGGAATTATTATTTATATGTTGTATTATTGCATATCATGCAATCATATGTGGGATAGATCATTTTTAATGATATAGTGACAGATTTATATTTTCCTTGTTTCTGTCACACCAAGCAAGGAGTTGTTATTTTTGAGTACCTGCATTAGGAAGAGAGAGAACTTTTATTGTTCAGTGGACAGAATATGTTTTTATCCTGGAGGTTAGAAGAGACTTTGAGGATTCTGTGAATACCCGTACAAGATCATTAAGTTTGAGCAAACAACCCTCTGGATTTTTCAATAATTGTCAGGGATGTAGCGTGGAAAAAATGACTTTGTGCCTCTGTGACTTGAAGGTAATGCTAATATCCATGAGGTACAAACTAGGGCTGTTTAACCTACCTCAGAAAACAAATCTGGACGCAAAGAGAAACTGCTGGGCTTCATTAAAAGTAACAAATTTTTAAAAAAGAGCTAACCACCAATACACCTTTGGGCTCTATTTTGGTGTTGGCACAACATACGGAACACAGTGTTGCACATTTTTCTGGAGCGCACTGAGGTCACTTCCTAGACTGCACCAGTTCGAGTTTGCTCGTCAAAAGCTCAGCGCTCTTCTGTTTTGTAATTTGATGTATATGAATGATTTTTACCAGCATCTGTCATCTACGGAGCCCTGGAAGGGACATACAGAGAAATATATATATATATATATATATATATATATATATATATATATATATATTGAGGCCACGTTTTACTACACTGAGTGCTTGAAATGCTATTGCGTGCGCAAGATGAGATACAATTTGTTCAACTGTCGGGTGTCAGACTGCCCACTGCTCCTAAATAGTTAGATGGGTATATAGCATAACAATAAATAGAATGGGTAAGGATAAGACGCAGAGTATAAATTCCTGGTATACAAAATGTACTTGCAAGAAAAAGAGATTCTCATTTGAACAGGCTAATGAATGGATTTCTGTCAAGTGTCAACAAGCACTAAACAGTCCAAGACTGTCTGACTTGGAACATCGAATCACAGCTGAGAAAAAAGGTTTATGACTTCACATCGGGTGAATCCTTTGTAAAAAGTACTGGGACCTTTTACTTGGGCTCAGTATACTGTGTCCACTTAGGGGCTCTGTATTCATCCACAACGGCTAGCATCCTATACTGACAGCCTTTCCTTTACCCTGCAGAATGATGATGTCATTGTTAAATCACAAGAATCCTGTGCAACCAGCAGCATAATGTTGCGAAACAACCACAGAAACCTCAGAGCTTATGAGCACATCAGACTTGTTGGTTATGATACATGATTCTGTGCAGTTTCTAATGCAAATCAACGGGTGTGTAGGATACTGACATTGAGAACTTCTCCCTGATCTCATATATTTCTTCTCGACTGTCCATTCAAACCAATCCTCTCCCAGTGTATCTGTCCAAAACAGCAGGTAACTGGGGGCAACGACTACATAACAACTGTTATAACAATATAGGTAGATGTGTTGCTGTGATAGAGATTGTTCAGGTTACATTTTATAGTGGTTTTTCCAGAGACAAAAATGTATGTCTGTAAATTAAAGAGTACAGTCTAGACCTGCTCTATAAGAAAAGTGCCCTGAGATGACTTTTGTTGTGATTTGGCGCTATATAGATAAAATTGAATTGAACTGAAAATTGAATTATGTCACAATATGAATTTTGTTCCCAAAACTGTCAGCAGTTATTTCTGCATGTAAAACAGTCAAATCTAACAGATTTAAAATTAAATTATAAAATACTTTCATAAATAAAAAATGACATGCAAAATACTACATCACGTTTTAAAATCTACTTAAATCACGAACTATTCACAGAAAACATGGTGACTACTGGATCATCAACGTGTCCAGAAAAGTGAATTCAACTTCAAAGGAGACATCATCTGTTCTTGGCAGCATATGTGAGCTGCTGTATTCATATTTAAAACTCTTTATGTCTCAGACAGCAACAAGTTTTCTCTAAGGAAAACTCCACAGTATTCAAACAGTCAGTGCATCTCTGTTTAAAGAGGATGAAAGTAGAGATTGTGATTGACCATAATTGTGCATGACTGTATGATAATGTATTTTTTTCTGATCTTGCCCCATATCCCAGTTAACAAAAGTGCGCTTGCATGCCCCTGGTTCACTGTGCAGGTTGCACTTGACTCCAGTCTGCTCTGCTGTGTTCACGGAAATAGAATCGTATAGATCAAATGTGTTTTGTTCAATATTTGAAAAAGGCATGCAAAGCTTTATTGTCAGCTTCACTGATGATAGAACATCTGTAATGCTGCCTGTGTTTCTACACATTAAATATTTCTACACGTTAAAATCACACCTACAACATGTAAATAAGACAGTTCTTATAGCCATTGGAATGCACCTTGAACAGAGCAAGGCTAGCTCTTTCCCAATCAGAAATGATCAGTCAGAAATGGAAAAGCCTTTGGGTCTGTATTGTACAAAGACAACCGGCTGACCCTCAGAGGCCACAGACTCCCAGTCAGTCTTTATTATACAGCATATTGTACAACCAGTGGATTCTCTAGACTTTCATTTGTGATCAGTGTGATGTCTCGTGACCTTTGTGAGGAAAAGGCAATGTATTTGTTTTTCAACAAAACATAATTAATTTTTAAGATTTCTAATGATTGTTCTCTGATTTTCTTGTTTTGTTTTTTTCTTATTTCTTTCACCGTGAACACTGCAAATGGATGACTGAATCAGAATACTACTATTAAAAATAACTACACATTTCATGCATAAGCCTGCTCCCGGCCAAGAAATAGTCCAGCATATTAACCCCATGTAAAGCCACAACTGTAATGTGTCAGGCTTCAAAAGGACCCTTCAGAAGCACATGATGTTACGGTTTCTGCTGCCACGATTCTCTACAGTCTATGGACAACACTGTAGTCTGACATGTGAATCATCATCATTTAGTATGAATCCAAAGTAGAAAAGCAGATCATATCACCTATTATTCATATTGAAACGTTCCTGTTTCTTATCATAGGAAAAATATATAATCCAGGGGAAAAAAATGCTAAAAATAAGACAGTCCAACATTTCAATATAAACATATTTGCTTGAAAAGAAAGGTTGAAGTACTAGTTGGTTAGTAGATGTTACGTCCAATCATTAGTGTTGCCTTACTGCCTGTCCTACATCCTGACTTCACTGTGGCAGAGCAGTTTTCCCACCACATTCAGGCCAGTATAGCATGACACATGCAGCTGAAGAATAGACAAGATTATGAAATCAGGCCGGGTTGGGTAGACATAACATGTGGGCCTGTTTACATTCTTGCTGTGCAGGCAGGATGCTCTGGTGTCGTGGGGCCAATCTCACCATCTATTCAGGGAGAGGAGGCAACAGAAACCTCCAGCCGGCAGGGGAACAGGGCAGGATATGCCAAATACAGCCTGCATCGCTTGGTTATTCAGCTGCTGCTAACAATAGGATCCTCATTTAGGGATTTTATTCATAAAGACAGAGTGGGGGATATTTTGGGCATTGTTCAGAGGCATGAATTTCAGAATGCAGGGGGTCAAGATTTCCTCTGCACTGTGGCTATTGTTGGGGTGTGCCTGGTAAACAATTTAGCATAATTTGCAAGGTTATTTTTGTCCTGCTAGTTGCGGGGCTTAAGGGCCATGACACACCAATCCCATACTTCATGTTCAGACACCACTTGGCCATTGCTAGGCAATCGTTGAGCCATCATTGAGCAACTGTGGCTAACTATAGGTTCTGGGGTTCATTCTTATTTTTGTGAAGCTGCCACTTCTTTTTACCAAAATATGAGTGTGGTAATCCTGGTGCGGGCGTGTTATGAGTGCAATCTCGATATTACACACAGACACTATAACATTACATAGATATCCCAACCGATATTAAAGAGCAATACTTAGAGACTTCAGCCATGCTACCAGCTCTGTGAGGCTGTACTTAGGCACAGTCGTACTTTGAGCTAAAAGCTAACAACGTCAGCATGCTAATATGCTCACAATGACAGTGTTAAAGGGGACCTATTATGTTTTTCCTTATTTTCAGTCCTATATATAATGTTACACTGTCAGATGTTCATATTAAATGTGGCCAAAGTGTAAAATAATGAGGTAAACAAATGTAGAAGTAATCCCTGTGAGCAAAAAGCACTGGCCTCAGACTGCTCTGAACACTGGGTTTCCAACGCTTTGTTATACTTTCAGCCCGAGCCGACATCAGCTCATGACAGATTTCTTTATATGGTCACATGATGATAGTTTTGCAGGTATCTGATCGCAAACCAAAGTAATAGTCAGATTTAAATCTTGATCTCATGATGGCACAACATGTAAAATCAGAGGATAAACACAAATATTACAAAATCCTGAGGTGATTATGAATGTCTGAATTAAATGACATGAATCGATCCAATAATTGTTGAGATATTTTACTCAAAACTATAAATGTCAACCTGCTGGTGTTGCTAGGGGAAAAGTAAGGGGATCACCAAAGTCAGTAGGATTCATTCTCTGGGGCCTATGAGCATCTGTACACAGAGACACAGAGAAGCAGAATAACAACAACAAAAACAATAACAACAATAATAATAATAGCATCAGTAGCCAGAGAAGATCCCAGGGCAGGACAGAAACAGGACCGTGCCACCATCCCTGTAATTCCCTGCAGCGAAGGCCCAAATTTTGGATCCTGGAGTTTCCTGCGAGATGAGAAAGCACTAAAGACTCTGGGGAAGAAACCAAGTTAGTAACATGCATTTATGGTACATGAATACATACAGATGGAGAGGAGGAGAGAGGAGCTCAGAGCGTCATGGGAAGTCCCCCAGCAGTCTAGGCCTATAGCAGCATAACTAGGGGCTGATCCAAGGTGAGCCTGGTCGGCCCTAACTATAACCTTTATCAAAAAGGAAAGTTTTAAGCCTACTCTTAAATGTAGAGAGGGTTTCTGTCCCCCGGACCAAAACTAGAGGATGGTTCCACAGGAGAGGAACCTGATAACTGAAGGCTCTGTCTCCCGTTCTACTTTTGGAGACTCTAGGAACCACAAGTAAGCCCGCATTCTGGGAGCGCAGTGTTTAGTGGGATAATACGGTACTATGAGCTCTTTAAGATATGATATGATGTCTGACCATTAAGGGCTTTGTAAGTGAGGAGAAGGATTTTAAATTCTATTCTGGATTTTACAGGAAATCAGTGCAGAGAAGCTAAAATAGGAGAAATATGATCTCTTTTTCTAGTTTTTGTCAGTACACGTGCAGCTGTATTCTGGACCAGCTGGAGAGTCTTTAGAGACTTGTTAGGGCAGCCTGATAATAAGGAATTACAATAATCCAGCCTAGAAGTAACAAATGCTTGGACTATTTTTTCTGCATCTTTTTGAGACAGGATGTGCCTGATTTTTGCAATATTACGTAAGTGAAAAAAGGCAGTCCTTGAGATTTGTTTTATGTGGGAGTTAAAGGACATAATCCTGATCAGAGATAACTCCCAGATCACTTACAGTGTTGCTGGAGGCCAGGGTAATGCCATCTAGAGTAGCTGTATCATTAGATAATGTGTTTCTAAGGTGTTTAGGGCCAAGCACAATAACTTCAGTTTTGTCTGAGTTTAGCAGCAGAAAATTGCTGGTCATCCAGGTCTTTATGTCCCCAAGACATGCTTGGATTTTAATTAACTGACTGAATTCATCTGGCTTCATTGATAAATATAACTGGGTATCTTACTATATGATTAATTAAAACTAAAAGTTTAGATAAACCCATGCTAAAACGCCATAAACACAATAAACAGTGCTGCTTGAAAGTTTGTGAACCCTTTAGAATTCACTCTATTTCTGCATAAATATGACCTAAAACGTGATCAGATTTCCATTCAAGTCCTAAAACTATATAAGGAGATAAACAAATGAGACAAAAACCTTACACTTGATCATTTATTTATTGAGGAAAATTATCCAATGTTACATATTTGTGCGTGGCAAAAGTATGTGAATCCCTAGGATTATCAATTCATTTGAAGGGGAAATTAGAGTCGGGTGTTTCAATCAAAGGGATGACAATCAAGTGTGAGTCTGAGAGGTGCTGCCTCATTTAAGAAGAGAAATCTGGGTCTTCACTGTCAAACTCAGAGCTTCACAACACAGGTTTGTGAAAGTGTGTCATGGCTCAAACAAAGGATATTTCTGAGGACCTTAGAAGAAGAGTTGTTGATGCTCACCAAGCTGGAAAGAGTTACAAAACCATTTCTAAAGAGTTTGGACTCCACCAGTTGACTATCAGGTGGATCATGTACAAATTGACACCAACACCATTGTTACCCTCCCCAGGATTGGTCGAACAACAAAAATCACACCAAGAGCAGGTGTGTAATAGTCTGGGAGGCCACAACGAACCCCATGGTAACGTCTAGGAAACTAAAGGTCTCTCTTGCAATGGCTACAATTGATGTTAATGAGTCCACCATCAGGAGAACATTGGACATCAATGGTGTGTATGGCAGAGTTGCAAGGAAAAAAGCCACTTCTCTCCAAAAAGAACAATGCTGCCGTCTACGGTTCCCTCAAGACCACATGGATAAGCCAAAAGGTGATTGGAACAATGTTCTGTGGATGGATGAGATCAAAATCAAACTTTTTGGCTTAAACCAAAAGTGTTATGTTTGGCGATGATGGTGGTAGTGGTAGTATCATGGTTTGGGCTGCTTTGCTGCCTCTGAACGAGGACAGCTTGCAATCATTGAAGGAGCTATGTGTTCTGAGTTATACCAGCAAATTCTACAGGAAAATGTCAAGGTATCTGAACCGAAGCTCAACAGAAAGTGGGTCATGCAGTAAGACAACAACCCTAAACATACAAGTCGTTCTACCAAAGAATGGTTAGAGCAGAAGAAAGATAATGTTTTGGAAAGGCAGAGTCAAGGTCCTGACCTTAATCCTATAGAAATGCTGTTTAATGACCTGAAGCATGTGGTCCATGCAAAGAAGCCCACCAACATCCCTGAGTCGAGAATGTTCTGTAAGGATGAATGGGCTAAAATTCCTCCAAGCTGATGTGCAGGGCTGATAAACATTATTGCTGCAAAAGGGGGTCACACCAGTTACTGAAAGCAAGGGTTCACATACTTTTGCCTCCCACAAATATGTAAGATTGGATAATTTTCCTCAATAAATAAATGGAAAAAGATGGAAAAAATGATTTTTTTTGTCTCCTTTGTTTAATTGGGTTCACTTTATCTAGTTTTGGGACTTGTGTAAATATCTGATCACGTTTTAGGTCATATTTATGCAGAAATACAGAAAATTCTAAAGGGTTCACAAACTTTCAAGCAGCACTGTATATGCCTATTGTAAAAGCAAAGATCAGCACTTTGATGTTTCACATGTGCTTCGCATCACGTTAGCTTCCTCCACGGTAGCAACACAACAAACACACATATACATACACATTCACCAGGCCACACTGCAACATCCATGAAAGATAAAACTGAGCTCCATTTATCGTTCCTCTTGCCAGTTAATGGAAATGTTCCTTGCTGTAATGTCTGCAGGCTTATCTATCATGAATACCACAAATTTGGTCAAACATACAAGGTAGAATTTATCACAAGAAAGAACACAAAAACTCCAAGATCAGAGAGAGGAGGAGGAAGAATCTCGAGTGAGACAGATTTTTACTGACTAATGCATTTCAGAGAACTGTTCTGTTGTGTGATTCCGGGTTCATTTACTTTACTAACGATTCTACTGTATGAAGTACTTGTTAATGAAAATATTAATATTGGTATGAGCAATATCCTTGTTGGTATGACTTGATATTGGATTGAAACTAAAATGTGTGGAATTGGCCCCCGCCTATGATGCCAAAAACCAATAAAGCTAGGATAAAAGCTCTAATCAAATTTAAAGGATAGGTTCTCAGTGTTTCCAGTGTGTCTTGAAATAACAGTCAGGTCCATATGAACAGTGAAAAGGGTTTTCCTCACGGTAATCATTCCTCCTGTTCATCCTGGAAGATCCCCTTCAAATATGCTTTCAATGTAAGTGATGGAGGCCAAAATCCACAGTGAGTCCACACAGTCATCTTGTTCAAAAATGCATTTAGTCATTACGTTTATCTTTAGATTATATGAGGCTTCAGCAGTCTGAGGTAGTCATATCAAGTAGATATCTCCCACATTTACAGTCTTTTTAGCATCAAATTCCTTCTTTGTGTTTCCTCGGACAGTGTTTCCCTGTTGAGCTGCGGTGGAAGAACTGTAACAAAAAGAGGGACTTTGGCACTAAAAAGACTGTAACGTTGAAAGATATTCATATTACCTTCAGATAAACCTTTAAATACGTTTCTGCACAGAAGGAGGACTGTGGATTCTAGCCCCCATCACTTACATTGTAAGTGCATTATGAAGGGATCTTCTAATGGTCAGTATGAACAGGAGGAATGATTAGGCTACAGCATAAAAACATGTTTCAATCTTCATTTGAGCTCCTGACTGTTGTTTTAAGACAGACTTAAAAAATTGTGAACTCCTCCTTTATTGCATTAAAAAGTGAACTGTATCAAAGAGACATTTTAACCCCTCCAGTCATTAGTGCTAAACAGAGCATCAGAACATATACCCACATTTTAATCCAGGATACCAATAACTGGCAACAAGAAGCAAATATGTGGATGTATGGTTTAATGAATCCAGTGCTGGTAAATGTACCATGGCATGAAAATGACTCACTATCAGGTCCACACTGTGTGGTGTGAATGTCTGCCACCTTAGAGTTGCGCAAGTTTACACCATTTAACATTTATGAACATCTACTCCTACTGATGTGTAGTCACACATGATTAAACCATGCAAGTTTCACTATCCGCCTTACACACACACAGACACATGTGTAGAAACAGAAAAGATAGTGTGTGTGTGTGTGTGTGTGTGTGTGTGTGTAGTAATTTCTATTCTTAGAAAGAAGGTATGCTTAGCCTTGGGTAAATAAGAAATTTCATTTTGAATTCTGGCTCACAAAGATGGATGTCGCCTACACGTTATTGATCAAACAATGAAGTCAGAAAAAACACTTAAAGATTTCATTTTCTTCTCTAAATGATAGAAATAAAAATGAGCTGAAGAAGTTCTGAGTCTTCAATTGACTTTCAGACAATGAAGTTTTTGGCTTTGCTTCTTTCGTCTGGAGTGAGAGCATGAGACTGTTGGAGATGGTCTGCCAGTGAATAAAATAAGTCTGTCAAATGTGGGCAGAGAAGACTTTGATGACTAACCTCGCTCGCCTTCATCCCTTCTCGTCTTCTCTCTCCATCTGCCTTGTTTCTTCCAAATACTGTGCTATTTCTGCCTGTTTCTCACAGTTTCTTGTTTACTCTGGTCACACTGTCTGAAGGTTAGCTGTGGTGTAGCTGTAACTGACAAAATGTTTTAACCTATAGTCTTACCCAGGGCAGGATTAACAAGTTAGAGAGCCCAAGGCAAAAATTTGCTGTTGACCCTCCATGCTGACCTTCTGCCTTCTGAGATGTATGTAAGCTGTTAAATTCAAGTCCCCATTAGGAAAAATAAAACTAGACTTTGACACAGTAATCAAATTATGAAAACCCATTTACATGCAGTGAACCTGGGGTGCCAGATTGATGCCCCAGGGCATTTACCCATTTTGTTCACTTGGAAATGCAGCATTTACCTAACTATCCGACTTTGACTCAATATATTGTTTTTTTTCCAACTTTAATGCTTTTAATCATGATGCTTAACTAGTAGTGTTAGATACTAAACATTAAAAAAACAAGGAAAAATGTACAACTATTCCAGTGAGGTATTGGCTTGTAGGCAGACGTAAAAAAGGAAAAGCTTCACACTTTGTACCAACCAAGACAGGTGCTACACATCAGGACAATCAACCCAACCCTAAGAGGCCAATCTAGAAGCCTGAGACCAAACACAAGTCCACATAAATCAAAAAAATTGTTCAAGAAATTTCAAATTGGAAAAACATTCAAAAAATGCAAGTGTAATATTAAAAGTCAAAGATCAATTCTAAATATGTCACATCACTATATGAAGAACAACACTAGTCAATATCAAAAATGATAAGCAAACAAATATATACATAGAGAAACATAGATACATTTTATATAAATATTAAATTTTAAAAAATCAGTACATTAACATATCCCAGTTAATCTCACCTTCATGAATCTCCACTCGCACATAGATAAGGTTTAACCTGTAAATCCAAAACATTAATTATTCATCTTAATAATGTATTTGTTAGGACGACAGTTCTTCCAGAACTTTACCTGAGTAATTTCATTTGCTTAAACATAATCACACCATAAAGGAATGGAAAAGTAGGAAAATTATGGTATATTTGATACTAGGCAACTTGGAGTCATGGCAAAAAAAAAAAAAAAAAAAAAAAATCCATATGTCCATCCAAACCACCAATATTTTGCCAATAAACTGTTAAATACTTGTCAGTGCCTAAACATACTGAATATACAGATCAACAGTGAAAACATCATTCAAGCCAAACATCATTGCCCCTACAAATGACACATTCAGTATAAGCATTTTCTGATCTATCAACAGGACGGCATTATACATGAAGGGTAGGGAAGGGGTTCAATCGCATTTTATCAAATTCAAATTCAGTTTTGAATCTTACCTGATCTTAATCTTTGAGCCTCGCCTGATCTTATGATTACCTTTCAACATTTGCATAACATAAACTAACTACAATTCAAAGATGTCTAATGACCTTTTGTTGGCTGCGAATGCAACAACATTTTTAGTGACAGCCTAATTAATGTTCACAACCTGAAAATCAGATGAGCAGCATGATATATGAGATGTTGATTAAATGTATCTCACACACTGAGTTATCAGCTCTAGCGTGCTGCACTTCAGCAGCTACTTCCTCCTTCAAATGTTGACCTGACGTGAACTGGGAGATTCTTAAACTGACATGAGGTGATCAGCTAATTTCTTCAGAAAAGAATCAACCCTTCACTCACAAACAAGAGTGAGGAGAGATAAAAAGTTTGATTAGAGATTTGTTGATATCATAGCTTAACAAATCTGGGTATTTTGCCGACTAGGAATCAGATCCACAAGTTAGGGCCTACTAACATGTAACAAAAATAAGTAGTTTGTCTTTTTCTTTTCTCCTACCACTACGGTTAAGGCACAAAAAGGTTTAGGCACCAAAACTATTTGGTTAAGGTTAGGGAAGGATCAGCTGTAAACACTTTTGCAAGACAACATGTCAAACAAACTAGCTCTTTTCTAGCATAACCCAGCCCTTAGTCTTGTTTTTGGGAGCTCAGTCTTAACAGCTGCAGGAGGGGTTTAAGAAGTTGCTATGGATGTGTGACGTGTTTTTGCTGTGTTCTTAGTGTGTGTTATATGTGCTAAAGAGTCTTAGTTTGTTTGTTAGGTCACTTTTCTCTAGATGGAGTACTCACTGCTGTTGAAGAGAAACTTGAGCGCCCAAAATGTGTGAAACTGAGGAATGGAATCATGTGGGTTTACTGCTTGCCACCCTGCTGGCAGCTACTGGAGCTAGATGACCAAGTTTGGTCACTGGGGAGGAAGCTGAGATGGAGCCAAGCAGGGATGAGGAATCAGTAATCACTACAACTGACTCTGACACCTGTCAGTCAAGCAAACACACTCTCAAAACATACCTGTCATACAGCCTTGAAGCTGCAGTAGTTGATTTTATTGGCAAGCTGAAAATATTATATCTGAAATATTTTCACCCTGTAAACTTGTTATGGTAACGTTTTTAACAAACTGTTGCCTATTTAGACACCCAGCAGACAGAGCAACGGTAGTATTCATTTGGAGTCATGTCTGTGTCCACCTGATAGATGAAAGTCAAGTTCTGTATTCACTCTACTTGTAGTTCTCTTTTGTCTTGACCATACCCATGTAATCTATCTGGTCTTTGCTAGTTGTTTGTTTAAACTGACGAGCTAGTCTCTGAAGGTGTGTTTCCATCCACTCTTTTTATGTGCTTTTTGCGCATAAAAAAACATCAGTAGAAATGCTGGAAATTTGAAAAAAGTTGAAATATCGCATAAAAAGTTTTTACACTTGGATGAGGTGGAAGTTGATGAGTGAGGATGACGGGAGTCGATGTAAACAAAATTTGACAAAACGCAATGGAGACATATTTAGTGAATAAATGATGATGTACAGGAAGCATGTGACTTAAATGTCCCTTAAGCTTCCACCCTGCTGTGGGGGGGGGGGGCATCAGATGATTTTCACTGTCAGATCTCTTTGTCTCTGGGAAGCGTTCGATTCTTGACTGTATAACTGACGCAGGGCTGTTACCAAAACTCTTCCAAAAACAAGAAGTTGTGATGTTAGCTTCTCTCCATTTCTGCTGTCCATCATGCTCTCCATCATAAGGATATGTATCAAGTTTCAATCGCTTCAGCTTTGACTGTCGACCTATTAATGATGTCATCGCATTGTGTCATCCTCTTCTTTTTGTGGTTTATTGCACCGGATAGGAGAATCAAAGCCACCAACTGTTTACTCTGAAATGCACATTTATTTACTGACATTTCGGTTAAAATCTGTGTTACATTTGGATGGAAACCTGACTTTGTTTGGTGCAAATACTAATTGGTGCAGCTTTAATGTGTTTAATGATGTGATCTCTAATATCTGAAAATGAAGATGGAACAAGGATTCTCAAGATTGACACTAAGACTGTAAGAAGAAGTGGAGTTTATTATTGAAAACTTCTACTAACTTCTAACTTCCTGTGAAAAAAATAGTGATTGACTTTGTATTTCAAAAGATGTTGGGACTTTTTAATAGTTCATTACAGTTAGAGACTGGAGCCACCATCTATTAGCCATTACAGGAACTGCAGTTTAAGTCAATAGTTTCAAAGCTCTCTGGCTTGTGACTCTGTATAACGAGGTAATGTTCCAGAAACCTTGTCACAGGTTGCCTGTGTCTTTTATTTGTGAGCAGTTCAGACTGTTCCTATCTCTGTTTGTTTCATAAATAGTTTTTTAAGGCCTGAAGAGGTAAAACTATCCAGACCCTGTTCTAAACCTCTGAGATGCTGACAACATTTGTTCAGCAACTCAAGTAGGCAGAGATGGAAAGCATACTAGAATATTTAACTCAATTAAATGAACTGTTACCTTAAAGAAATTGATCTCAAGTTAAAGTAAAGTTACCTTTGTACTATTAGAAATAATCAGTGTAAGCAAAATAGTAATCCTCACCATCACCATCATCCCCAAACTCAACCTACCAATAATAATCAATATATAAGATAATAATGATGATGATATCGATATAACTACAACAACAACAATGATAATAATAATAATAATAATAATAACAGTGTATCAGCATCAACATACTCCTCATTCTTGTCCTCATATATAATAGTATATAAAATATGTAATAGTATAATAATAACAATAGCAATCATCATCAATGAAATGTTCACAATGAATATCTTCTTCATCAACACCATCCTCATATATATCATTATAATAATGAGTTACTGAACAATGTTTTGATTTGGAGGATGGGACGCAAAAATGAAGTAAAACAAGACTAAATATTGATTGATTAATCAAAATGATAAATATGAAAAATAATCAATAATAGTAATAGTAATAATCACCCCCACAATAATTGCATAGATTACAGTCATAAAACGTAAAACTAAAGGGAAAGCACAACTGAGAGAGGGAGAGTCTAGATTAGAATGAACAAATAAAAACAAAACAACCCCCCCAAAAACCACATTCAGTATATGGTGGGTGGTTATGTGTAGTTACATTTAATTGGCTCTGCAAGAAAATTCTAAAATCACAGGAGGAAAGAAAAGGAAGAAAAAAGTGAGACAGTATGAAAAGTTAGATGGCATAGATAAAAAAAAATGGGCTAAGTAGTAAGTATGCATAATAATAATAATAGGAAGAAGAATAATAAGAATAATAATAATGATGATGATGATGATGATGATGATGATGGTTCAAGGGAGGGAAAGAGAGAAAGTTTAGAGAGGGCAGTTTAGAGGGAAAGTGAGTAAGAAGAGAGAAAAACAAAAACAAAACAAAAAAGAAAAGAAAAAAACAGGAGGAAGGGGTAGATCGGAGAGAACTGGGGGAGTGCGTGGGTGATGCCTGTGTGTGTGGAAGTGAATGTCCAATTACAAAGTTGGAGGGAACACAGTGTATATGTTATGACAGATATGTGTGTGCAATGATTAGGGCTATGGAGAGTATTCTGCTGGATGTGTTGTTTAGGTTGATGTTAGATATGTCTCCTAGTGAGCAGAGTGCAGGGGATAGTGGGATGTGGCAGCCCAAAAGACAAGAAAGGTTGTCAGTGATGTCCTGCCAGAATTGTTTAATTGGTGTGCAGTCCCATGTGGCATGTATGTAGCTATCTGTGGTGTTTTGTGTGCAGTGTGGACAAATTTCAGAGTCTATAAAGCCTGTTTTAAACATTCTTTTTCCCATGTAGGTCTGGTCTGTAGGTCTGTAGGTCTGATTCCCATATATTTGAGGGGATGGATATTGTTAGGTCAGATGTGGAAATTATCTTGTAGATTTTGGATAGTAGTTTTTTTAGTGGTGATGTTGATCAGGTCTGATGTTAATGGGGGAAGATTTAAGTAATTTAATGTTGATTTTGGCTTGAATAGAGAATTAGATCTGGAGACATTCTAAAAAGTGATTCTCCCCAATGCCACATTTCTGGACTAAATGAGGGAATGAGACCAGAGTGTTGTCATGACAGATATGTTTGAGGTGTGTGACACCTTTACTAATCTATGATGAGAGGTTAATGGTTTGTTTTTTTTCATTAAGAAGTTTAATGGAAAAGGGTTTTTCCAGATGGGTGTGTGTTTGGTAGGTGAGCTTGTGGTGTTAGTTATTTGGTGAAATTTCCACCAGGCTGTCAGAATTGTAGCTATGGTTGGGTTTTTGAAACAAGGATAGTGTGCAAAGGAGCGGCTTATGAATGGTAGGTCTGACATATGGATTTCTTTACATAATGTTTGTTCTATGTCTGTACAGGAGTTGTCAGTCCTGTCAGTCTGTCCAGGGGTTGTTCTATTTATGAATGTATTGGAGTTGGTGGGCAATGAAGTAATGGAGAAAGTTTGGTGCTTCCAGACCTCATTGGCTTTTGGATTGTTGTAAAGTGGTTAGTTTGACTCTGAGTGTCCTGTTTTGAGATGATGGAGTCTAGGGATTTGAACCAGGAGGGTGGTGCTTGATGGGGATCACTGAGAATAGGTAGTCTATCATGGGTGGTATGGTCACTTTGATTATAGCAACTCTGCCCATGAGGGATATTGGTAGATTCATCCAATGCTGGTGCTTGTCCTCTACTGTTTTGAGAAGTGGGTTGAAGTTGAGATTGATTAACTCTGGCAGCCTAGGGGAAACGTTGATTCATAAATATGTGATATAACTAGTGGGCAGAGGGAAAGGTGGTGTTTGGACTGCCACATCCCAGCTTTTAGGGCTGAGTGAGAGAAAGGTGGATTTAGACCAGTTAACAATGTAGTCTGATATTTTAGAGAAGGGGTTTATGAGGCAGATGGTTTTGGGTAATGAAGAGGAAGGATTTCATTGGAAGAGTAGAATGTCATCTGCATAAAGGCTGATCTGGTGTGTATTTTTTGTTTGGATTCCTATGATGTTTGTTTTTTGATGAATAGCTGCTCCTAATGGTTGAAGGTGGTGAATAAAAATGGGGAAAATGGACATCCTTGCCTAGTACCCCTGTGCAAAGTGAAGCATTGAGATATTAGTCCACTGGTGGTGATGGTGGCCAGTGGTTATGTGTACAAACCCCTCACCCAGTGGATAAATGATTCACCAAAACATTTTTTTTTTTTAGTGTAGAAAATAAAAATTCCCAATTTACTTTATTAAATGCCTTTTCTGCATCCAGTGAGACTATGGCTGTTGGAGAGTTTGTGTGAGATATGTAATGGATTAAGTTAAATAGTCTGCATAGATTGTTAGATGAATGTCTTCCTTTAATAAAGCCAGTTTGGTCTGAGTGGATGATTTTTGATTTGTGGTGCTAGGGCTTTGTTAATGATTTTTGTTTCTGTATTGATGAGAGATAGGGGAGCGATAGCTTGATGAGGAGGTAGAGTCTTTACTGAGTTTCAGTAAAAGAGACATTGCAGTAGCATTTAGGTCTATGGGAAGGTTTGATATTTGTTTAATTTCAGCTGTTAATCTATTGAAAAAAATTACTGTTATATAAAAAAAACAGACATTGGATACAGATCTTCATGGAACATTCACATCTCATGCTGTTTAACGCATGTCTTAGATGAGAGTTTAGATGTGATTTTAGTATTTGGCTGTTAGTTGCTTGTTAGTTATTCAAATCATGACATAGCAAAAATAAAATAATGAGTTACTAATCTAATGTCTCAAGCATAGAGTCACTCCAACTCTCTGTTTCTGGTTAACATCATAGTTTCAATCTCAAATACATATAGAATTCAAATTTTAAGGGCCTTGAACCTCCAACACACAAATCAGTGATGGAAAGTAACTATGTACATTTTTGAGGTACTTCTACTTTGCTTGAGTATGTCTATTTGATGCTACTTTATGCTTCCACTCCACTACATTTCAGAGGAAAATATTGTACTTTCTACTCCACTACATTTATTTGGCAGTTGTAGTTACTTCTCAGACAAAGATTTGACACTATGGATAATATAACAAGCTTTTACGACACATTGTTAAAGATGAAACGAGTGGTTTCCAAAAAGCAGTGTGTAGTTGGAGTCACATTGCGGATGTCTATGAGTTGTTAACAGCTCCACCAAATAGTGATTTTTCCCTCTAAACTTCTCACTTGGTTTCATTTCAATAAATATCCAAATGATCCAATATTTCACCAAAAATCAAAGATTAGAGTAAAAGTCCTGGGCTGAGATGACAAAGAGCTCGGTCTTAGAGAGGTTGAGGTTGAAGGTGGCATTCTTTCATCCATGCTGATATATTGGCAAGGCATGACAAGATCCGAGCCAAGACCGTGTATATAAGACTAACTGTATATAAAGTAGTTGAAAGTAGCTCCACCTCCAGCAGCTACAACAGTGACATGCTGCTTACAAACTAGGGCTGGGTATCTTTGAAAAATGTATGATACCAGGAACAATACCAGTACCCTTAAAGTGATACAGATACCAATAGAGTAATTCATTCGATAGCTTTTTTTTCCCTACTTCATTCGATAGCTATCATGTAAATGGAAGCATTCAGTTGGATAAAACACCACAACTCTTCCCCATCCAAATGATTTTTGCATGGATACATTTTGCCAACTCCAACTCCGTCAAATATACCATGCTCGACTTCACCACCACAGGCTGTGTAGATTGTAGCTGCTGTGGTAGTGGGCTAATCACACGTTGCATTAAATTGAAGAATGCTTGCTTGATTGGCTACAAGCAGAACCATACAAATAGTATTTTTATTCTAGATCTGGGTACAAAAAGGATCAAATGTAGGTATTGTTCGACTGGAGAAGTTTTGATACTACTTGGTACTGGGTTATTTTTTTCTGTACCTTAAAGATATCGAGTACAGATACCCAACCCTATTACACACTGATGCTTCAGTATTAATAATCTAATGATGTCATATATAATACTAGATCAGTCAGAGGGACCAAACCACTACTTTTACTGCGATACTCTAACTATATTTTGTTGCTAATACTTATGTACTTTTACTTAAGTAGGATTTTTTATGCAGGACTTTTACTTGTAACGGAGTATTTTTATATTATTGTACACACATTAGAGCTGGTTCCCAATCTATCTAGAATTTTGTCATACTGGTTTTCAATACTATATTGCTTTCTTTGTTTATTCTCCACACACATCTATTTCCTGTCTGTCCATCCTGCAAGAGAGATCTTCCTCTGTTGCTCTTCCTGAGGTTTCTCCCCCCCCCCCCCCCCCCCCCCCCCCCCCCCCCCCAAACCCCCCCCCCCAAACCCCCCCATTGAGGGTTTTGTTAGGAAATTTTTCCTTATGTTCATCGAGGGTGATTTTGCTGAACAGATTGTAAAGCCCCCTGAAGCAAGTTTGTGATTTGTAATATTGGGCTTTATAAATAACATTGACTTGACGTCTATTTATTACTGTCATACATTTAACTAGTGTTTGGCTTCATTATTTGTTTTATTTGAGTGATGCTCTTTGCCCCTCTTGAAGTTTTTACATCAAAACTCTCAAGCAGCTATAAGCCCAGATGTTTCCTAAATGTCAACTACAGCGTAAAGATGGCTACTAGCTATGCAGGACTGACCACACCTCTCAGTTAAACAATGCTAGTGAAGAGTGCTGTTTGCAGCGACATTCCCTCCAGACGCCTGCAGACTCACTGATCTGAAATCAGTTGCCTACTTTGTCCTGATACGCCTCCCACACAAATTGGTTCCCTCTGTGCACATGCATCCGGCCACAGGACACAAATAACTAGATGCAGCTCCCTGTAATGACATATAGTGGACAAAAAAGGCTAGAATTATGGAGGGAGGAAAAAAAATCACTACTTTCATCTTGCCTGCTGGGGCTGTCGTACTCTTAAAAAGTCTCTGGTCGGGAATTTGAAATTGTAGCTATGCCAGTGGGGGAGGGAACATACAAGTACACAAGAACATACATGCACATACACATTAGTCCCCTGATGCCCCGTGGGTATTCACAGGGGGTCGCTTTTCAAAGACTGCAATTTGGAGTGTTTTCAACCTCAAGGCCCTGCACTATTTCATGTTGCTAATATTGGGTGACTCAAGGTCAGTAAATGAAGGGGAATGTTAAGTGAGACACTGAAGCAGACTCCTTCCTCAAACCATCTGTACTTCCTTTGATATGTTATATGTGCAGCCCTTTGCACAGCAGGAGGACAATACTTTCTGCCGCAGAATCAGTCGATGAATCATTTTAAACGCTCAGTAATTAGGTAGAATTCATGTTAAATTACACACATCAGTGCAGCTCCACTGTGAATGAATAGACCTCTGGTCATATGTCTGTGTAACCCAAACTGTGCTGTTTATGTTTGGCTGAGAGCGGGAGAAACAATCAAGGACTGAGTTGAGGTTTTAAAGGGCGTCTGGCTGCAATTAGGTCCTCCAGGTGTGGAGTTTTACACTCCTCATTTTGTGGTAAAGACGAAGGGGAGCATGGCCCCAAAACCAGGGCAACTTTCTTGGTGGAACAGAGGCCTTCTCTGTCTCTGCAGCATCTGGACTGAAGCAAAACGGAGACCAGGCGAAACAAGGGCCTCAGCTCAGGCCTCCAGCCAGGGCAGGTAATGCAGAGTTCAACAGGAAATGGAGTTCAGGGATGTGGAAGGGCTTATTTGCTATGTCTGTGTAGGTGTCCCTCTGTTTGACCTTGGTAAATAGCTTGCAAAAAGTGAGGTAATCTATGTTTGTGCACACTGTGGCTTTGTTTAAACTGTCACAACATCTCTACTATAAATGCATGTCTTACCTTTTTACAATGCAGAAGGATGCTATCGTAGTGTGAGTTTTGGGGATTTCCATTTCTGGCTCTAGCTGAAGGATAGAGAGCTAAAGTGAAACTGGAACTTCTGGGTCCTGATCTAAAAGTAGGAAAACCTAATTTAAAATCCCATCGACATTTGTAATAACACAAATAACCAACCTTGGAACATAAACTTGCTAATAAATATGTTGTGTTGTTCACTCCATACAATCACTTTATTAGGTACACCAAGCTAAAACTGGTGAAGTCTAATACAACAGCCCTGCAATAAATTTGATCTTAATTAAAGGGAAACTTTGCTGCTTTTCAACCAGCACTGTATCATTACAATGTGGGCACTATATGTAAATGAACAATGTTTAACTTCCCTCAATGTTGCCTGCACCTAGAGCTCTGCTCATTTGCAGCAAAAGTCCGCTGGTTGATGCAAAACACGTCATCCGGCAGACTTTGGAAATCTGTATTAGACTACAAACTATGTTTGCTAGTTTTCTGTAGTGGTGCCTTCAATCAGGTAAAATGTGAGGTCGAATAAGGCCGAATAACATGCTGTTGAATCAGACACAGCAGAGTCTGGAAGATGAAGCAAACACCAGACCCAAGTGATATTACAACTGCAGCTAAACTAAGCTAAGCTGCTAAGTTTCTTCATGACTCATCCAGAAGAGCTGAATCTAACACAAAAAACAACTAGTGTTACAATATAATGTCGGCGCAGAAGTGTGGCGCTACTTTTACAGTTTATGAGGCTGAATGTTGTGGAATCAGACAAAACAGAGCATGGAGGAGAAAGCAACCACGGGAACTGTAACTGCAGCAGCCAACAGAATGGAGACAGACTGAAAACTATGTGCTGTAACAAACTTAACAGTGCTTTGGTACACCTGACTTCATTTTCTGACAGAATATTATATTGGACTTTGCCGACTCTGAATACAGAACAACAGCGCATAGCAACTGTGCCTCTGTTAGGGTTGGATACCGGTGCTCGATACCTTTAATGTATCAACTGAAATAACCTAGTACAGTCAGTGGTGGAAGAAGTACTCAGATCCTTTACATAAGTAAAAGTACGAATGCAGCAATGTAAAAGTGCTCCATTGCAAGTAAAAGTCCTGCATGAAAAATCCTACTTAAGTAGTACATAAATACATAAGTATAAGCAACAAAATGTAGTTAAAGTATTGCATTACAAATAGTGGTTTGGTCCCTCTGACTGATATATTATAATATATAATCTATATCATTAGATTATTAATACTGAAGCATCAGTGTGTAATAGGGTTGGGTATCGGTTCTTGATATTTTTAAATTATCGACCATAATAACTCAGTAATAAGGAGTATCAGAACTTACAATACCTGCATTTGATCCTTTTTGTACCCAGATCTAGAAAAAAAAAGACTATTTGTATGGTTTTGCTCACAGCCAATCACCGCAAGCGTTCTTCGCTAATGCGACGTGTGATTGGCCCACTACCACAGCAGCTACAACCCATACAGTCTATAGTGGTAAAGTTGAGTGTGGTGTATTTGACAGAAATGGCAGTTCAGCGTGCCAAGATGTAGTGGGCTTCTGTACTACTGTGGCACCAATGCTACTCTCTCCACCTTTAAAAAGAAAAAAACAAGAGCAAGAGCACAATACCCTCCTCAGTTTACTGATATAAAAAAATAGTCCTTTAACCAACACAAACATTAAATAACACAGACCCTTAAGTTTCAACAAATTACAGTAGCCTGGATAGTGTGACAGCAGACGTTAAGTTGTCTCAATAATTTTAAATTATGAGCTCAAAGTATGAACTCACTGACTGAAATTTTCACCAAAATGAATGAATTTTCAAATAATATTACCACATTAACTAGATGAGATATGCCAATTATGCCATCAATGTTTTTGAGGAAATCAGGGAGCTACCACTTTTATTATTGAGTGTCCAGTTTCTTGGCCGCTTTAACACTGACAGGAGACGATGATGACGCATTAGTAACATTAGCTATGTTAGCTAGCTAGCAAACGTTAGCTAACTAGCTTGTTTATTTACCTTTCTTTTTTCTCTCTTTCCCTCCTTGCTCCACCCTTCCTCTTTTTTCCACTGTCCATCTTGCTGCTAAATCATTTAGCACTAAATGCACTTAAATTACTGCCAAACGAAACGTGTAACTGCCAACTACTCTCTCTCTCTCTCTCTCTCTCTCTCTCTCTATCTCTCTTTCTCGCTCTCACCTGGTTGCGTTCAGGGTAAAAAAAAAAAAAACCTGCAGCCTGCAACAGGCCTGTTGGGCCATTTATCAAGCCAGGCCACCGGGAAAAGCCACATAATGTAACTGACCCCAGAGCACCGTTTGTTTTATGGTCTTATGATCCATTATGTAAAATAAGCCTCAGTAAAGAGATATAATGCTGCTGCTCACTTTGTCTCTGTTAACTTTGTCTTTGGTGCTCTGCTAGCCGTAAACATACTGTCAAGTATGTCAGTGTAACAGGGTAGAAATAACCCCTATTATGAATTTCTACGAAATAGATTTGCCTGTCTTGTATGTACATAGTTTTGGAGTCCCCTGGTGGAATAACTGCACAAATAGTGCTCCTCTCTGCACACCATACGTTATTCAGCAAAGAAAGATACTTTCAAGCTGGAGGTGGGTACACATGAGCAATGCTGCAACCAATGTGTCTATGTTTAATGCTTTAAAATTGTTTTTGCAACAGTCAGAAGCATGCACTATAAACACTAGTAGCATGTAGTCAGAAAGTTACAGATGTTTATGTGCAGGAATAGTAACTTTATCCACGAGTGGTGCTTTGATTAGCATGTTGAGCTAATGCTAGTTAGCAGGAAGGAGGGCAGGAAGCCTCGCACTTGCTGGCTTGCTCCATGGCGTAATGTCCTCTAGTAATGATTTGAGATGGTCATCTTTCCGCTCTTTGTTACACAGACCTGAACACTTGCAGTTTCATGACACACTGCTGACGGTGACTGTGTGTTGCTGATTTTGGTACCAGGTAGGCTTTAGTTAAGTGTGGGTTTTACATGTTGTTGATACAAGGTTTTTGTACAACAGAAATGACATGTTGCACCATATATATTTCATTTGTTGTCTATGGATAAAATGTTCATTTAGGTTGTTTTAGAATTTTTATTGTGAATGTAGAAGAAAATACTGTGTTTCTGATTTTTGTACCAGTAAAGAGAACCAGAGTGAGAGCAAGTCCTGCGTGGCCGTGCTGTTCTTCCTGCACCATAGACATCAAGGATACATCCACCATAAGTCCACAGAAAGACACGACCTGTCACATCAGTCAGTTAGTCTGATTGGATGAGACGCACACAAAGCATTCTGGTTGTTGTAGGATTTCCTCTTAAGAGTAGTATGGGGAATCTACAGCCTTTTTTCTCAGTTTTCTCAAGTCATAGGGCACCAATTTCAAAAATAGTTGCACATTTCTACTACATAGGTGACCTAGTTTTAAGAAATCATCATCCTCTAGTCTCAGTGCTCACCTCCTGTCAGTGGTGAATTTTCCCTGTAAGGTTACAGAGGTGTTTATTCAACTTAACGGTTATTTTTGAGGCTGTAGTTTGTGGTGCTTTTGATTCTGTTACTAACTGAGAGGTGTTTTTCCACTCACTGACATACAGTGCCAGTCAAAAGTTTGGACACACTTTCTCAATGGGAAGGTGTGTCTTGACTTTTGACTTGCACTGTAAATTGGCATATTACAGAACAGAATAGAATAGAATAGAATAGAATAGAACAGAATAGAATAGAATAGAATAGAATAGAATAGAACAGAACAGAATAGAATAGAATAGAATAGAACAGAATAGAATAGAATAGAATAGAATAGAATAGAATAGAATAGAATAGAATAGAATACTGTCCACCAGAGTGAAAAACTGTTCTTTGGCTCACCCAAACATGAAGACATGCTACACATGATTCTTAAAAGAAAGGGGCAGTGAAGCAGTCAGTACAACAAACATAGAGACATGGTCACATCACAGTACACATTAAAAACAGTTTATGTCATGTCTGTAGGACAAATCTCATCAGTCACTTTGCAGAGATAAGAATACTGATGGCACTTGGGATGAAGGACTTCTTAAACACATTTTTAGTTGCACTCAAAGGCTCAAACTGGCTGAATAGAGGATGGGAGCTATCTGCAAGGATCCTCCTCACCGTCTTGCTCGTCATTTCCTTAAAAAGTTCAAGGACTTTTGGGGTTTGCCAGTTGTTCTTCTGGCTGTTAGGACAATCATAGAAAGTTTATTCTTAGATCTACTTTAAGTAACCATACCAGGCAGGAAGATTTGGGTGTATAAAAGATTAGAAACTCCAGTCAGTATAAAGGAAAACAAATACCACCACTGACTACAGCCATTTAGAAAACTATTTCAACAAAAGCTGAACATTATACTTCCTGTAAGGATATGATATTATTGCAGGCCATTGTGTGAGACTGCATCTATGTCTACCTAATAAACTGGCAACTGAGTGTATGTTTAGATAAGGACAATCATGTTTTTAAAAGTTCATTGCCAAGATGAGGGGCCATGGTCAGTTCAGATATATCTGTAATAACAGCAGTTAGAAGCTTTTAGACAGCAGAAAGCCTGGTGCCATATAGTGTTATTCCAGCACAGAAGTGTTGGCTGTTTTCTGGGTCTCCAGGCCAAAAATGAAGCTGCCATGTGTAGTCAGTTATGTTTACTATACAATACTTAATGAGAACATGAAGGCGACAGCGTGCACATACAATGTACAGGGAGTGAGGGGTGGGGATGGCCGGTAGGGGCCCGACAGTGAATGTATGCCCCCGGGGGCCCTTAACAGGTTTATTGGGCCATGAATCCAATTTGTCATCAAGAGTTTTTGAAACTTTAAAATGTTGTATTTATGAGTGTTGGTATCCTATTAAGTTCATAAGATGTTTTTCCACTTACCCTTTAATTTGTCTAGATTTTAAAATATTGGTTACATCCCATCAGTTCAGTTGGACAATTCAGAAAATAGCAGTCAGCATGCTACACGGATGAAGAGGCTAGCATGACTTTACTCCCCTGTTAAATATTAAAATTAGCATTCTTCCAACAATGTACCTCAAAATAAATGTACTGGTGAGCACTGTATTATATGTCACTCTGTATGTCAGACATGTGCCTCCTGAGTTCAGTGTGTGAAGCCAGTCTGCAGGATCTAGGCTGAGTATCATTCATGGTGGACATGATGGAAAATGTGAACAAAAGACAGGAACATGCTGAACTACTACTCCCCTGCAGTGAACTTATTAACTTCCACATCAACATATCCCACCCCGTTCATCAAGGCACCATGAAAAGAACAGCTCATGTATACATTATCTTATCTTACAAACTCAACATGGTCACATCAGTAAGGTGCAGTGGTAAGTTTGTTAAATCATCAGTCCAATACTTCAGTTGGTATGGATATGCAAGGTCCGCAGATGTGGTGTGAGAAGAAGACTGAATTGTCGTTTTGTTTCATTCATTCAACCTGACACCATGTCACGTCGCCACTTTTATGTTGTTAATTTCCATGCATGGATGCAATGGGAGGAGCGGCTAGTTGAAACGCGGTACTCTCCCAGATAATGTAACAATCCTGTTGGTTTAAGTTATGAACACCAGTTTTAATCATTTCAACTTCATTTAAGTGAAATCGTGTGATACCACAATACCCACGAGGCTTGGCTGCTGTTGCTATGGAGAAGAAGCCAGTCAGCAGTGCGAATCAGAGTGGTAGCCAATTCAATTTGCTTTGTCATTGCAGTTTACAATCCTCCAACTGTTAAATGTATATGAGAAAAATGATTGGTTATTTTAATACCAGAACCAGGGGCACCCAAAATAAGAGATCCAGGTGGCAATTCAGAGATCTGGACTCAAACTACCCCGGATGATGATTCTGGATGATTTTGGTGACCCCCTGGCCTTGTTTAGTGCCACTACGACACCATAATTTCCACATATACACAAGAAATCTAAATCTAATAGGCAGACTTCTGTTGTCACCTGCCTCCTGTCAGACATGACTCTGCCAAAACAATATTTAAAAGGAAATATCAAACAGTAAAGTTACAAGACTAGAAATGCCCCGTGAACTAGTAGCTATGCTGAGTATGCATCACTCCCCTGTGGTGCAGGAGTATAGAGCTGTCAGGTTGTGCAAAAAGCTTTGGCCTTTATCCCCCTCTAGTCTCAGCACTCGTTTGCTTTAATCTGTCCTGCCGAACAAGCCCGGGTCAGAACCCCTTCCTGTGAGACCAGGACTAATTCCTTCCCAGGCAACTGGGATTTGTAGTCAGCAATCCTCTGACATCACCTTGAGAAAAAAACGAGCCAACTCCCAGGCCTCCCTGCACCGTGATACATGATAAGGTTAATGAGAAAGGCAGGGAAGCTTGGTCCCTGCAACGCTCCATCCTCTCTACCCACAGCTCCGTTTCCTCCAGAGGCGATATCAAGCTATTCACTTTGAACTAGTTAAATCTTAACCATAACGACCCTACAAACGTCTTTTGAAAACCTGTGTCTCAGCCGGACTGATACGTCTGTGTTTGATGTTCCAAAGGGAAAATGTGAGAAGTCAGCTGAGTGTTGTCTTTCTTGGTGTCCAGATGGGGATGTCACTGATGAGAGGAGGTGTAGAGCGAAACTGTCATAACATGCCGCGTCAGTTAGCAGTTTTAAAGGCACAGAGAAGAGATGGTAATGATGGGGTGGTGTATGTGCGTATGTTCGGCGGCTGGGGGGCGGGGGTTGGTGGCTGTGAACAGTTCCCAGTGGAACTGATTATCCCCACTTTAACTTATGAGACTGGGGGGTTGTGTGTGTCCTGCGTATGTGTGTGTGGGGGGGGGGGCAGGAAGCAGGGGTGGAGGTGGGGGTGGTGGGATTGCTGCGGCTGTGAACAGCAGGCTAATTAATTACACATTGGCTTGTGGGAATATTCTGCCTAAATGCCAGTCAGGTCCCTGTGAGGCGACACACTTAACAACTTGAGCACAGCACACACTGAGACACACATGCTGTAAAACACACACACTAACAGTGAGTGAAGGAACAAACAAAATTCTTCAATGTAATTTTGTATATGAGTGACTGTACCCTTTTTGTAAAGATCACGTACTGTGTCAAACTGATATATTACAAGTTCCCAGTTAAAGGGGGAAGTCATGTTAAATTGTAGGCTATTGGCTGCTGAAACCATCTGGGATTCTTATGGATATAAAACACGGGTTCCCACATAAGTACTCTGCTAGCACTCAAAAAAATGTATATTATATATATCATGTATGATGTACTAGTTGATAAAACTGTTTTGTTAGCTGCTTGCTATGCTAAGTACAGAAAATGACTTAAAAAAAACTCTGTAGTTTGGTTTGTCTGATTTTTTTTTGTGATAAACCCCTTGAAATGTTCTGTGACTAAAATGTAGTGTAACAGTAGCAAAGAGAAGAGTCAGTGTACTGACTCAGTGATGTCAATTACATGGCAATATGGAGTTTAAGTTAGCTAACATTAGCATTAGCGAGTCTCGCTTTAAAGGAAAGTCTGTCTTAAAACAGCAGTCACGCGTCCATATGAACAATGAAGAGGTTTTCCTCGCTGTAATCATTCCTCCTGTTCATACTGACTATTAAAAGATCCTTCAAATGTGCTTTCAATGTAATTGATGGGAACAAAATCTACAGTGAGTGAGTTAATCATATCAAGTGGATATCTTGTCATCAAGTGCGTATGTTTTTGCACAGAAGGAGGACTGTGGATTTTGTCCTCCATCACTTCCATTGTAAGTTCATTATGAAGGGATCTTCTAATGGTCAGTATGAACAGGAGGAATGATTACAGCAAGAAAAACATTTTTCATTCATTGGACACCTCTCTGTTGTTTTAAGACACAGTTGAAAAACTGTGAACCTGTCCTTTAAGGCCTCAGTATGCTTCAAACAAAGTGATTGATTTCTTCTTGATTTGACCCAGTTCAAAAGTCATGAATCATGCTCAAGCTTTTATGTTTCCATTCAACATATAAGATTTTTTATAACCAGGTCCACATTGTGTTCGTATTTCATGTACATGCTTTTTTGAAATGCACCTAATGACTACTTATATGTGGTGAAAGCGATATAGTGTGTATAGCAATGTATCTATATTAGATCTGATGAGGAAGATGGTTTGAAATATTCTAGGATCTTCCCCATTTTTAAAAGACTCCTACTAATGCATCACCTAAATTAAGGAAACACAGTGTACGTTAAGTGCTATAGGAAGAAAATCATTCAGATGCCAGTGAGGAAAGACCTCTCTTCCTGCACATGCTGTGAGGGGATTTTGGAGAGAATGTTGCTACTTAATCATTTTATGGAATTATGTATGAGGGCGGCTTTGTGGGTTCTTGGTAGTTGCAGAACTACAATGCGTGTCAGCTGTCTTGCTGTTGATACCGGCAGTTTCAAAGATATGTTGAAGAACCCATGTAAATTTCGTTTCGATGAGATGAGTCATTCGCAATATGCAAAACTAATTATAACTATAATTCTGGGATTAGTGTTGATTGCTGCATCACACTTTTCTCTCCTCCGCCCACAGTGAGGCCTACAACAAGCTGTCCTGTGGTATCAGACGTCCCTTGTCTGTGGGTGGCTGTTTGTGTGTGTGTGTGTGTATGTTTGCTTTTATCGGTAGCCCACATGTCTAGAAGGTCCTCATGGTAATAAGTAAGTAGCCTCACCTGCAGCAGAACCCCACTGCTGGGCCTCCTTAGCCTCTGCGGACCGATGAGTGTTTGTTCAATACATACTGATGTCATTTGCATCCTCCTCCACTCCTCGCAGAGAGGCTGCCTGCTGTGGCTCAGCACCGCAGGCTTAACATTAATGGCCCTGCTATGTGTGTGTGTGTGTGTGTGTGTATGTGTGTATGTGTGTAGGTCTACACATGGTAAATTACAGTATCTGAGTTGTCAGTGTGTCTTTAGCGTGCACATGTTAATTCACAGGAAATAATAGTGTCATTATGTGTGTTTCAGTGTGTAAAACTGTAGCATTTACATGTTAGCTGTGTGTATATGTATGTATTTGAGGTTCATGTCTTGTATCATGTGTGTGTATGCATGTATCCTTATACATATGGCCTCAGTCCACATCAGACAGAGGTCCAGCATGGATTGGGCACAGATTTTCACCATATGTTACTCCGGACCTTGTCTGGTTAGACTGAGGTGTCCATACACAATCCCCACATGGCTCCTAGCACGCCATTCCTCTACTGCCTTCCCCAACACCATCACATTAATGCGTATGTTCAGTGTGTGTGGGTGTCTTGTTTAAAGCATGAATTAGAGCATTTACTCTCATGAAAAGATTTAATATATTTTAATTTTCAGTTTATCTACGACCTGACAACATTCACTCTTTCTGCGTGACTCTGTGCAGCCATGCACTACACACAGTCAAACAGCACAGAGTAAACAAGGAAGTAATAGAGCAAAATCAAGATTTAGGGGAATTTTCATTGACGTTCTTCACTAACATGTCTCAATAGAGCACAGGGAATGTTTGTGTTGTTTAGGGTGGCTTGAAGACTGACTTTTGGAATGTCTATCGGCCTGTTGGGACTGTTTAGGAGAGCTGCTATCGAGGTGCAGACAGCTCTGTAGTGAAGCAGTTTTGGCTAGAATTGTTATGTAAATGTAAAATGATTGGCAGAGGTTAGCTAGAAACTGGTCCCAGTTATACTTCTGAAGTCTGAGCTTTCAGCTTAATGTGATGTGTGCATGCACAAGGATACAGGAGACTGTCCATTTATGTGTATTTGAGTTTTTACAACTGTAATACTAAAGCTTAGAATTTTAATTTTATAGTATCTTTAATATTTTCATAATTTACACGTTTCTATTTGTAGAAATTTACAGGTGACATTAGGTGCACTGTGTTTTTATGCCCCCTGAAACGAAACCCAGTTCTAAATTAGTACGAACCCAGAGTTTTTATAAGATTGGTTCCTTTATTGGGAGTGAGATTAGCAGATAGGAAAATATGGTTATGGTGTAGTTTATGGTTGCAAGTGCAGTCTTGCCTCTCTGTCCTCGTCTCCTTTCTCTCTCTGTGTTGTTGTTTTATCGAGGGTGGGACTGATCTCTCTCTCACACACACACACACACACACAGAGCAAGGCTGCCCCAGCGGAGACAATGAAATACATTTTCTGGAGTTAACAACTATACTTGTTACTGTATGTGTAATAAAACCTTAATGAGTAGAGAGGCAGTTTATTTAAACTCCTATTCCACAAGCATAAACTTGCAGAAAAGTTATATTTTCAACTGTTAAGCTCACAGTCTTCCATCCACTGTTGGTTTGTTTTACACAGTCGTAGTGTCTTCATGAGGCTGTTTGAAAATTGATGTGAACAAGCAAAAAAAGAAAAGCTGTATTTGACAAATTTGGCTTTGGCTGAAACGACAGTCCCAACTCCCAAACCAGTAGTAGAGGGTTATCTTGTTACATAATAAATATAAATAAAGTCTTACGTTCTGAATTTATAATTTTTCATGCAGCCTAAAAATAAAGAACCAATAAGAGTAGTGAAAGTACCGGAACAATAAGGAGTATTGATAAGAGTGGTAGTATTAAAAACTTTAGGGATACTCATCTACAGATGTCACCTGAAGTGCGTACAATGCTAATGTTACATGATGTGAGTAGTGTCTGTTGCACTGTGGAACACACATGTCAATGAATACCTGGACACTGTATTAATTATTATACACTGATTAATACACGTTATACAGACAGATGTGGTCAAGGTACACCAGCAGGGATGTGCTGTTCAGGGAAGCAAAAGTGATACATTTTCTGAAGAGTTGTTGGGCGTCAACACTTGGAAATAGGACAGAGGTGTATCCTTACATGTGTCAACCTGACACTGATGAGACAGTGTGTGTTGCCCTTTACTGTTCCTGGTCTAGATATAGTAACCGTGTTATAAAAGCACCAGGAGTGGTCAAAGTCAGACAGGAAGTGGCTTGAAAATAAACTCTCTGTGTCTACCACTGATAACTATTACAGCCTGGTGACATAATACCTTTTAATTTCAGCATCTAACCAGCATCTATTAAGACATATTAAGACATAAAGAGAACTATGTTTTGAGGAATATTTGTTTGACTAACATTTCAGTTTATCAACTCATCCAGGCTTTTTCTAATCTCACTAATTTAAAAAATGAAAGGGCAACACTTTACTTTAAGTCTCACTATTTAGCATTCATAAGCAGTATGCAAATATTTAATAAATGGTTTATAACACACTATTATGTAGATATAAGCAGATAGTGTTTCTTAATGTATTTGTCACCAACTAAAATTCTGCTGTATGGAGGCTGCTGTAAAATTAATGAAAAGTCATATTATGTTGTTAAAATCTCTGTATATCTGCTTAAAACTTTATTACAGTGTGTTATAAACTATTTATTCATTGTTTGTATACAGCTTATCCATGCTAAATAGGGACACTTGCAGTAAAGTGTTACCAAATAAAATGATATGAGTATTTTATAGTCTGTGATGGGAATGAATAATAGAATGAATAGAGTACTCTTCATGTTAGCAAGTATCTGTTCAGATATTGTCTAATAATTTCACAGATTTCTGCACAGCTCTGCATAGAAATGTTGGGGCTCTAGCTATGGCTTTGCCTTTTAGTGAAAAAAATAACGTAAGAGAAACTCTTCTCCCAATCTGTCTTCACCTTTCATGGGAAAAATGCTTCTATTGCCAACAGTGTACTGTAGTATTCATCATGCAGACTGGCTATGCCAAATACTGAAGGACTGAAGGAAGGTGAAGGTTCTTTGTTTCCATTTGATCTCTCTCAAGTTGGATCTCCACCACAGAAGGTCTTTGATATCCTCCTAGAGGATGTCTCAGAGGAAGCCTTTTATGATAAGCCAAGCTGCGTCGACCCTGAGCGTGATGCATGTAACTCACCGCAGAGCCAGCCAGAATGCTCATTTTTACGCCTTTTTCCAACTAGGATGGGGTTTCCTTTTGTCTCCCTGTGTTTGAGTCTATTTGCTGGAGAGACAAGTAAGTATGCTTTGTTCTCCATGTAAAATATGGTACTGTGTTAGGAAATATTCCTACAGTTTAGGCCAAGAAATCCCAAGACTTCAACAGGGCTTCCCAAATGTTTTCAGCAAGGCACATACAAGCATTTCCAGAGACTATATATTGTATATAGTAGTGGTCATAGGAAATTCTTGTGCAGCCTAACGGAGGATTTCATTAAATCTTTTAGTTTTCATGACATAAAAACATTTCTCATTTGACAAAAATCTCTCTGAAGTCCTTTCATGAACTCTGGGATGAAAATTATTTGGTAAGAGTGCCTAGAAGGCCTGTGGTTAAGGGAAGTTAGATGAAGGTGGAAGAAAAAAAACATTGTACTAAACCAAGAACAAAACAGCAGAGCTGGGCAAGACACAAAGAGAGCCTGGTTGGACATTCATTCATCAGGTGAACACAAGCAAGGAATCCAAATGAATGCTAATGTTGATCTGTGTCGAACTCTTTGCTCTTTCTTTTTTGTTTGTTTGCCATTTCAGCTATTTCACTGCTACACTGCTAAATCTATACTTCTGCTATTTGATCTGTAGGTGATCATATTTAATATTAGGTTGTGGCTTAATGATATTTTCAGTAAGGCACATCCATTTACACTTAACCATTTCGTGTATCATAGGCAGATTGGTGGTGTTGGAGATCAAAAGCGTTGTTGTAATGGCATTGTAGAAGCATTAGACACTAGTTGAGATCTGTACAAAAGCCAGTGTGAAGAAGACGAGTTGTAGTTTTACAGGACATCAACATGAATCAGAGGGTTTTCAGTGAACACATCCAGTACGTTTTAGAGTCAATTTAACACTGAATATTGAAGGAAACAAATTTGCTTTCGTTTAGCTTTTGGAAGGATCTGATAACAAATTAAACAATTTCAAATATATAGAGGAGACAAATTTCCATATTTAATATATTAGGGGGAACGTGCACTGCCATCCACAGCAGTGATTACATGCTGTAACTGACTGTAACAATCATTTAGATCACATTAATTCTTAGACCATAAGTACTTTTAATGCAAACTCCAGTCCTTCTTCTGGACCATAGCCATTTTTGAAACCAGCTTTCACACCAACAGGCCTCTCAAAACAGGTTCTTGAAAATGTCTGCCTTGTTAAGATAAGATTGAACTCAGAGATTTCAAATAGGGGATGTTCAATTCAATGGAGTGTGAAATACATGATGTTAGGATCTGTCCAGACATTTCTGGTGTACAGAAGAGGAGGGGAAGTGGGCATACAGTCGCTAACAACACAAAAGATCTTCAAGCTAGGTAGGTAGAGGCAATGCCACAGGAAAGGGACTGGTGCCAGTATGTGCCCTAGATCAGTGCCACTGCCACCATATGGCACAGTGATGTGCAAATGTCAACCTGTTTGTTGCTCAAGAGCACAGCATAATAACCCACTGTTCCCTAAATTAGCTACATGTCAGACATCTTTTCAAACAGAACATTTGTTATCCATTATTCTGTGAACTTATTTTCTGCATGGGGAAAAAAGTGGGGATTTTACCTAATTTTCTCTCAAGATTCAAAGTTCTACTGGCAAAGTCTTGGGAGTGCAAAATTTGTTTCACACACTTCTACTGGTAGCTACCATTCTGTCTAGCAACATAAAGCAGCAGAAACAGCAAGCTCCCACAGTTTAACTGTAACTTTTGTGAAAAGCAGGATTAATCACATGTATTGGATTTCCATGATTCTACTGTAAGTATGAGCACCTTAATTCAAAATGTTTTTTCCTGTCCAATGTTAATTATTGTTTATTATTTAACTTGGTGTCTCGCAGGAAACTCCAGGATCCAAACTGTGGGCCTTCACTGTGGAGATGGTGCAGGGATGGTGCATGGATGGTGCAGGGATGGTGCATGGATGGTGCAGGGATGGTACAGGGATGGTACAGGGATGGTACAGGGATGGTGCAGGGATGATGCAGGGATGGTGCAGGGATGGTACAGGGATGGTACAGGGATGGTACAGGGATGGTACAGGGATGATGCAAGGATGATGCAGGGATGGTGCAGGGATGGTACAGGGATGGTACAGGGATGGTGCAGGGATGGTGCATGGATGGTACAGGGATGGTACAGGGATGGTGCAGGGATGATGCAGGGATGGTGCAGGAATGGTACAGGGATGGTACAGGGATGGTGCAGGGATGGTGCATGGATGGTACAGGGATGGTGCATGGATGGTACAGGGATGGTGCATGGATGATGCAGGGATGATGCAGGGATGGTGCAGGGATGGTACAGGGATGGTGCATGGATGGTGCAGGGATGGTACAGGGATGATGCAGGGATGGTGCAGGGATGGTACAGGGATGGTGCAGGGATGGTGCAGGGATGGTGCATGGATGGTGCAGGGATGGTACAGGGATGGTGCAGGGATGGTGCAGGGATGGTACAGGGATGGTGTAGGGATGGTGCAGGGATGGTAGAAGGATGGTGCATGGATGGTGCAGGGATGGTACAGGGATGGTGTAGGGATGGCACAGGGACTGCTTTTATTTGAAAACTAGAAATGACGAAGTCTATTGAAAACACAAATCATAACAGTCAACCTGAATTTGACTGTTACTGAGGGAATACAGATTTTCTGTACCTCCAAGCTCTTCACCTCTTGCTGCTCAGCATAAGTTCAGAAACTGACACAGCAAGGTTCTTTGGTGCGTCCTGGTGAAATAGGTGATGCTGGAAGCTTGTGACATAGTTACAAGGGTAGTTGGTGAGCTACTCTGGCAGGAGAGCCAGTAATATGCCACCTCTAGACAGCCACAATAGCCCACTAGGCAATTTTAAATAAGTTTATTCAGCAGACTTTTTTGTACAGTCCACTCCTGTCTCACAGGTTTTGTGTTTTTTTTATACTTGGAGCCATTAGATTGGAAGTTAGGTTTAAGAAAAATAAAATTAAGTGTTGAAACTGTGTCATTTTGGTGTCCTCTCAAAAGATGTGGTTCTGGAAGCTTGCAACATCCTGGGCGGATTGGATAGCTATAAATGCATCTGAGAAGTAATCAAGACAGATAATGCATTCCAGCCAAATGTTAAAAAGGTGTAAATGCATCTGTCTCTCCACTGACGCATATGTAATGTTTACTCCTCCCAACTGTAACTCAGTAAGCCCCTCTATGGAAACAGCCACAACAGGGACTGTCCCCTGTCATAATGGTAGCTGAAGCCTCACTGAAATCACCTGTTTTTCTCCCTGTTACTTGAAACAGCGTCTTGAGTGATTTCAATACATACCGTATGATCATACAGGAGGCACAGTGAGCTGTTGTCATGTTTATCTGACCACTGATAAGTTCCAACACTGAATGATGAGACTATTGTTTGTCTGGCTGTAAGGATGATTAAACTTTGATCTTGCTCTTGGACCATCATTATGATTCATCTATTTATTAATGCTGTTATTTATTTATTAATGTTGTTAATGTTGTTTGCAAATTATTATGGCTCATCAGCCACCTGGTAACATGCCACTGCTAGCCAGCAACAATAGCGCACTAAGGTAGCTGGCAGACACTAAATTAACACAGTTTATTCAAACTGTTCCTCTTTTGTGGGGCAATATATACTCCTGCAGAGGTGGGTTTTTGCAACACAACTGATATGACAGCCTCCTCCCTTTTTGATTCTCCAGCTCTCTGTTCTTGTAAAGGTCAGATGTTTTGGAATTGTCAACAGCACAAATACTTCTTTCAACTTTGAACACCGAAGCTTAGCAATGATATACTTTTGCGTCTTGGAGTGAATCAACTATTTACGACAATTACATTGCAATAAATTGTTTTTGGTCTGATATTTTGCTGTTATGAACGCTAGGTTGACTGGGCCCTAACGTTGAAATCTTTAAAACACAAAATAATTCACTGTGTTTCAGAAGAAAACAAGGAACCTTGTAGCATCAATAAATGTGCAACATTTGTGCAAAATTGTGTGATTGAAAAGAATTGAAAGCATGCTTTAAACAGGCATTTATTATTTCTTTTACTGATGGCTTTGGTTTGGATACTTCTTACCCTGGGAGTGTCTTAGAGCGTACATTAGACTACAGCAGTGCCCTCTTTGTCTGCCAGCTCATCTCTCCAGACTTCATGCAAAGACATGAACACTCTGTGTAGTTGTGTGGGGTTTTGTGTTAGTGTGTTGGCGGTAGTGGGGTGGGAGGGTGGGGGCAATCATCTAGACACAATAGGAGTCAACACATGTCTCTCTGGTTCTTTCTCCCTCTCTTCCTTTCATTTGTCTCTGCAGTACGTAGGTGGAGCTCACCAGCAGAGACAGAAGGAGGGTGAATAAAACACGTAAATGAGAGCGATGTGGCTCAGCCATTTTGCCATCACGTTGATTTATTCTTCTTTTTAAGACCATGGCAATTTTTTTTTTTTTTTTTTTTTTTTTTTGCTGTTGTTGTTGTTGCTTCTCTAGCACCAACAGCAACACAGCAATTTTATTCAATTTTCGTCCTGCCTCTCATCCTCCCTAGAAATGGCCCTCCAGAGATCTGGGTTTACATGCTGAAAGCTTCTGCTTCTTTCATGAAACAATGCAGATATCTTGGCATTCTGACGTAGCACAATATGAAGTCTGCTGAAAAGAGGTACATGACCATTTGTCTGGAATACAGTCTTGAGGAAACAACATGAGAACATCTTTAGTTGAGAGGAATTGCTTGTAGTTTTACTGAACACTGTCAATAGCCTAAGAATGCTGTATCTCTGACAGAGAATATGAAAGAAAGCTTTTCATCCAAGTACAAAAGGGCAGGCAGATAAATGGTGGCATCATGGTGTCTCCAAAGTTCTCTCTACTAAGACGTTATTTGTTATGTAAAGCTGGATTTGATACATTCAGCAGCAGCAACCAACTCCGTCCTCTGTGGTATTCTGGTCCAATGCAACTACATTATCAATCTATGACCATTGCTAATACAATTCACTGCCACCACAGGAATAGTGTGATGTTCATATAGTGAAGTGTAACCTGACGTCAGTGGTGGAATATAACTAAGAACATTTACTCAAGTATTGTACTTAAGTACAATTTTGATATACTTCACTTGAGTATTCCCCTGTGATGCTACTTTAAACTTCCACTCTACTACATTTCAGAGGGAATTTTGTACTTTTCACTCCACTACATTTATTTCACAGCTATAGTTACTTGCTACTTATATTTTATGTGTAAAACATATGGTCACTTCATGAAATATACATTGTCATAGATTAGTATAAGTTGTTAAAATTAGCTCCACCTTGAAAACATTAAAATGCTGCTTATATGTTCACATCAATGAATCGGTATCAATATTCCAATAATATATTTAACAAATATAACACTCTAAATGGGGCCACTTTGTATAATGTGTACTTTTACTTTAAGTACTTTCAGGGTATTTTTTGCATTGTGGTATTTCTACTTTTACTTAAGTAAAAGATCTCTGTATTTCCACCACTGGAGTTGTTTGAGTAATCAGCATCATCAGTCCCTAATATTAACTAATTAAGTAGATTTACCTCAACTACTCAGCTTATGTTATATTTATATTTGTATATGTGAAAACAAAAAAGTACATTAAAAAAAAAACATTAATAGGGAGAGAGAGGAAATGTGTAAGCCATCAATGTATGCACTGCAAAAAATAACTTAACCTTTCTTATTTATACTTTCTACTTAAGTATCTTATCTATACGCTCTAGATCTACAGTACTGTGCAAAGATTTTAGGCACCCTAGATGTTTAGATTCTTATCCATTATGCAATACCATCAGGGAGGTGTCTGATCAGTCCCAAATTTATTCATGACATGACAATGACCCCAAGCATACAGCTAGAGTCATAAAGAACTATTTTCAGCAACAAGAAGAATGATGAGTCCTGCAACAGATGGTTTGGCCCCCAAAGGGCCCTGATCTCAACATCATGGATTCAATCCGGGATTACATGTTGAAGCACCTGAGATGGCCTAAATAATAAATCCACAGAAGAACATTCTTTGTCCAGGATGGTTACAACAACCTACCCGCAAGTTACCATGAAAAACTGTGTTACTACTGTGTGTGTCATTTAGGTTTCTGCTGTTTACTCAACTTTGTAAGAAGTTAATTGATAAATTAAAACAATTTATAGCATTATTTTTGTAAGCATTCTCACTTTTAGTGCCTAAAACTTTTGCACAGTACTATATATACAATGAAACTATAAAGATATTGCCTCATCAGTCTGTAGTGTGTCATTCTACTACATCTTTTTTAAAAAAGGTGTAACAAAATATATTTTAAGGAATGTGAGTATTTACTTAAAATAGAGTTTAAATGAGCTTGATAGACAGTGTAAGTCTCACCGTACAAGACTTGCTGTAATTACAAGGAAAATAACAGCATGTATACAACATGCACAAAGTTACAGTCACATGTACTGTATACAAAATGTAGCCAGACTTTTAAAGCGAAAACATCTTTGCTTGAATTCCTCCTGCCTGCAGTAAAGCCGTGTTCATCTTACAGCACTGACCGCCCTCCATTGACTTCCCATCCATTCACAGTGACTCTTTCTCCCTCTGAACAGAGGATTAGAAAGAAACACAACATTACTCCTCCTCCTCCTCCAGTGCTAACATCTGGATCAGAGCCAGTCTATCTATCCAACCCCTCCTCCCCTCTTCCTACCCTTCCCTCGCCTCCTCTCATCACAGGCTTCTAGCCTGGAGGCTGGAAGCGCTCCAAGAGGCGGTGAGGGAGGGAGAGTGGGGGTAGTCGCTTGTGACAGAGAAGAGCAGAAGCTCTGAGCATTGCGGGGCAGAATGAATGACCCTCAGCTGCCCCAAAGCCTGAGGGACTGTTGGCTCACTGATGACTCTGTTCATGATGTCCAGACGCAGATGCTGCACAAGTTTGTAGGGAGAAGACACGGCCTCCAGGACGGCCCCTGGCAAACCCCAGGGGGGGAGAGAGGAAATGTGAAGGCCATCACTGTATGCACTGCAAAAAATGCAAGTGACTTAACCTTTCTTCAGGACATATTTATTCATTTAAATTTTAATATATTTAACTTGGTTTATGTTAATATGACTCCTTTTGGGAAATATTTATAGGACAAGGAATTAAATCTTCAGATTGGAAACATGCCTTAAAACAGCACCAGGCAACTTGGAGGCCCAAATTTTTAAACCATAAACCTTAAGAAAACCTTCATCTGTATGTGAGGTTTTGGTTATATATATATATATATATAATTTCAAATATGTCACCAAAATCCCCAATCACTGGCTCATTTAATCATCAGGACTAGTCCACTGACATGGTGCTGAGGGTGAAGGAACAAATGTTTTCATGAACCGGCCCACCTTTTCTTGGGTTGGAGGCTTGAACGATTGTGAAACCACTACCTTGATCGTTACACCCCTAATGCAACAAGAAAGACAGACAATAGTAAAAATGTACCATGACCATATGTGCTGTTTGACTTGGTGGCCTTGCCTTGAGCTGCACTAGAGAGGAAACATCAAAAGCGATGTGACAGGACACGGAAGCTGGGCAAGTGCGCAGGAGTGCAAGCTAGGCTAACTGTTAACCCATACAAACAGTCATGCTGGCTAACATTTGTTCTCTGGACAGCAAAATGGATTATATAACCCCCATCAGTGCTGGTCGCTTGTTGACATGCACCAGCTATCAAAATGGAACTGAGACATGTACCAGTTGTTAACACTGAACTGAAACATGCACTTTCTCTCTAAATGCACTTTAATGCACTGTGCTGCTAACTGTTACTGTAACTGTTCTTTTCTTGATATTTTTCCTCTTGGGATTTGTATGTTTTCATTGTTTTTTAAGGGGATTTTTAGATCTATATATATCTATATCTGGCTGGGAGGAACAGCATTTTGGTTTTTTTATGTATGCAGGTACACAAGAAAATGATTTCACACCCAAACATGGTGGTTGCTGATTTTAATCCCTCAGACAATTGATTTAATAGAAGAAAGCCAACTCACATTAAACCCAGTCAGTGTTGCCACATGGGAAATGTTAAAGTACCAGAGGCTTAAAATTATTGTATTTTGAAGAAAATTATCATATGTGAGTCATAACCAAGAGAACATATAAGCCTGTGCTGGCTGCAACACGTGCTGCGTTCATGGACACGCCATTAAGTCCCACTTTGAAAATGCATGGTCACAAATACGACTCAAAAAACATTTCTAAATTACTAATGTAAAATATCTTATCAAAGAAGGAATATTGCATGTTAGATGCTATTTAGACAGTATGATGTTTAGATGTTGCTCTAAACATCTAGGCTTCTGCCCAATTTGATGCATCTTTCCTCTATGCTGTAGAAGTGAGTTTTTAATTTCCCACAGCACTGGAAGGCAGCACTTGATGCAATTATGTTACGAATAATAAACTATAGTAAAGTTAGAGCTTCCTCCTAAACACTTTTATCAGTTTGATGGTGTGTAAATCTTATGCTCTTAAATCACAGGTGAAAATCAAAGTGACGACTCATTCAACTTGCACATTATGATTTGGGTAAAGCCCTAGTTAAGGTTTTGTTACAATTAGGCAACTAAAACTTAATTTTTATAATTAAATAATATTTTTTTCCCCAACCTGATAAAGATTTGTCTAGCTTTGTCTATTGGTAACGTAGCTTTTCTATTTGAATGGTGCAATTCACTTAAGGACCGTTTGTCCAATAATACATCTGTCTCTTTGATGGATCACTAAAATCATGGCTTTGTAACATTTATGTGGTGCGTTACCTTGTCTTGATTCTACACTAGCAAGTATAAGAGGTTTGAAAGGGCTGGAGCCAGATCAGAAATATCTGTTAGGCAATAGAAATGTTTTGAAATGGCTCAAGACTGTTTGCAACACCAGATCCGGCACCTGCCCATTGTCAGTGCCCAACCTTAGTCATTGATATTCATGACTAAGCCCATCAACCCTTGCAGATAATGTGTGATATTTTAAGTAGTTAAATTATTACTTAATACAGCTTAAATAAATCAGAGCACAAAATAAAATAATTTGCTGGGTTTGCCATCTTTTTGCAGTGTGTCCATCTGGCCCCACTGAGCATGGCAAGAGATACTGACTGTCGAGCCATCTGATGGCGCTGGGCCTTGCCCTGCAGGGCTTTGTAACAGAAGTGGCCCAGTCCATTTTGTCTGACCCACAATTCACTGGGACGGCCCCAGAGACAGTGGCTATCCCTGCCAGAGAGCATGAAGGAAAACACCAGGCTAAACCAAGTGTACCACATAAAGGAGAAAAGACACTGTAGTAAGAGGACAAACAGCGATGTGAAATGGACTTCAGTGCAAGAAAAAAACTGAAAACCCATCCTGGAATAGATGTCTTAAAAGGAATAGGCATCTGAACCACTTCTACACAAAGGCACCAGTGACGGCCTCCACTGACTCATCCTTAATACATTCCAAACACTGCCAACTCCCTGAGGAAATAACATGTTCATTCAGTTCATTTCAACAATATACAGAAAGATGGAGGATTTGTACAGCTGTGGGGCTCTTAGTATAAGCTCTCCATAAATAGGTTAATTTTGTATATAGTTGACTTAAAGATAAGACGAGAAATTAGAGTTGCTCAATGCTGCACTAAAATCAGTCTGTCTTTTTGCTCATCAGTATTACACTGGTTCCAGACCTCTAAATCACCACGCATATCTCTGATTCATTCACCCATTCAAATAGGTCTGGTGTTGTGTTTACTGATGGGTGTTTCCCTGGTTGGAAAAACAACCCCGGCTATCAGAGGTCTGTAGGCGGGATTAAGAATGGAAAAATTATCTTCCTGTCCCAGAGCCAGAAAAATAGCAACAGGAAAACTGTCACAGAATTGGCAACAAGGGTGGAGAAGATCAATGCGGTTTTACAGGCTGTTGTAAGTCAATTTACAAAAATAATTCTTAACAACTGACCAGACAGAGAAAGGGCGGTTTCCTCCCATGTCTCTGGGACACCTCACATCACCCTGACAAAGACACTAGCGGCCATTAGTGATTTGATTAACCCAGATTACATTCAAAGCCAATAGTTTTTGACATACTACTGCCAATGTTTTGGAAATTTTAGGTTTCCACAATGTCTGGGCATGGCAACTGGTTGAGGAAGCGAAATATTGTGGTGATGGCAGATAAACTTGGTTAGGATTAGGCACCTAAAATGCTTGGTTAATGTTATGGAAAGGTCATGGTTACAGTTAATAAGGAGGCAAACATAAATTGCAGGTTTGTGACAGAATGCTAAGGGAACACTGCTTCCTGCAGTGGCATTGAACGTTGGCATTGGACATGTTGCAATTACACAATATAGGTGATATTCCATAGGAAACTGGGTTGCAGTGCAACAGGGAAGTTGGCATCTCTTTCAGTCCGATACTATCTTTCTGAGTTACCATCTTGGAAGACAAAAATATTGTGTTGTGACAATTCACTCTGATTATCAGGCTTCATCAGTATAACAGTATAGATTCGGATTAGAGGGCAGTTTAAAATGCAAACTTGTGTTCAGACACACACCACTGAAGAAGATGTTGCAGTGTACAGTGTGTAAGCCACAGATAATAGCTGTTTGTTGATTGTGTGTGAGAGCAGCAGCAGCAGTCTGAGTACAAACAGTGCAGACAGACCACCAGGCTTTGAAGAAAAGCTCTCCCCTGTGAGCTGGCCAGCTGTATATCACTGAATCAAAACAGTCTGTCTCTTGCACACTATCTCATCTGTTTCTGTCTCCCTGTCTGTCTGCCCATCACTCTGTCTGTTTATATCCTGTTATCTGTTCTTCACTGAACGCCTGCCTCTCTCTGCCTCTCATTTTATGGATCTTTCTCTGGTGGAGAGTGCATTTGCTGCAGGTATGTAGCGTTGGATAAAGCTCGCTTTATATTTGCAGAATTTTTGATGAGAAAAACACATCTCACAGCATGTAACTGATATCAATTTACATTAGTGTTTCTTCAGGAGGAAGTTATAATTTACGTTTTATAACTTTAGTACTAAATGACTGTCTCATCATCTCCGACCCCACCATCCCACCCTTTCCCCTCTGCCCACACTTATCTACTCTTGTCCTTAATCCAGCTCCTCTCACTCTCTATGCCAAATCCACTGTAGCATAGACAGGTATACACAAGTTTACTGTACCCCTGCCTCTGTTTCTCACACACACACACACACATACAGTACACACACACACTCTGGGGTATCTGGCTGAATGGCCATGGGAAATGCCTTTAACCACGCTACCATCAATACAATACAATGTAAAATCAAAAATGTTCACCATATTCTTTCTTAATGCCTCCTAACACCAATGTCATGAGATTTTTTTCATACTTGCCATGCGAGTAAACAAGCTAACACAGGCCATGTATGGCCCTCAACCTGAATGTGTGTTATGTGTTCCTGTAGACCATGTGATGGTCTAGTGTGTGAAGGGTTCTACAGTTCCTAGATACAATATTCATAAGTATGTTTTAATTAGTGTATAATCACCTGAAAATAAGAATTGTTTGTGTTTTCATTACCTTACAATGAGCCCTTTATATCTACATGGGGAGCGAGTCCTCTTCCACGGAGGCCGCCATGTTGCACCGCCATGTCACAAGTTTCGCAGCCACCGTAGGTTCTCCTACCTGCTTGAAAGGGGAGGGTGAAGGGAGGGGTATTCAGTTGTTTGGAATGTGCAACCTCACCACTAGATGTCACTCAATCCTACACACTGATCCTTTAAAACTGCCTGTAATCATCACATGTATGTAAAAGCGTCACCTGTGGTGTTTGTATGACCATCAGCTGTTGTATTAGAATATCACAGCTTTCTTTGTAATTTGTCTTGAGATGAATTGTATGACATACTTACAAAAAAGGCACATTATTTTATCACATGTGAAACACTTCACATGTTTATTTCACATCAAAAAGTCAAATATTTGCAAATACACACAAAACACAGTTTCACATGTATAGGAGCACAGCTGATCTTGAGCATGAAAATTCATCACTGACCTTGGAAACAGGCATTAAAAAATATTTCAACATTTTGGGAAATATGCAAATGCACTTTCTTTCCAAATGTGAGGTGTTCAGGTGTATATCAGTCCTACATCTATGTGTTCAGTACATGACCATTGCATGTGTCAGTTCTCTCCTACTGTAAGTTAGGGTGTAAAGTCGACACTAGAAGCTTAGTAACTACTACTAGTAACTACTAGTTTGTAACTAAATCAGCTACTAAAATTGGTTGCACCATGATAACTTGGGGCACAACCTAACTAAAGCAAGTGGCCAATCAACGATCAAAGACAGTTCTATCATCATGGTTACCGTGCGCATTAGCTTTCTGGCTGGCATGAGCCACTTAGCATCGTAGCACATCGTAGTAAGCTAGATCGATATTGAAATATCATATGAATAAATTAGGTCTCTACTGGATTACTGTGTTGCAAAATGGCATGCCATTAATGAAAAAGTGATGCTGTGTAGCAGAAAAACTGCTGTTTTTTAGTGAGTGTGATTCTGTGACATGTTATGATTTAAACCCACCCTATGGATGGAATGTGTAACTATTTAGTTGTAGCTTAGAGTTATGTTGTAACTTATCTCCGTGTGGTGCAACCACTTTGGTTTTAGTAATGCATAAATCACAACTTAGTAATAATTACAGAGCTGGAGTCAGGACATGGTTAGCGTTGCTTAGCATAAAGACTGAAAGAGGAGGGAAACAGTTAGCCTAGCTCTGTCCACTGTTCAAAAATGTACAACACCTCAAAGCTCATTGTTTAACACATTGTATCTTGCCTGCATAATCTGTACACAAACACAAATGTAGAAATGACAATTTGTGGTTTCAGGGGGTATTACGTGTTGCAGCTATAGGCCGGTGTTATAGGCATTTTTTCACTTGATAGAGAACTAGCTATTTCCCTATGTTTCCATTCTTGACATTAACCTAAGCTAACCACATCTTGACTCCAACTCTGTACTGAACACACAGACATAATACTGATATTGATGTTATCATCTCACTTTTGAAAAGAAAACAAAAAAGTTTCCCAAAATGTTGTATAATCCCTTTTAACTGCAATTGTACTAGCTGCACAGATAGCAACTGTAACTGTTAGCTAGCTAGTGACAGCTCAAGTACCGACTGATCTCAAACTTACCAGGAACCTCAGGTCTTCATATTATTTTCATACAGTGTTCATAAAGTGGAGTCATAAAGCTCTGCAACAAGCATGATACAACTTACCAGGAACCTCAGGTCTTCATATTATTTTCATACAGTGATCATAAAGTGGAGTCATAAAGCTCTGCAACAAGCATGTTGAAACCATAGACTGTATATAAATCAGCTCCAGCCTCAAGCAACTGCTGGGCTGAAACATTTTCAGCATGGATGTGTCTTCAGTTTTGCTTTGCCTAGAGCCCAAAAGCATCTTTCTATCGACTCTGTAAATGTATGTATGTATGTAGGCTATTTGTGCCATCTCTTTAACTTGGAAATATGTGGTCAGCTGTGGAACGTCTTGCCATATTGACATGAAATTTGCTGTAGACATTAATGGCCCGGACAAGATGATTCCTAATGATTTTGGTGACCCCTTCAACCATCTCCCCACACCACTCTACATTTTGAACTTTCCGTGAGCTTGTGTCCCCAAAAATGCTTGTGATTTGTCCTCTGGGAACAATGAATATCTACACATTTTAGGGCAATGTGGGTTCAGTGTTTGTCATTTGGACCTATGTGTTGGACAGATAGATGCACTGACTGACTTACATTGCCATTGTTAGGCTCCACTGCTACATATAGCATATAGCGAGGGGGCCTCTGAGTTGTACATTCACTGAGTAGGATGTGAGCAGGGTTTGCATGCTGCACAGCCGGTCTGTAATTTCACTTTACCCACTCTTATCTTTGCCCGTTATGCTTGTGTGACTGTTGACAATTACTGTGCTTTCATTTACCCTCTCCACCATCACTCTCCAATTTCTTTTGTTCCTTCAAGCCTTTGTGACTTTTTGTCTGCTTTCCCCTTTTCTAGCTCTCTGTCCATTCAGTCTGATTTGCCTCTTCACCCTCTTTTATCCCAGCTTTGTTTGGTCTTATCATTGTCTTTTTAATTCTTCTCTACTGAACTGATCTTACTCTGTCCTTCACTTCCTCTCCATATGGCTGCAACCCATAGTCACTTAAAAACAAAATATTGTCAGCTTTTAATTCAATTCTATTCAATTCAATTTTATTTATATAGCGCCAAATCACAACAAAAGTAATCTCAAGGCACTTTTCACATAGAGCAGGTCTACAGAGACCCAACAATTCCCCCGTGAGCAGCACTTGGCAACAGTGGTAAGAAAAAACTGCCCTATAACGGGAAGAAACCTCAAGCAGAACCTGGCTCTTGGTGGGCGGCCATCTGCTTCGACCAGTTGGGTTGAGAGAGAAAGGGGGGGGAGGTACACCATTACACCATTACCATTGTACCATTACCAATGGTACCACCATTACCACTTGTACCATTACAAAAAATTCACCATTCAGTATGTACCTCCATTTTGGGTTCATGGTACCATGAACCATGATTTTGGTACAGTTCAATTGGTGCTGCAGTGGAAACTATTAGTGACACAGTTTATTTGCTGAAGGGGAAACTATTACTGACACAGTTTAGTTGTGCAGCAGTGGAAAAGGAAAACAAACCTGTTTCTTGCAAGAAGTCAGGAGACCTGCTGACTGCTGTTTTATGATGATTTATGATCTAACTGTATATAAAGTAGTGTAAACTAGCTCCACCTCCAGCAGCTACAACAGTAACATGCTGCTCTCACACTGATGCTTCACTATTAATAATCTAATGATGTCATATATAATAATATATCAGTCAGAGGGACCAAACCACTACTTTTACTTTTTATTTTTTGGTTCTTACGATGTGCTGTCTGTCTGACCACATCAGAAATCAAATGTGTTTATCTTTGCTTCTCTCAGCTTCATGCACTTCACAGTATCATTTCACTATGGCGATAATGGAGCATATTTTAATAAGTGTTGCACTCAGTCAGTGTTAGGTGTCTCTAGTTTTTCATTCTGACAGCAGTGTCACTGCAGGGTAACCGGGCTACCTTGGCTAAGCCGTCTAGCATACATCCATGAGCATGCTACAAATGATGCTAAGCTAAATGGTGCACTGCCAAGACCTCCAGGTGGAACTCACGCTCCAGAATTATTACTGAGAGTATTCTTGGTACGACTGCATGCACCACCCCTACTATCTATGCGTTTGTCTGTCTGTATAGATATGGTCTGCCAAATCCTACCAGTGACCCGATACTTCCATCCAGTGTGCTGTGTTTCACATCCAGTGGGTGGAAACATTGAAATAAGTCACCTCTGTTTGCTCCATGAACTCTGACTTCTCAGTGTAAAGCTTTACCTTCATAAAGCCAACTCCCCTCCCAGGGGAGTCAGAACAACGTCACATCAATTAGAGAGCTCTGCTAGGTAATTAAACTGGTCAATGCGGCAGAGGGAGGTGTGTAGGAGAGAATGAGGAGACTAGAAACCCACTGGCTTGTGTTTTTCCTCTCCTTCATCTGAATGGGATGTGGCGGGGCCGCCATTAGTCACCCATGTGTGCAATGTTAGTATAAAGAGCTCCCCAAGAAACTGGTTTGGCTCCTGTTTATGTGAGGAGTAGTGTTTCATATTCCAGACTCCCAGGTGGAAGGCTACAAATTAAGTCAGATGAAAGCATATAAAGATGCGTAGTTGTCATCAGTTGTCAAGTATGGCACATCAATCACATGATAACAGCTATACATATATACAGTACCAGTTAAAAGTTTGGACACACTTTCCCATTTCCTTGAATGAGAAAGTATCCTGGTCTCTGTTGAAGACAGTCTCTGGTGTTAGATGTGAATGTCCTCCTCGATCTTTCTCTAGCTGTCCGCTGACTCCTAATTTGATGACCTTTGACCTCTTCTCAGTGGATGCAGTGACTAGTTCACGTTCACAGATGATGATGCTGCCCATTTCCAATGTTTTTGTGTATTTATTGGTCAAATTCACAGTCAACAAAAAGGCAAAATTTAAATTTTATTTATTTTTCTGCTGTTATGGTGCCCCCTAAATGTGCTGATCACCAAATCTGGACCAGTGAGAGAGACAGCTAAGGTTAGCTATACTTTCTACCATGTAGGTCCAACACTTCATTGAGTGTGCAGGAGCTGGCGATTGCTCAGCACAGGCTTAAAGTCCCCCTTTACTCAAAAATGTGTTTTTCTTGTGTTCAAAATGTATTCTTTCAGTTGGATGTTTGAGCTTCACTGTTCAGAGTTATGTATGAGCAGAGTTTAACACTAGAAGTTTGTTTTCACATTCATCTGCTAAAAGTGGAAAGTTTCTCTGTGCTCATTGACAATCTGATTTCAAGGAGTGAGCCTATGAGCATGATTTGTGACATCACAACTAGTTTGGAGGCCAATCATATTAAAGTGTACACACAAGTGTGATGTGCAAACCTGAAGCCTCCAGGGCACATACACGGGGAATGGACTTCAAAGTGAAGTAGGAGGAGGAAAACTTCTGAGATAAAATATATTTAGATTAGATTCTGAAATATTTAATGAGGGGGGAGTAGATGTCATGTTAAGGTTCTTAAAGTGGTAACTGTACTTTTTTTGTGGAAAAGACATATCAGACACACTTCGTTACAAGTAGAGTAGTTTTTGTCTGTTTTGATACATGTCTAGACGGGATCTTTAAATAGAATGCACAAAGAACAAAACAAAAAGTGGGAATCAGTGCTAACCTTAGCAAGCTAGGCTAACTAGCTTCCACTTTCCGAGTGGAATAGAATTGTTGAATGTTGTAAAGTGTAAATCATTCATTGTTAGTAGCTAATGCTAAGTTGCCCTGTATGCCTTATATCAACATTTGTGGGATATACAGTATGACATTCTCCAATCAGTTCACCATAAGGCTAGACAGCTTGTATTCAAGCCATTCCAGTTTTCAGTCATCAGTCAACGCTTTAACAGTTTCCACAAATTTGTTCAAAGATTGTTTTATTCTCTGTTTTGGAAATGGAAAATGCACAGTAGCTGTAGTATTATTCTAGTTTATATTTCCTTGAACAAGTGAACAAAATTCAAATTTTATTATTTTTTTTTCTGTCTTTAATTTTATCTGTCACACATCTGGTCTTGGAGGGTTTTACAAATTGTCAGCTGCAGCCTCCCTTGTTTTTAACATCAGAAAGGTGTTGGGTGTGGGGGTTTCAGACATTGTCAGACAGACGATCTGGCTATCACTTTGTTTGGATTGTACTGATGCTTCCCTTCTGTTCCTCTGTCCAGTCCATTTTTAGTAATTATCCAAGGGGATCCTGAGCCAGAACCCTTACAGGAACCTTTCCTTTCCCTGTGTGTACCGGAGAGACACATCTATAATTCAGTGCTAATTCAACAGCTAAAGGATCACTGGTCTCTGGAGTCGCCCTAATATGAGTATTAACGGGGTTCTGTGACATTTCAGACACACTGGCGTGGCTTGTTTCCCTCTGTTTCTTTTGCTTTTTCTCTAGATACATGAAAATTGTCTTTTCTCTATGCAGCACAGTAATGTAATTAACCAGCCTCTTCTGGCCTTCAGCTCTTGCATCCCCTCTATTCTTCCTCTTCTCCCTCTACTTCCTATCCACCCTGTCTCAGGAGACCAGCAAGCTTTGTCTGTGGCTCAACCCAAGTCCACTGAGAAATGTCTTCTTTCAAAAAAAAAACTCTGGGTATATCCTCTAAAATTAGGCCGGGAGTGATTATACCACCATGGTTTGTGGTTAACACCTTTTGTTCTGTAGTGCTTTTCATCAGTTGTTTGTACTGTGACCACACTTCACGAAGCAATTTGTTTACAATTATCAGCCAAACCTATAATGATGATGTGAATGTTTGATTAAGAGGAAATCTTTTCTTGCTGTTTTGGTGCAGTTATCTAACTGCACAATTGGCTTGATATCACACTGTCTTTCATTGCCAAAGGGAGGTACGGCAGCGCAAACAATAGATGTCTATGATGTTGCCCAGTATCTGACAGCTGTGTAAACTCACGTGCATGAATACACAAACTCTAGTTAGCATGCCTAAATACACACTCACACGCAGGCAAGTGTGCGCACACACACACACAGTGATAATTTGCTCTCTCTCACCCCACCCCCCTCCCCAACAACACACACAAATACACAATCTTTTTTATATCACAAAAGGATTTCATCCATGAGAACCTTCTATAAACAATTTCACTGCGGCTTTTGTTGGGGCATGACTGGTTTCTAAATATGTACAATGAGACGTGCACATTGCACTGTTCTTCATCTGCTGTACACAATGATAGATGGTTCCCCATTTTAGATCTTTAATCCTGTAATGTCTTTGGGAAAATTCTTAGTTAATGTTGAAAAGAGGAGCAAAAAACAGGACATGCTCAGTAACTTTAAATAATCAAGAACAGAATGTTGGAAACAGTGAAGCTGGACTTGGATATTTTCTAAACAGCAAGTTAGCTCCCAGTTTTGGTTTGAACATGCTCCCTCACATTGTCTTTCTTATCTTTTCCAAAACATCAGCCTGATATCTGCAGACAGCTGCCTATCTAGTGTTAGCTACCCAGCAGGTAGGGACAGACTGAACAACGTAGAACCTGCACACTGTTCAGTCCACTCCCAGCAATTCAACTCGTAATTGGAGATGATGCCTCATGAACAAACACAAACAGAAGGTGCGTATCAGTGTGCAGTCATTTTCAGTCTGTCCTTATCGTAGATGCCACTGTTAAATTCATCACAGGATAGCCAGAGACAGCTAGCCACCTGGAGTCACAACAGTCCACTGCAAACTAAACAACCAAAAACAAAAATTGAAATCACTCACTCCCAGTGAGTGATTCATTTTGTGGCAACCATAAGTTTAAATATATTTGTAAAAAAAGTCACAATTCTTTGTATTGTATTTTGTTGTGCAACTGTAAGTGCAACAAAACCATCACGAGCTAAAAGCCGAAAAGCAATTTATCAAACCACCTGTTCAACAAGCATGAATATGTAGAAAAGTGATATTGTCCCGTCCACCGCCGGTATGGTTTACACAACTACAACGCACCGGTTAAGCTACTAACAGGAAAGCTGTCTGTATGTAGCCAAACTGTTTATATGAGCAGCAGAAGGAAGACGGAGAACAGACAGCAGCTGTGTTCACGCCCCTTGAATCGGGTTGTGGTGACAGATGGGTTGAAATTGTTTGTAGTGGATTGTGTGTGTAGATTGTGTTTCATAGACGATCTGGCAACTTGGGTAACATCAGAGAAAACATATAAAACTTATGGATCTGTGTGTATGATGGTTAATCATTATAAAGGTTGAGGGCTATGTACATTACGGTAGTTTCCCGGAAGCACAGCAGGAAATAAGACATGTTTGAAACAGTGCATGTTGTGTTTTCTCTCCGTCATACAACTTATTCAGCCCAGTATCTTTAGGAATGGTGTTATATGTCCAATGCCAATGTTCATTGCCAATGCAGGAAGGATGCGCTTTACTTATTGTCAGAAAGATAGGGTGTATATTCTGTATGTTATGTGTTTATCAGAGATTTTTGTTGAAGTTAGAAATGAGACTGAACCAAACAGTAAAGTAGCAGGGCCATGAAACGATGAGCTGAAAGACACTAAAACGCTTCAAACAGCCGCAGAGTCAGGTCATAATTGTCTGTGGGTTCATCACTGAGCAACCCCTTTCACATTTAAGAAGTCATGTAATCAGTTCTTAATCTAGACATATTGATCATAGCAGCTTTAAGGTTTGGGAAAGACAAAACATTTATTGCAGTTTTGTGATGGGATGCCGGAAGCTGATAGTGCTACACACCACTCCAATCTCCCTTCTAGCTCTTAACACAAAGGACACACTACACCGCATTGGCACTCAACACTGGCATTGGATGTAAATAAAAAAACAAAATAGCAAAATTGCTAATGATACAGAAAAAAGGGCTCTCTAAACAACAGTTAAATATATATATTTTCCCTCCCACTGTCCTTTACCTGTGCATGCGCGTGTGTGTGTGTGGATGAAGACCTATGAAGGTCTGTATGAAGGTTACAGAAGGCAAATATACATGTTGGCTTTTGTCAAAGGTCTCAGTTCCCTGTTTACAGACGTCTCACACTGAGATGTCTTCTTTATTTTCCTCTTCTGCAATTATTGATTTTGCCTTTAACCATAATTAAATTTGAGATTGGAAAGAGCCATAAATATTTTTTATAAAGTCTTCTACAGAAACGGCGTTGAAACTTCCTCCTTCTGTTCATTTGAGGGAATGTAAAGATGAATGAGTTCAAAGAAAACAACCACAGCTGATCCACAGTGACTCGGTCCAGGGAAATAGAAGCTTTAATAAAATTGGGGAGAGACGCAAGTAACAAGTGTAAATATAAAAACAATATTCTGCAGTGCTATCCTCAGACTTATATGTCACCTCGCTAACAACAGGGCAATATTAAATATCAGGTAGTAGTAAGGCTTTTCATATGTGGTCCAAAATCTTCTGCTTATAATTGGATTTTTGGCAATGTGGCCTCAAAAAATGCTCCACGCAATAACGTGAACGCACCTGTTTTGAGCTATGCGAGATCGATTTCACGTGTTGTTGCGTTGTGGAGTCTGTCACCTGAAAATTCTTACTGCAATGCAAGTGCCAGCTGCGAGCATCACAGCTATGCTGTATGATCACTATAACATGAAACAACAAGAGAAAGATGATTCCTTTCCTTTGTGTTCACTTCCATTCAAAACAATCATGCTGAGCAGTTCCATAAAGCTCAGGCTAAACTTTCTAAGCTATTAAGAGGTTGCACATCACATCTTCTATGTTTTCTTTTATCAGAGCAGCCTGAGCTCTGTCTACTAAGAAGGACTTTGTGTCATGTTCACACATGTCCCACACAAAGAACAGCATCTCATGCCATGTTTAAATAGTTAAGTTGAATGGTTATTTGTTATTTTAGTTATTAGTTTAGTTTATTTATTAGTTTTTTGTTAAGGCTAACTCAAAAAAAGAAAATATAAGTTTTCAACCTTTCCTCTTGGCCCTTGGCTTGCAATTTACAGCACCAGTAATTAACATTTTGATATTAATAAGCAGTGGGTCAGTTGACTATGTATACAGTGAAATTTGTCACTCAGTGACGAAACCCAAAGAGAAGTATCACCACATACTGTTAATAGAAGCTAATAGGAGCCCCTTAGCTCTACAGTACATAGCTTTTCAGCCTCTTTCAGCTCCTTGTTTTGGTTTTTTGGAAACATGTAGCACGATGGTGAATGCACACAGATAATGATGGATATCCGTCTTCCACAAGCAGCCAGTTTTGTTTGTCACCTTAGATACAGTTGTCTCTGTGTTGAGATGTTTCGCTTCTCTTTGAGCTGTCGTGTCACAAAAAAAAAGTCACAGTTTTTTTAATATGTTAAAACATTACGTACAATAGATGAACAATGGTGATTAATTCTGCAGCGCCCCTGAAAAAGCTCTGATAAACCCACTGTACACTTCCTGCTCAGCTCAAAATGGCAGCAAATGTTAGTGACTATCTGGTGAGCATAGTGGAGCATTTAGCAGCTAAAGAGTCAGATATTTTCTCAAGAGTTGATGGAGACAAAACACAGCGCTAAAAGGACCAAACTGATCAGAAACATGAATTCAAATGAATTCTATTATTGCTTTATTGCCGTTGAATGTATAAATAGAGAACACTTAGCTAACATGTTCACCATAAAAACTTGGTAATTTATAAGCATTGTGTTTAAAGCTTGTTCTGCTGCCCTCCAGTGGCCAAAAATTAATCAATTAGAGAAGGTTGGCTGGTGGAGCCGCACAGTGTATAAGTGTATTAACAGGGTAAATCAGACACACTTTGTCATGATCATCAAGTGAATGGGAAAGTGTGTCCACCAAGGACCTTCGGATACGTAATACCCGGTTACTGACGTAGACGTCAAAGTGCCTAGTTTCATTACAAATGTAGCCCAAAACCACCTTACTGTCTGAGTAGTAGGTTACGGCATCAAGCTCAAGGTCTAGTTCTGCTGAAATTAGGTCTGCTCACTCAACAGCAAACACTGCAAAGTTCTAGTCTCGATATTATGTGCTCAGGGCAGGGGGCCAACTTGGCTTTCCCCATTACAAACCCGACATAATTATTCCCAGCAGTCATCTGTGACTTTTAGATATGGCACTGAGCGATAGCTTTGGTTGACGCATCAGAAAAGATGCACAATTCTCTTCTGACAGCTGCTGAAGATGAAGTTTCAGTACAGGGTCTGGAGATGGAAAGATTGGATAGCTCTGCCAAAGAAGCTCTCCATGATGTCCAGGCTTCCTCCATTTCTTGATTCTTGATTCCATGGATTGTGACTGCCGCTACAAACCCAAGAGGATCGTAGAGGCTATTGATAGTGGATAAGACACCCCACCGAGTGTAAGGTTTGGTCCCCTTGTCCACAGATTTATTGATGTTGCAAGGAAAGGTGAAACTAAAAGACACAGCGCATTATCAACACTATGCTTGCTTTTAACATGTTCAGATATACACAATGTAAATATACCAACTCAATCTTTAATATGACTTAAATCCCCCTGTTTTTTTTACTGTTACAGGTTTTATGTATTTATTGCATATTATATTCAAATGTAATTTATGGCATCATATTTTAACATGTACTCAATTATCTGTTCATTTATTTATTTGTATTTATTCTTATATGAACTTCCAATGGCCTATGAACAGTGTAGTAATCAGCATTAGTAACTCAGTAGATTTCTAGCATCAAACTTCACATAATGTAACATTGTCCCAAAATTAATGATCTTCGATTGTAGATAAAAAAAAAAATAAAACAATCAATACATACCTACAATGCTACCGAAGGCATAAGATGTATGTCGCTGGATTAGCTCAGATACAATAAAACAACAGCTCTCTGTGTCATGCTCACTTACTTACGTAACTTCCTGTCACTGACGTGCTGTGATTCTCAAAGTGACCACAACAAAATGCAGAAACACAAAAAGAATCACTTTAAAAAATGGAAACAAGACTTTGAACATATGAGGCCCTGTTTTAACGATCTAAAGCGCACCGTCTGAAACGCATAGCACAAGTGCATTTAGGGTGGGTCCAAATCCACTTTTGCTATTTTAACAGCGGAAAAAATGGTCAATGTGCCAGACGCATGGTTCAAAGGGGTTGTCCTTAGTCTCTTGATTAATAATGGGTGTGTTTTCGGCGTAACTTGCAATAAACCAATCAGAGTGTCATCTCCCATTCCCTTTAAGAGCCAGGTGCGCTTGCACCTTGGTGGATTGCTATCATGATGGCGCATTTGCCAAGTAGTAAGAAGGAGCGCTTCTCTGCAGAGGAAACGGATCTGCACGTGCACAAAGTGAAAGCACACGATCCATAACGAGCACACTGGCCCCTGCTGCTCCTGGACCCTCCCATGGCCCCAGACCACCAGTTTAAGATCCTGTTCATTAATTTGTTGCAAATGTATTTTCGTTTTGTTTTCGAAAGGGTTTATTTTTTTATTACAGCTTTGGTTTCTTTAAAAACGTTTTGTAGGGAAAGGAAAGTTGATTTGTGTTTGATCCGTTGCTGTCCATCTGTTTAAATATCTCTGTGTTTTGCCACAATTTGGTCAAATAATCAGACAATTTTATCGGTTATTACTGCGATTATTTAATTCTTTGGATTGGATTGGATTATTTTATTTTGAACATGTTAAAATAACAAAATAAAATATATTGACAATGAAACAAACAAAACAAAAAAAACAAAAATAACAGCAAACTTTCAGTAAATAATAATCTTTCAATGTTCCAAAAGGACATAGGATGAAGTAGAGAACTTTTCTCGTCTAGTTTTCTAGGACTAGAAAATTCTAATATTATGACTAAGCATTATGACATATTTTTTTTAAATATGTTAATGTACACAATAATAATCTTTCACATTGTAATCCTTTTATTTGTAATCTTTTGCATGTTTGTGCGCTGCTGCGCGGCCGTATGTGTAACAAGCAGAGTGTATGTTGTGCACTCGTCTATGTAGGCACATATTACTATCTTGATAATGTGCCCTTAAAATAACAGTGAAACACTGCACCATTGACTTCAGACCAGGTTTTTGTTGGTCAATAGCGCAATCGCTCTCTGCTGCCTCAAGATAGCGATCAATGCACCTGACCACACCTCATTTTAAGACCAACACACCCATGGGCGCAAGTGCATTTGCTATTTAAACAACGTGGGCGCTGGACTAACTAACAAAGACACTTGAGTCGTGCTTGGCGCCGCTTTGCGCTGGGCATAAGATTGGGCCCATGAATTTAGTTGTAAAGAAACAACGTAGTGGGTGGTGGTGGTGTACCGAACAGAATGACATTGAAAAGTGTTCCAAATATTTTGTCCACCCCATTAACATTCATTTGGGATTAAGATTTATTTGAGCAGCCCATATTTGCAAAATATAAACTGAACAGCAAAACACAGTGTTTGTAATTGCTCAGTGATCAATCAATCCTATTGGTAGTTACTGTCTTCCAAAACAATTACGAATCATAATTACAAAAACGTTAATGTTTGTATTTTCTGATCTGCCACCATTATGGTTAAGGTTTGGTTAAGTTTAGGTAAAAATCATTCTTCATTATGATTAAAAGAACAGCTCAGTTAAAGTTAGGGAATGATTATGGTCAAGGTTGAAAGAAACCAGCATTGATTGTCAGTAGGAAACAGGATGCAATGTCTTACATGTCAAAGGAACGATATTTGTAGACCCATCCATCTGCTCTGTCCTCCTCTCTACAAATGATGCACGTGTACTTCACGTGGCCACTAGAGGTCTTCTTTGTCAGGTAAATTTAAACATACATCAGTCATTTTTTTAGCATCTGATTAAACTGATTCAGATTTTCGTGGGAGGACAGTTCCTATTTTAGAGTGCACAATGCATCAAAAAGCAATGTGCAGAAAGGGGGATGAGTATATTCTTGACTTGGTGTGTGGTTCACTTACTTGTCAGCTCTCAGCCTCAGTGTCCTCCACCTCTCCACCTATCCCAGGCTCATTTGCCTGTTTACTGCCTCACTGACCTTTTTTACAGGTGAGTCCCTTTTGCTCTCCATCAGTGCTGCTCGGTCACACTCAATAATCTCCCTCTCTCTCTCTCTTTACTAGTACCTCATGAAGGTGGCCCTCTTATTTTTAAGAGAGTTGCTATTAAGAAATCAGTCCCATCCACAAGCACAACAGTGGCCTCTCTGAGACGGACGGGGAGGCCAGCTCCCATAAATCAGCATAGCTGAGATATTTGTGGCCAACTTGGGGGAAGATTTATGCTGGCTGGATATTGGAGAGCATCTATCAGGCTCTCACAGAAGGGCTGAGGGTTGTTGGGGGTGGGGAGGTGAAGGTATACAGGAGGAGGGTCGCGGCTGGAGGAGGAGATGGAAAGTGGGATCTTTGTCATCACAGACAGAAAAAAGGATTCTAAAGGAGGGAAGACATAAAATGACCAGCAAGAAGACTTTGAACATTTCACATACCAAAAGGAGTCCTGAATGGGGAGTCACCTGGGATGTGAAGTGCCAAGGAGGTGTAGCAGGCAGAGAAATTGATGGGGAGAGGATTGCAGAAGGGTAAAAAGGAGGTGCCAGGTTGTTACAGAGAGCCATGAATTAACTCTAGCTGTCACATATGTATAACCTGAGAACAACCCCATACACATCATCCAGTTGCCAGATCCACAACATCATCAAGGATGTCAGTTCACTACATTCTGAGATACTCCCAGCACCAAATATCATTCACAAACTGTACTTTATTTATAAAGTGAATACATATCTGAGAACTACACGGAGCTCTGTGACAGCTTATGGCTCAAACTTCTCCAAAATATCAATGCTTTGTTATTTTTAAGCAATGGCATACAGTACATTTATTGTCAATTTGTGCTTCCTCTCTGCTCTCCATAATGATGATAAAAACTACACCATGACTAAGAGATCAAATTTGCCATACCTTACCATACCCAAGACACTGTCGAAAAAAGGGTATTAGTTAAAGGCTGACAAGGTGATGCTCACACATCACTTGTCAAGGGGTCATTTATAGACAAGCTAGCATCTTTCAGCTCCTGGGTAACATCAAGGCCAATGCATTTATTAGCTGTCATACCATAGCACTGCAAGCCAGAACATTCTATAACACGTTGCACTTTTTCAGCACCTTTTGGACAAGATGCAAAAGATGTATGTTGTACCATTAAGGGGCTGAATAAAATGTCTACTAGTAAATATCGATGGGAAGTTTAGCTTTTATCAGATACAGCTACCTTAGCAAATTACTGGTAGTGGAATCTGCTTGTTCTGTTTCTTCCAGCACCAGGGATTAAGTTCTACTTCTTCTAACAACATCTCAAACAGTCTTTGTTGGCAGAATTGGGCAAAATTGGCTGCATCTGCCAAATTTTGTAACTTTCCAAAACTGACCACAAATTTTGTAACTTTCCAAAACTGACCACAACGCCTCGTTCCCACTGCATTTATCCAGATGTGTGGACATGCGAAAGCAGGCAGAACAAACTCTTTTCATTTGCACAACCAAGTGCAACACTATGAATGCGTCCAAGGAGAGACCGTTTCAAAGTGTGCTCTGTCATCCCCATTTTATATGATTCATCTCATCTCACCATTGTCTATGATGCCAACACCTTTGCCTTTGGATATGGGTAGTTTGTTTGAAGCCTGATGCTCTCTCCTCTCCACTCTGATGAGATCTAAGACCAGTGTGGAGGCCTTTATCCACAGCACGTAACCCTACTTTCACACCAAAGGTGCAAATGTGACATTGCCATTATTGCCATAGTAGCGTGCATTACCCAGTTTTCCACAAGGTTATGCAACCAAAGTTCACTAAAGTAGAACATTGACCTGTATTTAGACAGGTCAATGTTCTACTTTAAGTGGCTGTGGCTCAGGAGATATAGCGGGTCGTCCACTAATCGGAAGATCGGCAGTTTGATTCCCAGCTCCTCCAGTCCGCATGTCGATGTGTCCTTGGGCAAGATACTTAACCCCAAATTGCTCCTGTTGGCTGTGCCATCAATGTGAGAATGTGTGTGAATGACTAGATTTCCTCTGATGGGCAGGTTGGGACCTTATATGGTAGCCCGTATGAATGTGTGAATATGTGCGAATACTCATCGTGTAAAAGTGCTTTGATTGGTCGGAAGACTAGAAAGGCGCTATATAAGTACAGTCCATTTACCAGGTACCATTTAATATTCATGATGTTTGTCTTGTGGCGTTCTGGCATTGACAGGAAGAAGCAGTTCCAATGCAGGAGGGGTTCATTTTTGTGCATCTCTCGATTCCTGGAGTGCTGTTGCTCTACTTTCCAATCTTCTCCAAAAAATGCATGGAAAATCCTAAAGAATGTCAGAAAATATCAGAGAGGAGATCACCATACATCAGGTTGACTCTGGATGGACATGAGATCCAACAAGTCCTCATATCTAAACAACAAAACAGGCACTGGCATAGTCATTGCCTAACAAAATGAGTGTTTTCTGATCTGGCAGCTCTATTGGTAGGATGACATTGTTTGTCTCATAAAGACACGTAAGACTGTCGCAAAAATTATTAACATAAGCGCTGTCTGATCTGACACCGTTATGGAGAAGGTTTGGTTAAATTTAAGCAACTAAACTACTTTGTTAAGGTTTCAAGTAACACTCCACATAGAATCCCGTTTTTTGGAGGGGTGGCTCTTTGTAGCTGCTGTGAGTCCAAGCTGACTACAGCTGCTGTTCTCCTCAAAGGAGCAAGCTACAAACTTGATTTAAGATTTTGTGTTGAGTATTCCATTATTAACAGATCATATTATGAGTGTTAATTTTGTTAACAAAAACAGTGACAATATATATTTGACAAACATTTCTCCACGAAAAAGTCGAAACAGACTTTAAATCTGACTAGTTGTCAGTGTCGAAATATTTACTGTTTGTTTTTATTTCCTTTTTAGAATTTAGTCTCTTTGTGATATGCCTTTGTTGCATTTATTTGCCCCTCGTCTCAGATTGAATTTAAGTGCTCCTCGGCACAGCAGTGTAATTAGATGGAGCACTGCAGCATATGGAATCACTGGCTGTCTGGTGATGAGTGCGCTCTCCAGTGAATGCTATTCACTTTCATTTCCCTCAAAGAAAAAGATTAAGTCAAACATATGGGGTCAGCTAAAAAGAGAAGTTTAATTTGATATTCCCAAATATGATTATTCTGGGGCTCTGCTCTGTCCCTCGCTGTGCCTCAAGCTTTCATTGGTTCATAAATCTGATACTTCCTCCACACTAAATATTTGTGAATTGGAATATGATTTTTCACAGAGTCAAACATCTTGTTGAAGAAAGGACAAATATTGTTATTTGTCCAGTTATTGCTCATATATTCCCCATCCATGTATGCAAGGCTGCAAATCCCTTTGATAAAAGTGACACACTGACATAATTCTGGCACTATGTTTAATTGAAACCATGACAAGTACAAGCTGTTCTTGAGCATTGTCCTACAGCATTGTTCTAATATGTAGGTTGGATACCTGACACCCCAGACTTCTTGACGTCCATCTCAGACATAAAGGACACCTTTAGGTGTGACATTTTATAGGCTTTTGGGACACGAAACTGAGTTGCTGGTGCGTTTGTCTTTATCCACCATGTCTGCACTTCAGGAACAATACCTGAGCCCGATTCTCAGACAGTCTTCCCAGAACTATAACCCGAGGGCATTGTCCTAATGTCTTTCATTGAGAACACTCCCTAACAGAGAAAAGCCTAAGAGCAGTGCAGCTGTGTGCCAATATAAAATACTTTGTTATTCATGCAATCACTGATGAGTGCTACCTGTTTCATAATTGGAAATACTAAATTCAACATGACAAGGTCTTTAGGGCTACTGCTCTTTACACACTTAAGACAAACAATGTTTATGTACAAAAACCATGTATACGCAATTTCGCACACATAAACTAATATTTTTAAAAGCAGAATGTGCGGTGAGAATGTGTGCACCTCACGCATACTTCAGACCAGCTGTACACATGTCTCTCCAGAGCCAGGGTATGTCTTCATCCATTTATGGTTAATTGTTCCACAATGATTAAGATTTATAAAACGGAACCATGCATACATACAACTTAATGAAACTGACAAAAACAATGTGTCTGCATATATCTGGCTTTGTGCATACTCACAGTTTTAGTCATGAATCTACACAGAGTTTCATGTATCTGCCTCCAACTGTCTCCTACCAAGGAATAAGATGAAGAGCATTATCTAAAGCACTACCCATCCGACAAACTGCCCAGTATTAATTGAAATTGGTGGATGGGCATGTTGCAAGTCTCACTTTCATGAGGGAGACGGTATTTTGTGTCCTGTCAGTGTTTTTAACCACAGTCTTTGTCTGACACTAACCACTGTTTCATTGTCCTAACTATAACTATACCATAGTTGCCATCTGTATGTATAGTAAAAAGAAATAAGTTTGAAGACGTTGGCATTGAATGTTAAAAAATGTGATGGTTTAATGTGAGATTTTGCAGAATTGTCCCATATCAGATATGTTTGGTACAAAGCAGCGAACTGGATGCTACAGACTATATAAGAAAGTAAATATTAATTTCCTTATCTCGGGTTGCCTTGCCTTGGTAAGGTTTATCCTAACCCTAACAATGGACTGGGGTCATCTTGTGTCTAACTGCTCTCTGTAAATGAGAAATGCACTTCCATTGTAACAAAAATGGACTTCTTTGAAGTGATGATTCATGTTCTCATTCCCTTTAATGTCAGCGTCTTCCAAAACCCAGAGAATCAGAAGAAGCCTTTAACATGGCTTTCTCTTATATCATATATCATCATCGTCATCATCATCATTATATCACACTGTTGTGTTTACACAGTAAACTCCCCACATACTTAAGGGCCTGTTCTGTTACTGGGCTGTAGGTTTTTGCCCTCCAGTCTCTTTGAGTCAGTTGACCTGGAGCTGACCTGCGGCAGAGAACAAGACACGCACAAAGATACAACAGCAGAGAATAGGAATAAACAAGACAAATTCTCAGTCAGGGTTGGTGTAAAAGACAGGAAAGAATGGAGGCATGGAGACAGAATGGAGAACATCAGGCAAAGATAAGAAGAGGTTGACAGGAGGGAGAGAGATGAAGAAAAGTGAAAAGAAAAACGAGGTGGGGGTTGACAGAGAAACTCTGCCTTTGAACTTTTCAAGGTCAACTCCTTTCATCTCTGTGTCGAGCCACTGCAGTAGGTTTGGGTTCCAAACCCCCACAACTCCTCCGGTCAGGCATGCAGAGAGGGGGCCAGGTCCCAGTTTGGGAAGCGGGTCTGTTGATGCCCCGAGGCATAGAGTCTCCTTCACCACCGCTTCTAGCAGACAAGGGCCCTGCATTAATCATGCGCAATGTGATAGTCCCACCCGTCCTCCTGGATGATGGCCTCTAAACAGACTGTGAGAGAGGGGTCCCAGCACACCTGTACTGCTGTAGGTGGACGTGGGTTCAAACTCATTGGGCACAGTCAAAAGAAAAAGAAAAGGGACAAGAGCAGAGATGCAGCTGAAGCATGCTAACACTGGCTGAAAATGCAATGCAGTGCTGTCTAGCCAGTGGTTAGTCTGACCTTCTAAGTTCAAACCAGTCATACTAGCCTGTGGCTATGCTAACACTAACTAGCCTGGTGACAGGCCAATATCATGAATGCTATGGTCATGAATAATGCTTGGTCCCTACAGTAGACCCTGTCTGATGAAATATTTTCCTCTGAAAATGTAGGAATGGTACAAATATTAAGTTATAATTGTGAGATAATGAGTCAAATCAAATTTTGACTTTATAAGTCAAAATTGAGTTACAAAGCAGCGCCACAGTTATCACTGAGGACACTGAAGTCATGTTCTCAGTACTGTATGAGGTACTACAATTACACTGAAATTACATATGATGAGTTTCCCTGCCAGAACTGTCTCAGTCACTGAGCTAAGACAGTGAGCATAGTGATATTACCAATTAAACTTTTTTTTTTTATTCATTTATTTATTTATTTTACAGGGACACTGCACATCAATCGACATCACTGTAAATGTGCAAGTGTTAGCCAAAAGACTCATTTGCAACTAATTTGTCTCATGACCAGATGTTAGATTTAGCCATTAGCATGGTAGCATGCTGATCTTTGCATTCAGTTCAGAGCACTGCTGTGCCTAAGCACAGTCTCACAAAACCACTCGCTGTAGACTCTTAGGAAGATATTTACTAAGGATTTGCAGCACTTTATGAGGCACTAAATAATTAACTTGGGTTTGTCCTTATTTACTAAAGATCTGCACCAAGGTTTTGTGCCAGTAAAATCAAGTGGCAGGGATAAAAGTTACATGTTTGGGCTCATGCGATATGCATCTTAAGGCAATCCTGTTCAGAAGTACAAAACATGGGAGCAGAGGAGAGAGACAGAGATAGCGATGTAACCGACCTGCGCAGTGGTATTTGACATGTTTTTTTTTCTTCCTTCATGCAAATATTTTAAAAATGATTTGTATGAAACAAATATTCATAAAAAAATTTTAAAAAACACTATTTGTGCTTTGCCGAATAATGTATTTGTATTCCTAACTATTTGGGAGCAGTGGGCAGCTGCACTTCATTCTTCAGGGAGAAAGGTTGGTCTGTTGTGCTGGCTCTCTGTATGTACACTTATCTCGTGCACACAGATGAACCAAAACATGGGAACAAATTATATATATCGTGTGTACGAATTAATCAAAACGAGGGAATGCATTAAATCTTGTGTGCACACCACAGCACTTCGAGCGCTAGATGTTATGGCCTTGATATATATACTTTTTCTGTCTATGGCCTTTTTCAGGGCACACAAAAAATATTTGTTGTTTATATCAAGAAGTAAATCTTAGATGATTTTGGTTTTAGTGCATCTTTCTCTGCCGTGCCACACTCCACTGTTTTCAACAACAACACAAATACAATTTAAAAAAAAACAAATCAATAACTTATGTTCCACCCACTGTGTTGTAAATGTGTCAAAAACATGATTATATCTATTCTCATGGAAATATGAAGCTATTTTTTGATGAGAGGGGCTGAGCAAATGTATGGTCCTGAATAAACTTTTATGTAAGAGGAGTTCAGCTAATTTGGTCGCATATCAATTAATGTAATGTCATCATTTTTTAATGGTGAGCAACAAGAATTCATGATGCATCCTGCATTAATTCATGCATTAAATCAAGAGTCATTTATTAGTTAAGCTTTACCGAAGTATATGACTTGTACCCTTATTATAAAGTGTTGCAGAGATATGTAGATAGGTGATGATGTCACTGAAGCGAACAGTACTTAAGTTGGTCTGTATTTATCAAATGAGTAAAATTTTTACCAAAAATCTCCTACACTTATTTATTATTTATTACTTTTAGCTGACAACATCCTATGTTCAGCAGAGCAGTAGAGAAAGCGAGTGCTCTGTCTGTGTGTCTGCACTGCCGGCGTTCAGGTGCAGTGCTGAGCATTGGTCACCCGCGTTTTAGAAGCGCCAAGTGCTCAATACACAATGGTTGCAGTTAGATGAGTAATACAAAAAATACACTTCAGGTTGCGTAAACGTAACCCGAAGTGTATTTTTTGGCCGCAGAGTGTGCAGGCTGGAAAACCAAACAATGTACTAAAACATGCAAAAACTGATTATTCTTTGTGGGTTCATCACTACATGTAATCCCTTTCACACTACATTTCAGTCATTTGATCAATTGTTAATATAAAAGACACTGATCATTGCACCTTTAAGAGAGAGCTTAGTTCACTTCCACTATTTTAGGACAGTACAACTGACAGCTTTCATGATCACAGTATCACTTTCTTTACTATTGTGCTTCAGGTACTGGCGGTAGTGAATACCTGAAAAGTCTTCTACCCTCATAGTGGGACGGGTGTGTCCTCATCTCAGTTACAGTGTGGAGAACATTTGATTTCAACGCCTTTGCCTCAACCTCAGTGTCTCACTGTAGGTGGATGAGTGAGACTGTCCTCCTGTCCATAACTTTACTCATTTACTCATCAAGTGTTAGTTGAAAGGCATCAGAAGAGCAGTGAGTGAGAGCCAACACATGTCCACCGCTGTTAGAGCCGGTCAACCTACCACAGCCACCCTCCTAGCCTACTGGCTGCATTCTCTGAACACTCAAACATTGATACTGCACTAAATCACCTACACACAGACAAAAAAGAAGCTGACACACACAGGATTCAGCCTGCTCCCTTAACAAACAGCAAGTACATGGCTGTACGTTCTACACACGGGCACAGTTTACTTCAACCAACACTCACACAGGCATCATCAGGACAACACACAGCACACATTAATGAGTTAACTAGGAGACACACAACTCTGCATTAATAATTCTCCACACAACAAAGGCAGAGGGGCCCCTATAACAGACCCTGTGGTCGGAGTCCACTGTGTGTGTGTGTGTGTGTGTGTGTGTGTGTGTGTGTGTGGTGCAGGCATGTGTTTGCTCAATGCTACACTAATTATAGGCCCAGACACACACACACACATACTTTGTCCAAGACATGTGAGCTACTTATCAATGAGGATACAGGGTTGTCAGTTTGACTGTCCCTCTGAACCACATTATTGGTCATAAAGTGAACAAAACAAGTCATATGCATGGTGTAGTATTGCTGGCAGTCATGTGTCTCGCTGTGTGACATGTTGTTTTTTTTTTTTCTGCATTGCTTTAAATAAAATTTTGAGTCTATGGAGTTAAAACATTATTTATCTTAAAGTTATAATCCCTACAATTTGACTGCTGATTAATTTAAAGATTGCATAAAGTGTTGTATTTTCAGTTTGTTGCACAAAAACAACTAATGCAGCTTTAAATTAAATAAAGATAGAATGAAAAATATAGCAGCACCCTACATACACAGGGTAATGTTAAGTACTTTACATAAAAAAGACATGAAATGAATAAAATAGTGCACTGAAAACAATACAAAAAAGTCAAGAAAATGAAAAAGCATAAGAAACAAGACTGAAAATTAAACCAAAATGTTTACATATTACACGTGAATACATGTTACTTGAGCGAACTCCCTCATAGTCATTACAATACTTCAACCTGCTATAAAAGAGGAGGGAACTAATTCTCATAAAAGGCTGATATGATAAACTGGAAAAAGCTGCAGTCTTTGTCACATGGCACCTCCCAAAACCCAGGTTTGTAAGCAAGTGCTAAAATCCTTGTCGCCACCCACAAACTATGCAGGTAGTCTACAGGAAGACAACGGCTATCAGCTGTCCATTCATGCTGCTTATTCACTGAGCCATCAATATATTGTATGAGGGACTGACAATTATAGAGGGAACATGGTAGCAGGCTGTTGTGCAGGTACATTGAGCCTGCTGCTTTCCAGGAGGAGCGTCTCACAAACAGAAAACAAAATCAATGCAATCTTCAAATTAGCTTCATCCTGTTTGCTCTTAAAGCAGTTGTGGATATAATGAGAGTCCTCTGAGTGGAGCCAATGTGAGCAGACTGAGGGCGAACATATACAAATTGAATTTAATCCCATTTGTTTCAGTGTGAATAATCAATGCAAACATGCAAGAAGTGGAATGTGAAAATATGAGCCATCTATTCATCTGTCTCATATTAAGGTCATCTTAGCGTAATGGACTGGGACCTGGATGCGTGTCTTTCATTTCATTTGCATGAATTCCCATTATGAGAAAAGATGGCCTGATTGCATGTGTATTTCTCAATTATCAAATCAATTAGTCAGTGAGGCATATGACCTGTTACTGATCCTAAGAGGACTTACTTAATGGCTCATAACACACTTGTGTGGAAATTAGCATAGTAGAATAACTGTTATGTTTCCAGTGAAGCAGGTTGTAATTTTTTATGAAATAAGGTGCTACCATTACTTTGGACAGATGTTTAACAGACAGGAGCATCAAATTAACATGCCTTGAGCTGTTTCTATGGTTTTCTTTGCCTTAGCAGTTTGGCTGTCTGGTTGATTAACTAAGCCAGATTTGGCAATAATGAACCATTGTTTCACATGAAACACAAATAGAATTAAAAAGGAGACCTGAACTTGACCTCCAAGGTAGATTGTTAGTTTTAGGGTTGACCCCTCTTTGGCAAGAAGGGTACATGAACATGTTTGGAATACACATGTGCTCAGCATCTATGGTGTCACCTTTCAGCCGCTCTGTGCCAGAGAACCAGCCTTAATCGTTAAGATTGTTGCTAATGAGGGAGCGATTTGCTTGGGATCACCAGTGGCCAAGGACCTGAATGGTTTGGTCTGAGATGCCTAGAATAGAGTTCCAGAGATGCGCATGAAATGCATAAAATTTGGTGTAAGTGTTTCTGGAACCCGAATCGATTGGCCATTTTTCCTGTTTCGGTGAGAAAGAGTGGGTGTTGAGGTGATGCCTTAGCGGCATACCTGGAGCTGATGTATCTGGTCAGCAGCTCATATGGGCTAAGATAGGATTCAAGGCGGAGCATGAATATGAGTGAGTCAGTAGTGTGGATGGTTATGTCAGATAGACTAGGGTGACAAGAAGAATTATAAACCGATGAATCGACTAGTTTGATGAAGAAGTTAATTCCTGCTAAGTAGGTCTGGATGGTGGAGGACTGGATTTTTTGGATGGAATGAGCATGGGTGATGAAATTGCAGATGGACATGACGTCCAGAGAGTGTGCTTGGGGCGAGACTGTTAAGGATGACTTCTTGTGAAGCGTTACAGAGGTTTGCCAGCTGTGGAGCTAATTGTGGCTGAAAATGGTGGGATAGGCATTGGGTGAAGATCCAATTCTTGGGCCAAAGGTTTGAATTTATGGAATAAGAAGCGAGACAATGAATCAACAATGTCATTGTGATGACCAGGAATGTGGGCTGCCTGGAGGATGAACTGGTGTTGAGCTGAGAACAAGGAGAGTCTGCGCAGGAACTGCATAATGGCTAAAGAACAACCTTTGTTTAGAATTTTGACTGCAGCATTGTCGGAGTGGATAAGTATGGACTTCCTAGACCATTCTTTTTTCCGTTGCGAGTGGCAACACTCAAACAATATCAAACAGGCCTATTCTACTTTATACCTGGCAGATGTATTGCTGGGGACTCAAGGGAGTATCAAGTATGAGGTTCTTTGGATCAACAGTTCTCGAGATATATATGAAAATACCTCATAAACAATGTTGATGAGGTACTTTACAATATGCGAAGGACAAACATACATACAGACAGACAGACAGAGATTCCTTGCTTTATATAGAGAGATAATTTTTTTTGCAACTGTGTGCTGAATTCTACAGGTTGTGTATTGTGTACTTCCCTCTGGTCTGAGACTCCAGTCAGACTTGAGTATAGTCACGTGACTTGATTCTCCACTTCAGCAGCGACAACTAATGACTCTGGCTGCCAGAGACTCATCGATTTCTCTTCCACTGCCCCAGAGGCTGCTGGTCCCTGTCCTTCAAATGATCCATGATGGGCCGGGGCCACTCTGCAGCCCGGAGTGGCCTGCTGTCACAGCCAATGCTCAGGGACTATCTGATGAATTCTCTTGTCGCTTTAATTATGCAACCATTCACTCACTGACTCACTCAGTCTCTCAGTGTGTCCAGGGTTTACAGTTAGAGGACAGCTCTGGGAGGAGATAAACACGAGGGCAACATCAGGCAGGAAATGTAATCCGTCAGGGTTACGGTTGGTTGGTTTCCCAATACATAAGACTGATTTTGGTCATTTACACTAATCCATTGTAGCTGACTATGGATGTTTGTTCTTACTTTCAAAGCTAGAGAAAAAGTTTTCAATCAGGAGTCTGTCATATTGATAATGATGGACATTTGTCACAGATTTGCTTCCACTACGCTAGATAGAAAAGGACATGCTGAACTTTTTTCTTACCATTCATGCTCATGTGTTAATGAATTTAACCTTTCACTACTGACTGTTCTGTCTGTGGGATGCTAGCACTGTGTAGAATTTTAATTGACTACAAGTCCTATGAAAGGTTATATGAATATGAACATGTAATATATGTGAAATTGAATGAAACAGAAATAATCCAGGCATCCAATGCATGGCAGAGTATATAACTAAAACCTAAATATGCTGTCCTCTAACCTTCATAGCAGTCTAGCTGTCCAACAGTATAATAAGTCCTTGAAAAACCTGAAGTCCAAATTAATTGCAAGGTTCTAACAGCCATAGTCCATTTCTTTCACCTCTTTCGTTTTTAAGGGTGAAAAACACGATGAACAAGCAAACCTAGATCGAGTTGCGAAGAGGAGTACTCCCAAGGTGCATTTTGCTAGGAAACATCCAATCACTGAGCTTGAAATTCAGTTATGCACTTCTGACATCAGGTGGAAGCTAACAATTGGACTGCTGAGAAAAGCGGTTACACAATCTGGAGCTTAAACAAATTTTCTGGAGTCTGGGTCCCTTTTAATGAATTCAGCAACTTTGGTGACATATTTTGTCCATAACTGCAACACTGAAGCATTCTGAATTTGCTGACCGGCTTCTAGAGGCAACCACCATGCCAAACTGACAGAAAATCAATGAATAAACCTATGTTAGAAGACTTGCATGTTTCTATATTGAGGAGCATTGAGGATATCATTACAAGAAAAATGTGAAGTGAGAATTTACAGTGGGGAAAATATACTTAAAGATCCAGCAGTTCCTCCCACTCCACAACGCTATAGATTCTAAATATACAGGTCCTCATATTCCATAACAAGACAAAGAGTCTACAGACATGCTAGCATCTCTGAGACTATACTTAGGCACAGCAGTGCTTTGAGCTAAATTCTAATGTCAGCATGCTAAGACGCTCACAGTGACAAAGTATTGTACAAATTAAAGTTTTGATCTGATGAAAAGTCAGAAGATCATTAAAGTGAAGACAGTTCATCCTGAGGGGAACCTGAATATGTATCAACATGTACCAAATTTTATGGCAGTCTATCCACATTAAGACATTTCACAAAAACCCAAATTGTCAAATTCGTGATGGTTCTAGAAGAAAAGTCAATGGATCACCAAGGTCAGTAGGATTCATCCTCTGGGGACCAGGAGTGTCTGTAGAAAATGTTATGGTAACCCATTAAATTGTTGTTGAGATATTTCGGTCTATTTCGGTTTGATCAAAAATGGTGGACCAACCAACCTTAGAGCCATGCCACTAGTGTGGCTAAAAACACCCTTCATTCATTGTACATGCTGACAGATCTGCCACAGTCATTTGAAATGGTCTAATCTGTAGAAATCAGATTAGTTTTCTGCCAGAAAGAAAAAAATGGGGCGAAATCTATAACTTTTTTTAACAGAGGCACTTTGTATTTAAAAATCTGCACCCATAAACAAATTCAATCCAAACACATTCTATCAAGATTCAAATCAGTAATCAGATATTGCCAAAGTAGTTGGACAGGCATCTAGACAAAAAACCTCACTGGATACACAGCTGTATCCATGCCTTCATTCTGATGCCAGCAGATATCTTTTCAACTGCATATTTCTCACTCCCCGTCTCCAAACAGTGCATTTTTACAGTATCTCTCTATAGTCACACATGCTGCACACATACAGACAGACTGCGGAGTAGACAAAGGTGAGGGAATTTTTATGAAGAACTATTGACTTTGCTTACGGAAGCACAAACACAAACAGAAGCACAAAGACTCTATGACAGTAACATCAAAGTCTTTTTACAGGATGGATCAGTGTGACCAGCTTCAGAATGGGATTAAAGGCACACTGCAGCTCCTCTGAGCCTGAAAGAGGGGACAAACCGGCTTCTATCAAAACACACTGATACTTGACTGTGAAATGCATTGTTGTAGAGATCACACCTGTCATTTAAAACATTTCAGCACAGCTTGCTACAGCCTTGCTACAGAGTCAGACAGCTAGACATAACAGTCCTCAATTAAAAACAACTGATGAAAAAAAGACCCAGGTTGCGTAAAACTGTCACTTTCATTAAATTACATACAGTATGTCAGAACTGACCTGAATTAACGATTTGACATTTTGGTCAGATTTCAAACATACGTTTAATAGGCTTGTCGTTATTATTTTTATTTTTTTTTTTAAAACTGGTGTGGTAAGAAAAAACTACTTGATTGATCTTGATAAAGATTTCTTCAAACAAGCATAAATATCAGTGTGCTACAAAACATTATTTGACATTAAAGCTAGTGAAAAAGACAATAAAACTTCAAGATAAATATGCTTAAAACTAGACTATCTGTCTTTTGAAGAAATAATTCAGCATCTTGTGATATAACTTTTAGGTTTTTTCCCAAGAGAGATGATATGATTGATATCAATCTCATGTCTGTGTGTTAAAGATGGAGCTGATTAGCCTAGCTTAGCATAAAGACTGGAATGAGAGGAAGCTAACAGCTAGCTTGGTGCTGTCCAAAGTTCAAAAGCACACTTAGCAACACCTCAGACACATTGTATCTTGTTTGTTTAACCTGTACACAAACAGAAATGAAAAAAACAAAAACAGACAGCTTGTGGTTTATGGTGAGTTACATGCTACATTGCCCACCCAGCTCTTCTGTGCAGCGTCTCCAGCTACAGCACAGGTTGCCAGAGACGATTACTATACCTAGAAAACCACTGTGATTACAAGATTTAGGTAAGCTGCATATGGTCACTGCACCAAGCTGTTGTTTACTCAGAGCCAGCACATGAGAGCAACATGGTGTTTAATCAGCAAGCTTTAGAGGTGTGTTTTTTTTAACTTAAGACAGAGCTAGGCTAGCTGTATCCTGCTTCTGGTCCTTATGCGAAGCTAGGCTGACCACATCCTGAACACCATACAAAGCATATTTCCTAAAAAGTTACAAATTATTCCTTTAAACCATTAGGATTTAATGTATAATCAGGATTTAATTTGTATTTGTGTACTGTGTTCTTTCCATAATTTTAGATTTTAGATTTTTTCTTAATACTATTGCATGATTTATTAAATACATGCTATAGTTTTTACTGAACCAGTTCAACAAAATTAAAAAAGAAAAAAATGAAACATACAGTGTTGTTTTTGTCTTGCCATATGTTTGAGAGTGACAACAATCCACCTTCAAACTAGCTGAAAAACAGGCTGAATTTCAAGACTGTTACCTTCAACCTTCAAGTTTATTATTCTATTCCAAATTGTGTTGGCAAGATTTTATGCTGTGTCTTGGATGACAAAAGGCATTTAATTATCCTTAAAATAAGATCTTATGACTTTATTTAGTTGCCTTGTGTGCACTGTAGAAGTACCCTGTCTAAGGTTTATGGGCTCCACACTGACTAGAACACTATTCTGGCTTGTGATTTTTCTGGCATTAACACAATCAACTTTAAATACAGTCAGTTTGAAATAGTCAGTTCAACAAAATTAACGTTAGCATTACTCGTGCTATTCAAAATCCCATACACGTTGGTACATTGCATTTTTCCATACCATTGACACATATTACCATAAAATTGACACTTTAAAATACAAGAGCTGAAAGGATTTGACAGCTAAGTTAGTAATGTCTCCATAAAGTGATGTAAAGTGACTTACATTTGGGGAAGAGAATATAAGGTTTTCCATCTAAAGGTTAAATAACCAAACTTCTGCTCAAGAACATAATTATGTGAATACACTGACCATTCAGAGATTACATTCCACTGGATCTTTACTAGACCTTTAATGTATATTGAAAGGATTTACCTTGCATGCCTGTCAGCAAAACTGACTGGTCTTCAGCAGGGAATAAGTCTTATGGTTGAGAGTTATTTTTTTATTTTAGAAGAACAATGTACATTTTTGCAAATATCGTTCAGGCAAATTTCAAACCTACAGCACCATATCTGACATGGCTTATTATCATATATGATTCCACCTGGCAAGACAAAACAAAGCCCTGCAATAGTTGTGTTTCTGATTGCTAATGCTCTTGTGGATGTGTGTGTGTGGGCAGAAGCCATGTACTGCAGGCTTGTGGTTGTACTGAAACTGGATGTTGGCAGTGCTCCAGGTGGATGGAGGCTGAGCGACGCCTCGGCGCGCTGAAATATTGATTCAGAAGCTGAAGCACCCGCGGGCTATGGGCTGCATTTGGACAATGCATGCAGAACAGTGTAAAAGTTCAATACTTGCATCTGTGCACAATGTTACATGGCTGTAACATTTGACTGAAGAAATGTTTGGTTGAGTGCCACCCTCAAACTGCATTGACACAGACCACCTCCCTTTACATTTGCACTGTGTCGGGTCAAATTAAGGTGTGATTTTCCACTGACATCTTTATACACATTATTCATACAGAGCCATTCAGAGCTTTATTGTCAGCCATTTTCTCTAGCTTGATGCCTACACCTCAGCTCAGGGAGAAGCTAACATGTTACAGAAACAAGAGTTGGATACCAGGGTTTAGTAGCTCTGTTTTAACCTAATTACCTTTGTATCTAAAAGTGGAAAGTTCCCCTACTTATAAATTGTTGCCTGTTTTACTTAACCTCAATGTCCAACTGCTACAGCAAACATACGTATGTGCTCTGTAAATCACTTGTCCTGTGTCTTTAAAAAAATAAGAAACCAAAAGGAAGAAATTTATATTTTAGATTTTCTGTTTTCATGGTGCCCCATAGTGATACAGTGCTGTTATTCATCTACGTAGATGGAGAACAAATCATTGTGTAGTTACATTGGTGTTCTATCATAGGCAGAGCAGACAGTTACACTGAGCCTGATAGCGTCCTGCTACACAACATGAGAGCCACAGACTCTGAACAACAACCCACATTAGCTTTCCTGCTAAAGTCTCCTTCTTATCTAACCTACAAACATGAACACACATCTTGCCCTGCACCTTAGCTTGTTGAACGAGCCACCAAACAAACAGTCATTGGGGAAAAGTTCAACGCTAATGTCAGTGAGATGCTGCAGTGGTCCTTACTCCCTCACTGTCCATGACTTGTAGCTACAGTAGTTTGTTTACTTTGTCTCTCATTCCCTACAGTGGAACACCTGCATTCAGCCTTCCAACTGATGTCAGCCTTGTATGTCGTTAAATAAGCTATGCTGGTGGAACGAAAAAAGGCGTAATCCAACCACGAAGGCTTAGTGCAGCATCTAGACAGTAGGCTATACTGTGTGTGGACTAAAGTAATCCTCTTTTAAAAAGCCAAGTGTTAAGTATTGTAATTTGATGGTGCCCTTACTCCCTGTATTATGGTAGACTGATGTACTGCACTGTTGTATTGTGTAAGGCTTACGTACAGACATGACGTCACCACGCTCCAGCTGAGCTCCAGTTGTTCCGTGTGTTAACTACGGTGATGAGACGACACCATGACTCTCCATACCAGCTTGCACTTTATTGTTAAATAGATATGCCAAGAGGCTAAAGATGACCCAAGTATGTTCTACTTATTATCCATATGCAGCAGAGGACTGCGCACTCCAGTAAAAACATTAACACCAAGAGTTTTGGAACATTCTGGATGTATGAACTTAATAATTAGCTTTGCAAGATGAAGTTGTATTTTATGTGAAATATTTTATGAATATTTCATATTAGGGATACACAATATTGATGCACGTTGAGTGAAGTGGAGCCTGCGGAGGAAGCACCGGGACCGTCAAGGAGAAATAGTCTGTCGAGGAGCTGCTATGTTGCACAGATAGGAAACACTTCAGGTGACAGGATGTACCACTCTATTTGGGAAAAAAACCCTCTTCTTTTTGGTTTATAACAGCGGTTGGCAACCAGCGTATCAGGTGCATTACCGCCACCTTCTGCTCCGGAGTGTGGACCAGAGATTAAATCCTACACATTAATCCTGTCTGTCTAATGACCTCAAAGAAAACTCTACTGCTCCTCCCACTTGGCAGGTTCATTGAAGTTTTAACACTGAGCTCCTTTACTCCAGTCTTCCTAAGTTCTTCCTTCATATATTGTCTTTCTTGATCATACTTAGTACAATCTATGCTTGCATGCATGATAGTCTCAGCCAGCTGGAAAAAAATATGTACATATATCGGTATCGGCCACAATGAGTTGGAAATATTGGCATATCGGATATCGGCAAAAAATCCAATATCATACATCCCTATTTCATATACCATCACCCAGAAACTAACATTAGCAAAAGCAGAGCTCTGACCAACCAAAGTACACAGCGCCACTTTACAGAACCTCCAACCAACTGTAAGGCTGTTCTCCAATGCAGCAGACATAACTTTAGTAGCAGCACATCAGAGCACTGTTTTACTTTACTCCAGAACATGCAGGCAACCTTCTATTTCTAATAAAGAATTCTAGCCAGTGGTGATCAGTAAATTGCATTAAATTCATTTTGTTACTTTCATACAGGTGGAATACTATATCATGTTTCCAAATGATTGCAGCTAACCTTTTTTTAATAAAAAAATCTGGGTACTCTCACACACATTTCTCTTTCATTTATTTATTTGTCAATTAGTAACCTTCATAGAGCCAGGTTTCCAGTCTCTATGCTAAGCTAGGCTAACACCAGGTCTTGACTCCAGCTTTATTATCTCTACAGGTGTGTAGCCATAAAGATACTTGATTTCTCCAGGTTTTGTGATATCCTCCTGTGACCTCAATCCTGAAGCAATGGAGGTAAATGGAATTTCCTTTTTGGTGTCCACAGGATTGAAAAATTTTATTTTAAATTTAATTTTGGAAAGTCATCTGTTTCCAAAGTCAAGGTCCCACTTTCTCCATAATCCACTGGACACAATCAATCTTCATAAGGACCATTTCTTTAGTATAAAGTGGGTCCATGCAATGAAAGTATTGAGAGAAAAAATTACATTCATATACAACTAGTTTGTATTAGCAAATATGTGTTTTTATCAACATAAAATGCTTACACTGTATATCATAACTCATAGCATCTTATTGTAGTTCTGTGTAGTATGTTCTTTTACCCTTCTCAACTTTTCTTTTTTTCACTTTTAACTATTTCCACTGCATGCATTGTGTAGATTTCATTCTATCCTATGGATATGGCTTTTTCTTATCAGCAAGATGGTAGCGGAAACCTTGCTTATTCAAGGGAACAGCTGACTCCCGCTCCAAACAATGAGGAACACCAGCAGTGTTTACCCCATACCAGAAGAACTGAGGCGCAGATACGGGGGCTGCAGAGCCGTCATTAAGCTTAAGGCTAAGCTAAAGGCTAAGCTAATGGCAAAACAGTGGCGGTACAAGCCCTCTATTCTACTCTTGTCAGTAGTGACAGGGAACATGAAGTTGCTGGCTAACAAGACCGATAAGCTGGCTGCCCTGGTGAGGAACCAGAAGATCTACAGGGAGTGAAGTTTACTATGTTTCATGGAAACATGGCTAACCAGCAACTCTCCAGATGCTAATGTGAATTTACCTGGATTGTCTACTATGACAGTGGACAAGGACGCAAAATAAAGTGCCAAGCGCAAAGGAGAGGGACTAACCATTAAGGCGACTATCTGCTGTCAGGACATCGAGCTGCTGGTGGTGAGTCTCCAACCATATTATATGCCCAGGGAGTTCCTGCACGCCATTGTTGTTTGTGTGTACATCACTCCACGGGCGCACACTTAGATGGTGTATGATGTCACCCACTCCACTACTGCAAGGCTACAAACACAACACCCTGAGGCCTTCATTGCCATTTCTGGAGACTTCAGTCACGCCACACTAGACTCTACCCTCTCTGCCTTTTATCAGTTTATGAATTGCCCCACCAGAAAGAGCAGGACAATAGAGCTCCTTTATGCCCCTTCAGTATGTTTTCAATCTGAGCCTGTGACTGGGGAGGGTTCCTGTACTGTAGAGGACATTGTGTCTCATCCCAGTTCCAAAGAAGGCACACCCCAGTGTGCTGTATGACTTCAGGCCAGTTGCCTGATGCCACATATACTGAAGACCTTGGAATGGCTGCTGTTCCATCTCCTTAGACCGCAGGTCCGCCTTGCATTCAACCCAATGCAGTTTGCTTACCAGGAGAAGGTGGGTGTAGAAGACGCCATCCTCTATCTGCTACACGGGGCTTACTCTCAACTGGACAAGGGGAGTGGTGCGGTGAGGATCACATTCTTTGTTTTTCCAGCACCTTCAACGCCATCCAGCCCCTCCTACTGAGAGACAAGCTGACAGAGATGAGGGGTGGACTCACACCTGGTGACCTGGATCACAGACTATCTCACAGGGACACCACAGTATGTCAAGCGGAGGGATTGCTCTCCCCTGTTTTGTTCACCCTGTACACTTCTGACTTCAAGTACAACTCTTGGTCATGCCACATGCAGAACTTCTCAGATAACACTGCGATTGTGGGGTGTATTAGTGGTGGAGGGGGTCAAGGAGCCTGGTGGAGGACTTTGTAACATAGTGCAGGTTGAACCATCTGCAGCTGAACACCTCCAAGACCAAAGAGGCAGTTATGGACTTGGCCCCATCTGCAAGTGGTCTAAATTGAGGGAGTTGATATGTAGGTATTCAGGACCTACAAGTACCTGGGGCTGCAGCTGCATGATAGACTGGACTGGTCAGCAAACACTGACACTCTTTACAGGAAGGGGCAGAACCGGCTCTATATCCTGAGGAGGCTTGGGATCTTCAACGTCTGTAGAAAAGTCCTGCTGATGTTTTACAGGGTCCATGGTTGTCAGCATTTTCTTCTATGCTCTGGTGTGCTGTGGAGGCAAGAAGAGGGACACTATGCGGCTGGACAGGCTAGTGAGGAGAGCTGGCTCTGTGGTTGGCACGGAGCTGGATTCTCTTATGTCAGCAACAGAGAGAGGGACCCGAAATAAACTGTTGTCCATCATGGACAATGCCCACCACCCTCTGCACAGCACATTCACTAGACAGAGGAGTGTGTTCAGTGGCAGACTGCTGTCTCAGTCCTGCTCAACAGACAGACTGAGTAAGTCTTTTGTCCCCCAGGCCATATGACTATTCAGCTCCTCCCAGCAATGGTGGGGTGAAATTGAAATTGACTATCAGGCGTGGTGCTGCCTTTCCGTTGCGACCCACACTCACCTGCATTCTGTCATTAGGCTGCTGGACTATCAGTTACTGGCTATGTGAGCCCCACATACAATTTGTATTTGTTTATATCTTTATCTCCAATTTGTACTTTATATTATTTACAGTAATTATTGTTCTTGCACTGTTAATCATCTTGCATTCGCCCTACCTCCATTGGCTCATACTCTAGTCTATCATAGTGACAGCTCTCTGTAGTAGTTCTGGTGGCCAGACTATCACTTCACTGCTGTATTTTTCTTTTATTATTCTTTTATTCTTGTGTGTATTGGTGTTGTATAAGCTATCTATCTATCTATCTATCTATATTGAAAAACATAAATGCTGATTTGCAACATATTTTTGATATTGATTAATCAGTTGTTTATTTTTACAGTGAATTAATCAGCTGTTTAGTGTAAAATCTTCCATATAATGTTCAAATAACTTGTTTTATCCAACTAGAGTGGTCTGTAATGTAACATTGTAACTACTCACACAGCTAGTACAGTAAACATGCTAGCAGATTAGCTTGTTAGTGGTAGTGCTAGCTCAGCTAACCCCTGCTGTTCAGGCTGTAGTGGTCCATCAGGAGTCTCCTGCAGTGAATGTCACACTCGCTGGACTAAATTGTTGTCAGTAAACATAATCTACACAGAAATTATATTTCTTCCAAACTGTATCTGGCAAAGCAAATATATAAAGGAATGTATAATTCCAATTCATTCACTTGTATTGGGATGGAGGCAAAAATTGCAAAACCTGGACAAATAAAACCAAAAGTATCTGCATGGCTAAATACTATGGAGTTACAAAAGAAAATGTGCTTTTTACCAGTAGCTGCTCACCCACCTTAAAAATTAATTCAGTGTGAGTTTCAATGGAGAGTTTTTGTTTTCCAATGTCTAAATGATGTTTCAATTCCCCAAGAATATAATTATGTGGAAACAATTCAGATTGTGATTGAGATCAGAAGGAGCAGGGTTTGTCATACTAAATCAGACATACAGCGAGTGGAAGGTTAATTAGACAGTGTGTATTCATGTGCTTCTGCATGTCGGTGTATACAGACATATACATGTTCAGAGTCCCTATGTGTGTGTGTGTGTGTGTGACTGACACACTCTCACGAGGGCTCCAGAAATGTTTCTCCACCTCACTAGGAGAGCTGTGAGCGGAGAGCTGTGTCTTTCAATGGAAAGCCAGTGTGCCTTTGATTCATCTTTTAATAGGCCCCTGCAGCTCCAGCACCATGCTGCCTGTTTCTCTGCCTGTTTTTTGTTCCCCCTCCCACCCCCCACCCCTTCCCTTTCTTCCTTGCATCTAAACCAACATGTACTTGAGTAGTGCTTTGAGTCCTGTGTGTGATGCATTCATTTCAAACTGTATAGCAAGGTCCTCCAAGTCTTGCTCCTGTGTGTTGGAGTTTGTACACCCCGTAAGAGATGTGGTATGCAAATGACAAGAGCACAGTAAAGTACTGGCAGGAGTCGCTGCGATGCCGCGACGTCTTCATTTGCGGGCAAAACGAAGGTGCCGGCCCGTGCTCGTATTCTTCCATCTCCTCTGAGACAGCCAGAGACGGAGTGAGGAGAGGAGGGAGGCAGCCAGCCCATCATGTCCCACTCGTCCTACTTCTCCTTACGTCGCCCTTCCCCCTGTCCTCTCATCCTTGTTTTTTTTTTTTTTCTCCCAGTGTGTTACGCCTACGCCAGTAGTGTGCTGTCTCTTCCTGCACAAGCTCCATGCTGTCTTCACTGCATGTAAACAAATGCACACATCCAAAGTACATTACAGGAGCTGTAGGCTACTGTATGTACACGTGACGGCAGCCCGCTGTGCAGCACAGTGCTGACGGGCACGTCATGCCAGTTCAGCCTCATCAGAGTGACACTGACATCCCAGCACCCTCCTCAATTGCTGTCAATGACATCCCCCACTCTGTACCCACTGGAGGCGATGTGGCACCCAGCACGGCCAGTCAACCCCCTTTCACTGGCTGCTGTCTAGTCATATTGCCTTGGCAGCACCTCCTCAGCCAACTCCCTCCCCAGGGGAGATGGCGAGATGCTCTAACCTTTGTTTAGGAATTAAGCACTGAAACTGAGCTGAAGCTGTTTTTTTATTTCCATTTTCTCTGCTTTGAAAGCTTTCTTTTTCTATTTCTTTTTTCTCTAGTTGTTCTGGATTTTTCTGCTGCACCCCCAGGTGATTCCCGGGTTTTTTTTTTATATATTTCTATTTGAAGTCTCCCATTTACAGGGTTTACTTGGATCACTGCGACAGCCGTGTCTCTGGGGAAATCCTACATATGCTAACCCTGCATGAAAAGAGGGGAGCGGCGAGGGGTGTGGAGGGCTGTTAGCTGCTCCTTCCTTGGAAGTTGACTAACCACGGTGAGCAACTCTGGCCTAGACGATATACTTCTTCTTATCCCGGCAGCTAGGTTTTTTTGTGTTATCCTGGATGAGCAGTAAGCCCTGCATGAGTCACCCACAGGTGCCCACAATCTTCACAAAATTCGTGCCCACACCAGCCTTGATGAAAGCTGCCCACTGCCAGAGGCGTCCTGTTAACTCTGTCATGTTCTGTGATGGCACAGCCCTACCAACATCCACAAAGCTTCTGCTGTACAACTCTTCAAATACTCACGTTCACATCCTTCACTGTTTTGAGCTGTTGTGGTAATAATTCATAAGCCAGAGACCCAAGACGCCTTCATACCAGGCACATCCTAAGTGGTTCATTACTTTTACACTGATTGCTATTGTTGTATGATTTGGTACATTTTGGTGTGTTCGAGGTAAGTTTTGTCTAACATCAAGATGTCTGCATTCATCCCAGTGCAACAGAGCTTGACAGTAATAAGTTTCGACTGGAGAGGCTCAACAGGAACTGTTAGAGACGTTCATACAAAAGAGAACTATCAGATATTTTGTATCATTTCATTTGCTAAGGATCACTAGGTCTGAAGTTTCATTGTGAAGGGCAATTAAAGGCTATTGGATTAGGATTAATTTTATTATTATCCCAGAGGGTTTGCAGTGTGTGCACAAAACATACACAATAAAAAAAACATACACACTAAGAAAGAAAGAAAAGTAGCAATCCAAGACATAGTCCACACATTGAATGCATCCTTCACAAAAACACAGCACCGTCCAGCAGTGCTCATCATGTACAAAGATTCAATGTGGGTACAAACTCCTCCTGTAGGATCATATCCTGTCTCTCTGTCAGTTAAAAGGCCAAGTAAAGCTGTATCATCAGCATTCACACGGATCAAAAGTCTGTTTGAATGCTAATGGGCGACAAGGACCAATAATGGCCACAGACAGCTCCTTCTTCTTCTTCTTCTTCTTTGTTTTTGTGTCAATCCTATTAATGCTAATATTGATACTCAAAACAATGTGGTGGTTTCATCATTACTTTAGGGACTGATCCGCCCACCCCTAGTGGCGAGCACACTCTGATCATGCTTTAACTTGCTTAAAGAACACAGACAGTTTTATTGGAGCACGTGTCAAATTATGCTCGTACTCTATAGTTAAAGTTGGCATTTTCTGATATGTTTTCTTGCAATAATCTGCCGTTAACAATTAATTCTCTGTGATAGAGAAGAGCCGGGTTCTGCTTGAGGCTTCTTCCCGTTAAAGGGGAGTTTTTCTGGCACCAAGTGCTGCTCATGGAGGAATGTTGGGTCTCTGTAAATTAAAGAGTTCAGTCTAAACTTGCTCTATGTGGAAAGTGCCCTGAGATAACTTTTGGTATGATTTGGTGCTATATAAATAAAATTGAATTATATTGAATTGAATTGAATTGAATTGAATTGAATTGAATTGAATTGAATTGAATTGAATTGAATTGAATTGATCCGATCCGATTCAATTCGATTTGATATGAATATATTTGATATGAATTGATTTGATATGATATGATTTGATATGCTGCCACTGACTCTGCCAGGCTCAAGTGTTGTCAATATGATACTGTCAGGTGAAACCAACCATTGAAAGCACCAAAATTTTATATTTGAAAAACCTGACAGCAGCACGTCTTTCCAGAAATCCTGAAAAGTTCTCCCAAGGCTGTGATTTTGTTTTTTGTTCGTTTGTTTGTTTTTGTTGTTTTGTTTTGTTTTTTTGAGGGGAACACTAATTCACCAAATAAGTGAAACATTTTCATTTGACCTTGTCAGCACACTGCACCAATGCCAGCCATTAGTAAATGTGTGAGTCATGCTTTCAGTGCCCAGTGAAGAGTTGCTCCACCTGTGTTAAACTGACAGCTGGGTGTCAGGCAGCTCCGCTTGCTTCAATAGGAGGAGTTTGCCTGCAGTGCTGCATGAACAGAAGACATATTCACAACAGATTCATACTGTGTATAAGTTTGACAACATGTTGGGATGACAATGGTTTTATGTTTAAAATTGGATACATGCAGCCTTTGTTTTGCCTCTGATATGGTGCCGTTTGATTCATTTGTAGTCCCGCACTTTTGTGAATCACTTTTCAAACATGCACATGTATAAGGAGCGGCTGTGTCTTTTATTGTTAGAGGTCCAAGCAGCACAGCTCACTGACCCCACTGTTGCTGTCAGGATTCTTCCTCTTCTATAAACCTCCCACACTTTCCGGGCCACAGAGATGACCTTCTGAACGTCAAGGCTGACAATTGATTTTTACTGACATTATTTTGCTCAAGATGAATCCAGTGTGCACACTAGCTGTGCTCCAATTCCATACAACAACACAGTACTAACTCACAGGAGGTCTTGAGCAGTGGTAGAAAATAACTAAGTGCATTTACTCAAGTACTGTACTTAAGTACAGTTTTGAGGTACTTGTACTTTACTTGAGTATTTCCATGTGATGCTACTTTATACTTCCACTCCACTACATTTATTTGACAGCTTTAGTTACTTTTCAGATGAAGATTTGACACAATGGATAATATAACAAGCTTTTAAAATACAACACATTGTTAAAGATGAAACCAGTGGTTTCCAACCTTTTTGGCTTTTGACGTCTTACAAAAAGCAGTGTGTAGTCGGGGTCACATTTCACATGTCTATGAGTTGTTAACAGCTCCACCAAATAGTGATTTTTCCCTCTAAACTTCTCACATGCTTTCATTTCAATAAATGTTCAAGTGATCCAATAATTCATCATCAAATCAAAGATTAGAGAAAAAGTCCAAAACCTGAAAACAGATTTGTGTATCAGAACTTTGTTTTTTCTTCTTTCCTCTCCCATTAATCATCTCATGACCCCTCAGATTTATCTGCTGACCCTTTGGAGGGGCCCGACCCCTAGGTTGGGAACCACTGGACTAAACTAGCTAACTGTATATAAAGTAGTGTAAACTAGCTCCACCTCCAGCAGCTACAACAGTAACATGCTGCTCTAACACTGATGCTTCACTATTAATAATCTAATGATGTCATATATAATAATATATCAGTCAGAGGGACCAAACCACTACTTTTACTGCAATACTTTAACTACATCAAGCTCATAATACTTATGTACTTTTACTGCAATACTTTAACTACATCAAGCTCATAATACTTATGTACTTTTACTGCAATACTTTAACTACATCAAGCTCATAATACTTATGTACTTTTAGTGCAATACTTTAACTACATCAAGCTCATAATACTTATGTACTTTTACTGTAGTAGGATTTTTCATGCAGGACTTTTACTTGTAATGAAGTATTTTTACATTGTTGTATTGGTACTTTTACTTAAGTAAAGTATCTGAGTACTTCTTCCATCACTGGTGTGGAGTATGGAGTGAAAAGTACTCAAGATGTCACTATGTGAACCAGATCCACTTGATTTTTGAGCATGCTCTTGATGGACACTTTTTTTTCCCACAATGCATTGCACAAAGAAATTTGAGATGCTGCATACATTTTATGCACACTCTATATGAAGTTTAATTGACACCTGTTGGCACAAGTCTTGCATTATTTTCTGTTAGTTTTATTTCTTGTATACTGGCTGCAAGTATACAGTATAGTACATATGGTGCACACATAGTATGTAGAATTCTATATTCTCTATATTTGGAGATCTGCAGGCATTAATTGGAAATCCTCATAGCCATTAGTCCAAATCCTGAAATGATACTTGGTATGGCATCACTTCTTTTTCTTACTTCACAGAGGATCAATTGGAAATCTTGCATGGTTTATCTGAATCTCTGTGTGTTTATTTGGTTTTGTCTACTGCGGATGCCGAAGATAAAGACAAATGTTTGGCTCAAAGAATATCAGCAAGAAAAGATAGTATTTCTAGATGACAGACAGTGGTGAAATAGTCTATTTCTACATGTTTACACCAACCATGTGCACACTAACTAGTGCATTTTAGCTTTGTTGAGCCTCAGATGTGCACGGTCTTACTCGGTCTGGTATGACCAGTAGTTTCTGGTGGTTAATGTTTGCTCATATTAGCAAACTTGATATTGCTGTGTGACTGAAGTTCCTGAGTCAGTTTATTGACTTTATGCCTCTCCTCTCTTTGTTCTAGTGTTACATGAACATGTCACAAATAAACATTTCAATGGTTTTATCACAAAATGAAAACATGCTGTGTTGTTTTCCTTCTGGTCCCATAGACATTTTTAACATTTTGACCTGCCTTAGCAAGGCAAGCACAGCTGTATTAATACAATTAATTAATGATGGATCAGGTGTCCCACTGAGCCATTCCACTGAACCGGCATGTACAATACCAGGATCCTGGAAATGGCTAACCCAAATGGAATGCAGTCATTATTAATGTTATCGGCTCATCTGTGCTTTTCCTTCTGTGAAAAAAGCCCACACCACTCGCTCTCAGTCAGGTCTGTCACCTAGTGGTATATAAAAGTAATTTTAGGACATATCAGTTATAAATGTTAATGTATTACAATGACTTATATTTGTAAGAAAGTTGTGTTTTACTTGTGGTGGATGTACAGTAATTCACAACAACATCCAGGGATCCCATATTAATCAGGATTTAACTGTTCTCAGTGTTGAATCCAACTGTACAGCAAATAGGCAAAAACAAGCATTTACATATCCCCTCCATCCATCCGTCCAGCTTTGGCTCTGGAACCAGGCTGATTTATCCTTGGCTTGGGAAACGCAGCTTATTGGCCACCACGCAGTGACATCCTGCAGGGCTGTCTGTGATGACAGCTGATGTGATCTGCAGAGCTGCTGGATTGACAGACAGAGTGCCTGAGATGCTGATCATTTTTGTCAAGCTGAGACGGTAAAATGCTGCACTAACCCATAAATATTGAACCTGCCTAGGGGCCAATGACCTGCATTGGCTGATTGTGGCCTTTCTGGCAAGGCAAGTGGGTGTATGTGTGTTGGTGAGAGATGAGTCCATTAGGCTGCAGGGAAGTGTCCATTCAGAAGGAGAAAGGGGGGGAAAGGTCAAGCCTGCTGCTTTGGGGAGTTGTTTTCTAAGCGGAATAATGTAATAAGAAACAGTATGCACACATACTTCACATTCATATTTGCCTTGTATTATACAAATGAGTTGCAAAAGTGCTGTGTATTGACAGCATACAATTACTTTTCTCAGCCCATCAGTGTCTATCATGTCAACAAACAGACACATTCATCCATTAGACACAACACAACAGATATATTGTTTACTTTCCTGATGATGTGTGTCATTTACTGTTTTTATGGATTTACATATAGCTTCTGGCTGATAACACCTAAAAGTCTTTTCCTAAAGTTTTTTAATCAATTAATTTCTTCATCCTCTAGTTTTTGAAACTATCAATGGAAAACATATTGCACTGTAGCTACTAATAAGTTTTTGATATTTAATTGGCATTCATAAAATTGAGTAAGACAAGGCGAGGTAGTTTATTCGTGTGGCACCTTTCAAATGCAAGGCAGTTCACATAGTGCTTTACATAAGACACAAAAATGCATTAAGAAAAGATATAAAAGACACACAAGGCAATAAAAGATATACATAGGATATAAATAGTCAAGTGCAAGATATTTATTAAACAGCCCTTAATTATATTTGAGATAAAACAGTATTAAACACAAAAGTCTCAGTGTAAAAGAAGTTTTGCTGAGACAGAAGTCCTTCGATTCTTGATATATTTTTAAGGGAACAGCAGACTGACCAGCAGTCCATCAGTATTAGTATCAGTGACAGAGATGTTATTTTAAAGAGAAAGTTTAACAGAAAAATTATAACCCAAACTGTCTGCTGTAAACATCCATCACAGTTTACAGAACTATTAACCATAACTGATAAAAATGATGAACAAAACTATGAAAATAAGAGCCAAACTGTAAACACAAGGTGTTTCTTCTCAGGATGGAAACGCTTGTGAAACAGCATTTTGTCAGCTTTTTTCTTGTCTGCACCTGTTTGGCTGTCAACTTCACTGTGCCTAAATAAAGATGTATGTCAGTATCAATCAAGCAGCACAGAGTAATTTTGGTGTCAGGGATTACAGGAATTTGCACAGATGTCACCTTTTTTGGATTTTACCAGGCAATGTGCACATACACAAAACTTTTACAAGCATGTACAAATGCTTTTTACAGATATGTTGGCCAGTTTGACCTTGATATAAATCCACTAAGGAAGAAAAGTAAGATGCAACCTCTTTTTAATAAACTGCAGTCCAATCAGGGAAATGAACCAAAATGCAGATGACTAATTTCAATAATTCATAAGATCTTTATTGTTGACCCTGTCTATGAAATCAATTTATAGGGTCAAAACTCATAAATTACAGCCATTTGGAGATCCTCCCAAGGGAGTCATAGTCAAGGCCTTGATACTGGTGATGGTGGTGTGGGGGGTGGGGTGAAGAGGCGTTCATGGCAATGACAGCTAACAGCTAAGGCAGTTGAAATATCCTTCAGCTAGAATGATTGGATGATAGAGAAACCTGAGCAAAAGTCCCAGTGAAGTCATTGGATTCTAACAATCAATACGTGCCATGACAGAGTGAGGACTGTGAGGATTCTTCATGTATTATCACTGAACCAGTTGCTACATCAGTTAATGATTTTATTAGCATTTTATTAGGAAAAATTAAACAAATGTATTATTTCCTCCTAAACTGTTTTCCTGTCATCTGCTGAAGAGCGGGAAAGAAAAGAGCTGATATAAGATCATTCTGGGATCAGACTACATGACATTTGTCTTCAGGTCCAGGTTTATGTATATATGTATATGTATATATATATATATATATATATATATATATATATATATATATATATATATACAGTACTGTTCAGTTCAAGTTTTGGACAGTAAAAGTAATGTGAGGATAGTTTGTTTAGTGTGTTATAGGTACTTGGCAGGTCGGTTGTTCCTGCATCTTGAAGAAGTTGCCACAGTTCTTCTTCAGCTGCTTCTGTCTCTTCATGTTAATCCCAGACTGACTCCATGATGTTGAGATCAGAGACCATCTGTTGCAGGACTCTTTGTTCTTCTTGTTGCTGAAGATAGTTCTTTATGACTCTGACTGGATGGTGCTCGTTTTCATGCTGCAGAATACATTTTGGACCAATCAGATGCCTCCCTGATGGTGTTGCATTATGCATAAGAATCTAAACATCTAAAGTGCCTAAAGATCTGCACAGCACTGTACATTTCCCTGAATGTGTGTGTGTGTGTGTGTGTGTGTGTGTGTGTGTGTGTGTGTGTGTGTGTGTGTGTGTGTGTGTGTGTGTGTGAGTGACTCAGATTGACTATATCAAATTTTTTTTATCAACTCTCATCTTCTCTGACATGGAGATTGGCAACTGGACAGTCAGTGGACACTGTTTAGAGAGATTTTAGGAAAATCAAACTTAAATTATAAAAGTGAGGGGACGAAAGGGTTTTTTCCAGTGTTGTCAATGCACTGCATTAGCTTGGTGAGCTAACAGTCAATAATCAATGAAATAGATTAAGAATATACTGTAGCTGCAGGACCCAGCTTGGTGTTACCATTTAGGTTCAGTTGGGTCAGGTCTCATGCTGCTACAGGTTCAGGTCATAGTTTTAAGTCAGCAACATTCAGCAACAGGATGCATCAGGGGAACATATAGAAAAAAATTCTAACATAGCAAGTGAGGATAATCACATAACACAGCTGATCATTCAAAAAGTCAAAACTGTGTTTACTAATAATGTATGAAGATTCAAATCCAATGTAAAGTTGATTCAACTCCATTTATCATGTTATTGTTGTATTGGATTATATTAAACAGTGGGGTGTCAATGCTATTTTGTCCACCCATAGATACAGTTTGTAACATTGGTGGAAAGTAACTAAGTGCATTTACTCAAGTACTGTAATTAAATACAATTTTGAGGTACTTGTACTTTACTTGAGTATTTCCATGTGATGCTACTTTATACTTCCACTCTTCCACTACTTTTGTATACCTTTTTTTTTTTACGTGTACTTTTACCATAGTAGTATTTTTTTCATGCAGGACTTTTACTTGTAATGGAGTATTTTTACATTGCTGTATTGATACTTTTACTTAAGTAAAGGATCTGAATATTTTTTCCATCACTGGTGTGTATACAGATACATACAGTATGTCTCTAGACTCAAAACATGTAGGCATGGAAGACCTGGCAGCATGTTTGAAAATGCCCCATCCCACTGTTCATAAAAAAATCCTCAAAATGTACTAAATGAATTAAACATGACTTAGTAATTGACTGTACATTATAAAACAGCGGGAGACATGGAGGCAGAGTAAGACTGAGAGAGCTGCAGAGAGACTCCAGAGACTAATGAGCTAACTGCAGGGCGTTCTTCCTCATGTGACTGCTGTAATTGGGTCAGTCAATAGCCCTGTGTGGTGCTGCTGCTGGTTTAGAGGAGCTGAGAGCTGTCTGACAGACCGGCCCACACTGCACTGAGGATGTGGGCCACAGCAGCAGCCGGAGAGCTGCCTCCAACCAGTGTCTGCCCACTTACTGTACAAGTGAAGCCATGTTCAGACAGCAGAGGAGGGCTCTGAGGCTTGAGATAGACAACAAATCCTGAGTTATATGATTAAAATAATTATTTAATATATATAATTAATAATATTAGCCTTTTTGTTAAGTGCACATTTCTTTTGGGTTTTTTTAGCTTTACTCATTTTGTGTTTTTAATGACATCTGTTCATATTCCTTTTAAGCATTGCATCAGAAATTAGTGTGAATGTACAACAGATGATTGTGGAAGTGCTGTCAGCAGATCTATGGATCTCACTTTCATTGATTTATTCATGAACTTTTTATTGCTGTTGGTTAAGTCATTGCATGAAAGTTCATTCCTGACCTTGGAAATAGTAGTTTTACAAAACATTCTAAGCTCAAGATCTGCTTACTAGCTTCTTCTGTGAGTTTTCAACAGTATCACACAGTCTTCATCAGCAGATTGAAAATGATGATGACTGTGTTGGTGATTACAGCTTACAAATGCAGTTAACATCTGTACAGTAGAATTTTGCTTTCTGACTCAAACAAAAAAAGGTCGTCAGGTCCTGGGTAGGATTGTGGCAGTTTGCTGCAAAGCCAATTTTGGGTTTGATTACTCAGAAATGTATCTCTCTTTCTGACTGTTTCAGTAGAGCTGCCAAGTGTCAGGAGCTATTTTGGACGCCCCTGGTTCTGAAAGTAAAAACCCCATTCATTTCTCCCATAGACAATGTTATTGGACTTTTTGAGTCTGAGCACTTCTATGGTTTGGATCAGCATGAAACTCTCCCAGTATAATCACCAGTACAAACGATGAAAAACTGTGTTAGAAAATATCTTGATCTTTGATAAAAAGTCAAAGGTACACAACTGTGGGCATGAAAACAACAGGGTAGAGGTTAATTAGGACTCTGAAAGGTCTCTGCAAGAAACATCCAATCACCAAGCTTGTGCACCACTAACAGTGGACAGAAGCTAAAGATTACAGTGTAGAGAAAACAGATTTTACAATCTGCAGCATGAATCAGTTCTGTTTCTATTTCTGTCCAATTTTTGAGTGAATTCAGCAACTAATTCACCTTTAACTAGTGTCTGAGGCTCATGGGTATTGTAGTATTTTTAGTCTCCATCATGCCAAAAATAAAGTTGAAATCATTGAAACAACTGGTCATAACATAAACCAAATCCTTACATTTTCCTGTAGAGTCCTGTGCCTCTATGTTCAGTTACACTGAGGATATTGTTTAAGGAACATTTCAGTCAGTCCAAGTCTTAAAGACCCAACAGAACCGTGCAGGACTCTACTGTTCAGTCAATACATTGGGCGTTACTATGGTACCATGTTAAGACACCAAACTATGATAAACATGGGAAATATCTACCTGCTAAACATCAGCATGTTTTCTTCATGAGCATGTTAGCATTTAGCTCAGTGGTTCTCAAAGTGGAACAATATCAACAACAATGTCACAAATCAACTTTCATGTATGTTGAGTTTTGTCTCTTTTACCTCTCTGTAGTATTTTGCATCTATAGCCTATTAAACATCAAAATACAACTACTAATGTGATTCAGACAGGTCTGTAACGTGTTAAGATTAATGTCAGAATATTATCAGCAGTGTCAGACACATATAGTTGAATGCAATCTGGGATTTTGCAAAAACATCAGTACTGATGCTTTGTTTGTCGTCCACAACTAGCTGTGTGTTTGATTTTTTCCTCTGAGTTTATTAAATACCTGTGCACATTTATGTATGTGGCACAACAGCAGTAATTTATTGAAATCTCCTGACATGCCGACAGGATCGGTGAGGATCTAACAGTAACTAATGTTCTGTGTTTCTTCTACACATCCGACAAGTCAGCTGTTACACACAGATTCCAGGTTTATACAGTGAAATTGTTTGTGATAAAGCAGCCCTTCTCGGAATGAATCCTGAGACTTAAATGTTACCATCTCTCTCATGGATTCAGTTGCACCTCTTACCTAAAGAGGTCTACACCCTGGTCTAGTGAAAAGACACGTGCAGGCCTGCAGGAGACTGGAGGTTTTTTACCTCTCTTGACACAACGGTTTATTGAAATACAGATTCGGATTCAGATTTTATTTATTCTAGAGCACATATTTGTGGTATGGAGTACAAACATAAAACAAAAAAGCAGTACAATGGTAGACAACCAGAATAGATCTACAGCACAAACTAAATCACTTAAAGAGAGGCAGAACATTATTCAAAAATGCACCTAGTGTGTATACAATCCTTGGTTTATGTGTCTATAATAATAGAAGTTGAAACATAGATGGATGACTTACAAAATATTTTGGCTGGTACTTCTTTCTACTCTCAGTGACACTTGTGTTTTTACATTTAAACAGAACATGATATTCATCCCCCAGACAGTTGTTATCATATAAATTATAAAACCTTTTATTCCTTTCCAGACCTTTGTATCTTTCTGTTGCTTTAGGAATTCTGCTATTAGAAAACTTGGAAATTACAGATTGCCTGGCCTCCTGTTTTCACAAAGTAGATACTTTTCAAACTTGAAGTCTTCTGTAAATTCACATTATAAATCACATGATGATAGTCTGGAGCTCATAATGCCACTTCTGCAAAAACTGATCTTTAGCTTCAACCATTTGATATTATCACACCTCTGATCCAACCAAACCACATTTATCTAATCCATGGTAATGCATATGTTTCAGTGATATACAAGTTAAGTAAACAATACATTGCCCGGCTGAGCTTTGTTTCCTTCACCTTCACCAAAATCTCCCAGTAACCCAATAATTCTCTTTTTAATACCAATACAGAGTGGGTATATTCCTAACTTCCCATATATCATATATCATACATGTTGACATTTTAACTTTTAATATATACTTGAGGAATTTCAGATGTAGCCTCTCTAAAATGGTTGTCTTCTCAAAGCCCCATACTTCAAATGCATACAACATAATTGGTGTCACAAGCCTATCAAAAAGCTCCAGTTTAATATCTATTGGTAAGTGGGTGGGACTTTCTGGCACGGTACTAAACTGGTTTGAATCCTACTTAAAGGACAGGGACTACTTTGTGTCTATAGGTAATTACACATCTGAGTGGACAAAAATGACATGCGGAGTTCCCCAAGGCTCCATTCTGGGGCCTCTTCTGTTCAACATCTACATGCTCCCACTGGCTCAGATTATGGAAAACAATGAAATATGTTACCACAGTTATGCAGATGACACACAAATTTACATAATCGTATCACCAGGGGACTATGGTCCAATACAAGCACTGAGTAAGTGCACTGAACAAATCAACGATTGGATTTTTCTTCAATAAAAACAAAGATAAAACTGGAGAAATTGTTTTTGGAGCCAAGGAAGAACAATTAAAAGTCAGCACTCAGCTTCAATCAATAATGTTAAAAACCACAAACCAAGCCAGAAATCTTGGTGTCATCATGGACTCAGACCTTAATTACAACAGCCACATTTAAGACAATTACAAAGTCAGCCTACCATCACCTGAAGAATATATCAAGAATTAAAGGACTTATGTCTCAGCAGGATTTGGAAAAACTTGTCCATGCATTTATCTTCAGTAGACTTGACTACTGTAACACTGTCTTCACAGGTCTGCCCAAAAAATCGATTAGACAGCTGCAGCTGATTCAGAATGCTGCTGCTTGAGTTCTCACTAAGACTAAAAAGAACAATTAAAAGTCAGCACTCAGCTTCAGGACTAAGAACATGGATCGCAACACTCCAGTTCTCAGATCTTTACACTGGCTTTCTGTCTGTCAAATGATTTATTTTAAAATAGTGCTGTTGGTTTATAAAGCTCTGAATGTTTTAGGGCAAAAATACATTTCTGATCTGCTGCTATGTTATGAAACCATCCAGAGCTGAGAAGTCTTCAGCATTCAGTTTATATGCACCACATATCTGGAACAAACTCCCAGAAAACTGCAGATCTGCTGCAACTCTCAGTTCTTTTAAATCAAGGCTAAAGACTTTTCTGTTTGCTGCTGCCTTTTATTGAATCAAATTTGAGGCTTCTGATTAATATCTTACACTGCACTATAACTTTTATTTACTCTTGTTTATGTCTCATTCTATTTTAGCTTATTTTTATTTCCAATATAACACTTATATGTACTTTTGTTTGTATTTAAATGTCTTTTTACATTACATTGTGTTGCTTGATGCTTTTTATGTAAAGCACTTTGAATTGCCTTGTTGTTGAAATGTGCTATACAAATAAACTTGCCTTGTCTAAATCAAATTTCCTATGTATAGACAGTAAAGCAAACATAGCTGTAGAGGCCTGTTTACAAAGTTCCTCGATAGCAATTTTAAATGAACTATTATAATTAAATACAATACCCAGATATTTAAAAAACTATGCACAGTTTCTAACTCATCACCATCACAGAAGAATTGGTTCATCTTAACATCAGTTTTGTGGTGGCCAAATATTGTCACTTTAGTTCTACTACTGTTTATGCTCACATTTGATCAATCACTTTTTGAAGTCCTTGTTTTGTTGTAGTCATAATGATAATGTTATCTGCATATATTAATACCATGAGTTCAATATAACTATATATCATGGCATCACCACAGCTTGCATTCATTTTCTACCAAATATATCTCAAGATCATTTATAAAAAATGCAAATAATAGTGGGGGTAGGGTTTCACTCTGTCTGATCCCAGTCGAGCTAACAAAAAAACTCAGATTTGGCTCATTTAACAAAAAGACAGGACTTCACGTGGTTAAATATATCCACAATGACATTAAACAATCTATTATTAGTATCTGCTTTCTGCAATTTAAACCAGAGTGCATCTCTCCATACTCTATCAAATTCTTTACTATAATCAATGAAAGAACAGAACAGGCTCCTTTTCTTAAAGCAAAACATTTCAACTCATGTCTAAGTACAAATACGGTATATGATCAACCATGGAGCCCATTTCAAAAACCTGCCTGGTTTTCCTTCAAAATACTACTATCTTCACAAAACTTGTACAACCTTACATTCAGTATATTAGTAAAAAGCTTGCCAAAACAAGTCAGAAGTATAATATGCTGATAGTTGTTACAATCCTCAATATCCCCACTCCTCTTATAGATTGGAACAATAAGACCAGTAACCCAATTTCTATGGATTATCCCTGAGCTTAGGATCATGTTGAACAATCTTTCTATGTAAAGCAAGGAATCTCATGTGTCTGTCTGTCTGTCTGTCTGTATGTATGTATGTATGTAGGTTTGTCCTTCGCATATCTCAAGAACCGATCATCTAATCTACTTCATACCTGTCAGGTGGATTGTTGGGGAATCAAGGAGGTGTCAATGTGTTAAGTTGTTTGGGTGAGTGCTTCTCAAGAAATATATAAAAAAAATAGGAGAAATACAGATAGCGCCACTCTGCCATTGCAACCCACATTGTGGTCAGAGGTGGGGTTACATCCTGAGTGTTAATGATTTGAAAAAGTTGAAGAGACTTAAGCTCTACTGTTGTACTGTGTAACGTTACTGTGAACGAAACTTGGCATGTACGTTTAAGACTTAGTGCTGGATGTCTCAGGCACGTTCAGAAATATATAAAGATACCTCATAAACAACGTTGCTTCTGCTCCTTCTTCTTCTTCACATGAATTGTAGTCTCCAGATATTCTGCGTGTGAGGTGTTTATGGTGCATCGGTAAAGTGTAGCATCCACCGATAGCCTGCATGTTAGGCGTTTAGGGGAAGGGCATTGTTCTCTCTAGGTATTGAGAAATCGGCCCATTCCAAACGGGCTGGTTTTGAACGGTCACTGCACTAGTTTAACATAAACATGTAAGAAGATGCAAGCTGTACTCTTATGTAATAATTCAAAGTTTTATCTATACAACAGCCTTACCACTCTTCAGTCTCACTATACCTTTCTGAAATTTCGTCCTCTGTAAAATCAGCATTTAGTGCCCCAGTAGCAAATATATGATCACTACTGACATCCTCTGTTAACTCATCCCTTTGGGGTTACCTGTCCACCAAGCTTTTGAAGTGCTCATAGAAGTCTTTAAACTGGACAGGACATTCTTTATCCTTATTACTGTCAGCCAACATATTCCAGTATAGCTTTGGGTTTTTTACCTGCATTTTCCTAAGCTCACTGTTAAATTTCTTTCTATGAGCTCTCCGTGCCTTAATCAATTCTCTTTTATATTCTTTACTTTTAGTCCTTAAGTTTTAATTAAACCATGCTGTTTTTTTTCACATGCACAGTCTTATTCTTTTTACACATCTTTCTAGGGAAAGTAACTCTCACACTGCAATCATTATTTTGCATATTTCATCAGTTCATCCACGGACATAACATTCCAACTAAGTAACAGATTATCTGAATTGCTTAACTGTATATTTTCTACATACTCCTCTCTTTTCCCCTTAGGATTAGGGTTAGGGTTAGTGCCATTTACCAATTTCTGTCCCTTCTTTTATAACAGAACCCCATTGTGCATTCATGATGAGTCACGGGTTGATCCTTGTAAACTTTATACAACACAACACCAATTCAATAATACAGTGCTTATCTGAGAGTCGTCAGAATCATGCACATATATTTTTTTACTCCGCCTAATATAAAGGGAATCCTATCATGCAGTCAGTCACAGTATTATCAGTTAAAGTAATTTTCCCTACATATTTATCTTCCCCACATCTGCCATTTAAAATACAAAGAGCAAGGTTTTTGCACATATCTAAAAGAGCTGTACCATAGCTGCCATAGTCTCTAGATGTATCCATTGACTTTCTCCTCAATGGTATTTGAGCCAGTTCCAGTTGGCAGTGCACAAAGTTTCTCCAATATACATGGATTCAAGGATTCAAGGAGCTTTATTTGTCACATAGTTACTGTGCAAGAATATCCAAGGAATCACCTATAAAATAAGTAAATAGATAAAATAAATACAATAAAATTACTAGTGCAAGATGAAACTATATAAATATATATACTAATCTTTAAGTTAGGTAAAAACTATAAACAAATCTTACCAGTTTCCAAAATCTACCAGTATTTACAGTTAAAGAGACGTGGTGTGCAAGTAAAAGTAAAAGTGTCAGTGGCAGTAACAAACAGTGTGTGCAGTTTTGCAAGAGTGTCCATGTGTGTGTGGAAGTTTTTGTTAAAGTGAAGTGTGTGTTGAGGCTCCGGATGGCCAGAGGATAGAAACTCCTCTTCAGTCTTTCAGTTTTGGCCATGTGACTGCAGAGGCGTCTGCCTGACCTCAGCAGTCTAAACAGTCCATTGTTGGGGTGTGAAGTGTCTCTTATGTTATTATGGGCTCTCAGCCTCACCCTGGTGTAGGTGTCCTGCAGGGTGGGCAGAGGTGTTCTGGTGGTGCCTTCAGCTGAACGTACCACTCTGTGCAAGGTGCCATGGTTGGAGGATGAGACCTTGAATTTCTGCAGCTGTCGGAGAAAGTAGAGTATCTGTCTGGATTTTTTCAGTATGTGCTGGGTGTGAAGAGCCCAGGTGAGGTCTTCAGCAATGAGTACACCAAGGTATCTGAAGCTGGAGACCCTCTCCACAGATTCTCTGTTGATCTTTAGTGGGGTGTTTCTCCTGACCCACTGTCTCCTGAAGTTCACCACCATTTCCTTTGTCTTGCTGATGTTCAGGGTCAGGTTGTTGGACTGGCATCACTGTGCCAGGTCATCTACCTGGTTCAGGAAGGTCTGTTTGTTGTTGTTGGTGATCAGGCCTACCACAACTGTGCCATCTGTGAATTTGAGGATGGAGGCAGAGCTATCGGTACAGTCGTGGATATATGTGTTATACAGCAGGGGGCTCAAGACACAGCCTTGGGGAGCGCCTGTGCTGAGGGTTAGTGGGCCAGAAGTCAGTCCGCCCACCTGTGGCTGGTTGGTGAGGAAGTTGTGGACCGCATTGCACAGTGTGATGATCAGTCCTAGGGTCCTCATCTTTGTGGCCAGGGTGAGGGAGACTATGGTGTTGAATGCTGAGCTGTAGTCAATAAACAGCATTCTCACATAGTTCCTTCTCCCCTCATCCAAGTGGGTCAAAGTGGTGTGCAGGAGGTTGAAGATGGCATCATCTCTGCACATGTTGGGCAGGGGCAGGGATGCTGGGCAGGGATGAGCAAATTAAGTCCTTCACCAACCTCTCAAAGCCACTGATGATGGGACCACCGGGTGATTGTCGTTTAGGCATGATGGGCTGTTGTTCTTTGGCACAGGGACAACTGATGGACCGCTTGAAGCATGAGGGAGCGACAGCTTGGGCCAAGGATGTGTTGAAAATGTTTGTGAACACAGGGGCTAGCTGATTAGCGCAGGATTTCAGGACCCAGCCAGTGATGCCATTGGGTTCAGCTGCTTTTCCGCTTTTTATACTCATCCACGTCCATTTTGTCTGTCATGCACTTCCATAACCCAGTCTTCTCTTTCTTTAGTGTGCGCATTCATGTCCCCACAGATGAGAAGATAGTTTGTATCAATGAGAGGTCAAGTCTTGTGTTAGTAGTATCTACTCTTGTGTGGCAGGATGTAAGCTGCAAGAAGCAGCAAGTCTTTCTCATAGTTCAGCGTATTACAGATGTTGATTTGTACACATACACCAGCATCACTACGGACTATTTTATGCACACACTTATCCCCAGTAGCAGTACTTACTGCGAGTATGACTCCAATTTGTAAGATTATGTCAGTTCTTGATAAACACTTGGAAGCCCATGTGATTAAATTTTTCAGTCTGGTATGTCTGTGTCATCTGTTTTTGTCTCACCGAAGCATAGGACCTCATATTTCTTACACATTTAAATGAAATCTGTCTAGTTTACTTCTCATGCCACACCCATTTGGGGTAATTATCCGCAGATCCTGACGCAGTGGGCTGAAAGCATGCTCTAACTGCTGCAAAAAAACGTCTTTGGCTTCAAGTTTACACATCATACTTATGTAAGTTAGATACTGGACCATGATTGGCTCCAAATTAATCTTGATGTCACAAATCATACTCGTGTATGTACACACCTTTAACTCAGATTGAAGGTGAGCACAGAGAAACTTTCCTCCTTCAGCAGAATGTGAAAACAATCTCTGCACATACATCATTCTGCACAGAGAAGAGAACAAGATCACAATGAAGGAACAAGAGGAAAAATATATTTCTGAGTGGGTGGGGACTTTTGATATTCATAATAGCAGAGTCTATGCCAGCTTCCTTTGTCTTTATTTTGGTTGGTCTGGAATTAAATTTTAGGTACTGTTTGAAGGTTTTGAAGTCTGTAATTACCGTAGTCTTTCAGAGGGCTCCAGATACCCCGTTCACCAAACCAGAAAACAAACTCACTTCACCATTTACTGCTTATGCTTTACAGACCCTGCAGCAAACCTATACTGTACACACACGACTGTGTAACGTGGCTATGTGTGTGTGTGTGTGTGTGTGTGTTTGTGTGTTCACACACTAATGAATGTTTACATCAAATGCTGTCAGGCTGAGTGGGCGTTAACTTGAGACCTAGTGTACATTCTTTTCTAGTTAAGTGTTCGCAGATCTTCTTTTCCTCTTTTAGGTTTTCACAGTAATTATGGAGGTTTCTCCAGCAGCTGCCCTAAAACCATATCTGTGTACATAAACCGGATGAGAGGGTGAAACAAGAAGAATGTTTAGTGTTGTGTTGGTATGCTGAAAACTGGCCTTTGTACTGCACTGAAACAACTTCATTTTACCTGAGAGGGGCTGCATGTATTCCATTTTTTAATCATCTTTATAGACTGAAATCACACTATGTATTTTTGCATTTTGGTTTATCTTAGTCTCAGTATGTTCAGCTGCTTTTGTTTGCTGTTTTTACTCTCCCAATGCTGTAATTAAGGATTCAAGCTTGTAAGGCCAAAACCGACTTGTTTTAGATTTGTTTCCTTTATCTTTTCAAACCATAACTAATCTGAGCCTCAGAATAGGCTACTCATCTGTATCTCTCTGAATCATATGACATCAAAAATTATACATCTGCCAGATGTTTTATAGTTGTTTTTTTTTATCATAAACCCTGAGCTGACTGGTCTTGAATCTGTTTTTTTCCTTCCAAGTACTTGACTTAAAATGATTCCGATGCACATACAGATTTTTACTTTTTCTTCTTGACTTTTTATCTCTCTGTATCAATTTATGATACAGAGAGATACAGTTTCAGGAAATCCTAAAATATCTACATTCATTTTTTGGGCCAAAAGTGTCACTGATAATATAGATCGATTGAATAGAAGCAAATGTGTCATCCCTTCTTCTGTGATGACTGTTGCTGATGAATAACTTACAAAATCTTCCCACAAAACATCCAGAATAGTTTAATTAAGGTGCTTCCTGCAATTTTCTACATGGAGATCAGTTTACTCATCATGAGGAGTATTACTCAACCTTTGAAACAGTTGTATAATGTTTCCTGTGGCTCTGAAGGAAGTCCCCCATGATGTCCCATTGATGTCATCAAGGTTATTTCAGCTTGGGCTAGGAGACCTCAACAACAGAAACCCTGTATTACAAACTGGGGGCGTGGAGAAGGAAAGATGTGGCAGGGTCAAACAAAAGGTTCTATCAAGTTGCATTATGGGAAATGTAGGATCCAGCCTTTTTTAGGAGCTTGACCCATATAGGGACTAAAAGTTAGGATATCTCAACCTCTGCTGCACAGATATTGACCATTCTTCTTCAAATTGTCATTGCAAGTCAGCCAACTCTCTGGAACTGCAATCCTAAATTGTTGGAGTAGGCTTTGTTAAAAAAAAAAACTGTATTTTTGTTTTTACAGTTTTTCTCAATTGCACACTATCACTGGGCCTATTAACTAAACGACCCAAACCGTGATGCCATCTACCAAAAGACCCATTTCCCAAAACTATAAACACTATTCCCCTGTTTTCATTCATGTCCTCATTTAAAAAGCACTGGCATTCAAGTCATCCCAGCTGGAACCCAGTTAACACACAATTCCCCAGGTGGACATACTAAGAGTCAAAATTGTTCACACACCAATCAAAACCTCAGGATAGATCGATAACAGGGCAATGGGTCAGTCCACTTGTTTTGGAACAATGGATCCACAAAGATCTGAGGAAGAATAAATATGATTTCTTTCTTTATGTACAAACTGTTTTTTTCAGTTGTTTATATTGATAAATACATGGAAATTATTTTACTTTATACCATGGTCTGGCTGAATACTCTTTTCTGATTGGCTGGCAGGTGTGCATTACAACCATTTATTGCACACGTAGTTCAGCTCAAGTTTAATCACTGTTCTAAATTCATCCGCTACCCAACCTGTAACCATAGCAACATTAAAGCATCAGCTGTGAAAGCTTACAAGTTATGAAGTTTTGAAGAATGAGACAGCAGAGGAAAAAGAAATGGAGAAGAAAAGAAAGAAACCAAGCGAAAAACGACACAAGGAACTGACACCTGAAGAGCTTAAAATGATAAATGATAGAAGGATGAGATTGAAACAAAAAAGGCAACACAATGGGCGGTTAATATACTGACAGACTTTCTCTAACAAAAACAAAACAACACTGATTTGGAGACATACTCTGCAGTTATGCTTAATGACACCTTACATGAATATTTGATTGATTTCATTCAAAATGAGACAATATCAAAATAGCTGAATACATTTGGACAAAACTAGACAAAGATGTGATATTACTTTGTAGCATTTTTGGGACATACTAAATCTTTTGGGTATTTGAATGCACCCAGATTTATCTCCTAGTTTCTGCTTATGATGTAAACAACACTTAACCTCAAGGTCTTGCAGGAAATCCTGGAAGTTTTTTAGGATTTGTGCCTCTGTGTAACTTTCGCTCATCGCTGGGGCCAAGTGCAAGACAATGCAGTATGAGTCCACCTAAAAAACACATCAAGGAAAAGGAAAAATATTAGTCCAAGATTATATGACTTTGGTCAGAATTTCACATGTATAGCCCTTCTTTTACTAATCTAAAACATAAAACGATTTCAGTGGTATTAAGAGCTCAAACCTATTATATTTAGAGCCACAGAGGAGCTAACATGCCTCTGGTTCAGGATATCATGGAGGCTTACCTTATCATCATCACCAGCCACAAGGAGGCCACAGCAAAGCGTTCTGTTCCTTTCGATAATAGCAATTAGGCTTTAAAGTTGTAGTCCCTCACGAAGACCGGACCACTAGAATCGCTCTTCATATGGATACAACAGAAAAACAGATGTCATGTGCAGGGATCCCACATTTATTTGTCAAATAAATTCTAAAACTTTTATGTGATTATTATTAATAATTATTTAAATGTAATCTTTTGGGAGACTCCTTCTGATTTTCTTATACATTTTATAGCCATTCAATATTACATCATTTTTGATGTTGTTGATGATGTACAAAATATCTTTGCATTCCAAAACTGTCAAATCTGGAAATCTTTTTCAGATTTCACGGACTTTCAAGGAACTTCATGGCTGTAGAACGCCGTGGAATCCAACTCACTTTGCTACATTTAGAGATGTGTATAAGTCAAATGCCGACAGTTCCTCTCTTCTCCTCCTCCTCTCCATCTGTATGCATTCATGTACCATTAATGCATGTTACTAACTTGGCTTCTTCCCCGGAGTTTTGTGCTTTCTCGTCTCACAGGAAAATCCAGAATCCCAGGAGATGTTGGCGTGGTCCTGTGGGTGTCGTGCCTTGACACCTTCTCCGGCTATTATTGCTATTATTATTACTAGTCATATCTCTATTATTATTATCATTGTTATTGTTGTTATTGTTCATTATTATGCTTCTCTGTGTCTCTCTCCCCCCTCTCCCCCTCTCTCTTTCTCTCTCTACCCAACCAGCAGATGGCAGATGGCCGCCCACCTAGAGCCCGCTTCTACTTGAGGTCTCTTCCCGTTAAAGGGGAGTTTTTAATTGCTGCTGTTGCCAAGTGCTGCTCATGGGGGAATGTCGGGTCTCTGTAAATGTGAAAAGTGCCCTGAGATTGCTTTTGTTATGATTTGGCGCTATATAAATTGAATTTAATTGAATTGAATTGAGCTGCAGTCGGCCATCCCCACCACCTCCAATAACTGCCCAGTGCTCCCCCTGTCGGTCATCTCCTGCCTCGACAAACAGTCATCTGTAACAACTGGCCATATCATCTTGGGAGGCCTTGGCGGGGAGCCAATACTTGCAACCTACATCACATCAGCTGTCCCTAATCAAGGTGTAGTTGATACTCCTCTTGACTACCTAAATCGCAGAGGTCTTGGATTAATCCACATGTATGTGAGAAGCTTGGTACCAAAACTGGATTCCATTAGAATCTGGATCCAACAAACCAAACCAGAGACATTACTACTGACAGAAACTTGTTTGACTGATGAAATTGAGGATGATGTCATTGCACTTGATGGTTACAATACATATAGGGTGGACCGAACCACAAGAGGGGGAGGAGCTGTTATTTTTGTGAGAAACTCTTTTGCTGTCTCTGTGTTGAGCTCTGTGTCTCTGCCAAAAGTAGATCCTGTATGTAGATCCTAATAATAATATGGTGGTAATTTGGGTCTATCGCCCCCCCATCTGCTCATAAAAGTGCCTCAGATAAATTGGTAAATCTTATATCTGAGTATGAGGGTTCTGAAGTTTTGCTCATGGTTGACCTTAACCTTGACTGGTTAAGTTCTTCCACTGAGGGACTAAAAAATCACTGTATTGAATTAAATTTAACTCAGCTCATTTCTTCACCTACTCAGCCAGACACCAGAAATCCAGAAAAGTCAACCCTGATAGATATAATCCTAACAAACAAACCACATAGCCAGTGGTGTGTTTGCACAAGACTTAAGTGATTATTGTCCAATTTTCTGCATTAGAGATTCCAGACGAAAAAAGATCCCACTACATATTATTATAAAGAGAGACTAAAAATTTTGCTGAGCAGGCTTTTCTTTGTAATTTATTTCTCAGTGATATCACAAGGCTATGTGCTATTCCTGATCCTGAATTAGCCCTAAGCCATTTCACAGATGTTTTACCTCCTTAGCAAATAAACATGCTCCCTTTAAGAAATACAGGGTAAAAAATTGATTGAATCCTTGGTTCTCACCTGAAATCTCAGAGATGTTAAGGTTAATGGATGTAGCAAGGGCAAAAGCATGAGGCTCAGTCATTTGTCAGAGCAGTTAGAAATGCTAAGTCATGTTATTTTGTTGATACCCTGCCTGACTGTAGTGGTAATCCTGCAAAATTCTGGAAAACAATTAAGTCGCTAAATCATGGTCATGCTTACTCCCTACCCAAACATCTTTCTCTAGATTCTGTCCTTGTCTCAGAGAAAGAACAATCTGTAATATTTTTAATAGTCATTTTATTTCTTCTGGTCACCTGTTTGAAAATCTAAATCTATCTACAATTGTCTCAATCGAAAATGGGCTCAGTTGCAATAAAAATACTGTTCTGGGGAAAGATTTTCTCCAAACCTTTTGAATACAAGACTCTTATTGTTGGCTGCACCTGTTATAGCTCATCCTTTGATTCATATTTTTAATCTAACATTTATATCTGAGAATATTCCTAAAGTGTGGAAAGCAGCACATGAACTGCCTCTGCATAAAGGCGGTGACACAACTGATCCAAACTGTCATGTTTAAGGTAGTAAATGATCTGCATCAGCATATAACACAGTGGATCATACTCTTATTTTGGATAGACTTAGATCAAATGGTTTTTGATCATCAAGTCATCAATCTGATTTCCTTGAAGTTACAAAAGGTGTGCCACAGGTCTCAATACTGGGTCCTATTCTGTTCACATTGTACATAAATGACCTGGGCTCATTTGTTAGTAACAGCTCTATTCATTATTATGCTGATGACACAGTAATGTACTCATCGGCACCCTCTATTGACAAAGATTTGTCTAATTTAAAGGCTGATTTTTTGGCAATTCAAATTGTTATTCTCATACAGGCAGGAGACTGTAAGATGCTTTCACATTATTTAATTCATTAATTAATGCAGTTAACTTTTTAAAATAAAAAGGCTGTGGACCATTTATCTTATCTGCCAGTTCTATTTTATATTGTGTATCAGTGGACTAAGGACACCAGTGAATGGTTTGACACGCAGTATACTGGAGGAAGAGACTGAACATAGTCCCCCCGCCTTTTTTATTCATTCAATCAAGAACTGATTCTGAATCGATTTGGACACCAACAAATCCGAAATGAATCAAATCATGAGATTCCCAAAAATTCCCACCCCTAGTAATTACATGCTCTTCACCAGATCTCACATGAAAAATCCACTAAGTATTACCATTAGTACAATATCTGGGGCACAAATTTAAAAAAAGTACCTGGGTATCTGGTTCGATGAAAAATGATCATTTAAAACTCATGTCGAGGAACTGACTAAGAAGCTTAAGTTCAAATTATGTTTTGTTTGTAGAAATAAACAGTGCCTCTCTTTTAGCAGTAGGCTATACAGGCAACATTTTTATCAATGCTTGACTATGAAGATGTAATGTACATGCATGCCACTGTCCATACCCTCAAACCCCTTGATGCTGTGTATCACAATTCTCTTAGATTTATTACAGGTGACAGTTGTAGAACCCATCATTGTATCCTCTATGAGACAGTGGGCTGGATATCACTTACCAATCAAAGGGAACAACACTGTCTTGTTTTTATTCATAAAGCCATCCTAAATAAACTACCATTTATTACTGTCTTTTTTTTTGTATTTTATAAGTCATTCATCCTGTGTTTGTGTTATATTTATGTTTGGTATGAGATTGTTGATTTTACACTTTTTACATTTTTTGTTGTATGACTTATTTGGTTGTGTATTGGCAGGGCGCCATTGTAAATGAGAGCATTGCTCTCAGTTTGTTTCCCTTGAGAAACTAAAGGCAAATAAATAAATAAATGTTTGGCCTGAGGGTGGCACTAGAGGAAAGGTCATGAGGTCACCACAATTAGGAGAAATTTTCCTATGAATGTGTTCACCAAATATACCAGTTAAATACACTTCATAATATCTTGTGTGCAAAGCTGAGATTTTGGTCGAGAGCGGTACTTCATGAGAGGTCATGAGATCACCAAATTTCATGGCAATAGATTTGATGTCTCCTTGGAGCTAAGTATTGGACAGACAGGCAGACTGACCGACCGACACGGTGATCCCTTGACCCAGCCTGCCCAGGAGCTAAAAATAAATGAGCTGAATTTGCTCTCTAAGTTATGTTAAACAATATATCACAATCAAACTAAGAACAATTAAGAAGAAAATTAAAGACTAAGTCCCACCACATTAAAACGACATCTTAAATAAAATGTCAAAACTATATATGCTGTCAATGAATAACAGCATAATTTAACCCTTTTCCTCTACTATTTTCCCACTGCTATTTCTGTTTTAGTTATTGTTTCCATATTTTATTCTATCATTATTGTTTTGTTATGGAATTTCTTATTATTGTGAAGTGTCTTTGAGTTCCTTGAAAAGCATAATACAAATTGTATTATTATTGTATTAACAGCAGGGTAACTGACAACAGTTTGGCAAAGGATTCTTCTTCTCTGTATAATTAATGTGCACAGTGACTTTGAAAAGATTCAAATAAATGGTATTCAAGTGATCGCATTCACAGCCAGGATCTGCAGCGCCAAATGCAGTGAATCCATAATGTCCCTGAGACCATCATTTTGAGGATATAATAATATCGTCTTGATCAATAATGATCAGGTCATGTACGTTATCTCTGGTAATGTTTTCTAGATTTCCAGTCAAAGGGAAACTGTAGCACCATTCTTGTAAAAACTTTGGTACTTACTTTGCCACCTTGCACACGACTTACAGCAAATATTTCCCCCAACAACTGTGGAATGACAGTGAATAAAGTAATGAGCAAAAACAGACAATGCATCTTGTATGACTACAGTACAAGTATGTGTGTATACAGAACCATGCAACTGAAGAACACTGTTAATGTCAGAAACGCACCAGAACAGGCCATCGTCAAGGTCATTTATGAGTATTTTGGCATTTTTCCCATGCCATCCTCTCTCTCAAACAGCTGAGTCTCTTTGCCAGCTATCATCTCTAGGAAAATGATGGAATAAAAAAAATTTAGGCTACCTGGCTGCACCATCTTCAAAGACAAGAAACATTTCACCACTCAAAAGGGGAAGACACTGAAGAAACCTTATGAATTTCTTTCTCTGATTCCCATGGCAAATTAGTGTGCTTTTTAATAAGCTACCATCACATGCACTTACAGAACCAGAACTGGAACAAGCCGCTACAGTCAGGCACAAACATCCGTTTGTGTGTGTGCCTGTTCATGCAGCAAAGCTTAGCTTTACTTCTAAATCAACAAAACGTCTAATAAAGCACCAACAACATATATGATCATTACTTACACTTAATGAATCTTGTAGGAATCCAGTAAAGTATAATGGGTAGTGAAGGCCCAGTGCTACTGTTTAGGGTCTCCGTGTCCGTCAACTGAACAACGTCAGGGGCGCTGAGCTGTCACTCAAAAACCAATGAAATATAAAGCCACTGGGGACACACGCCTGAAAAAACCTGCCCAGGCAAGGGGTTTGTATCAGAACCATAGACTGTAAAAAATATGGACGTAGTCACCGTGACGTCACCCATTGGTTTGTGGACTGCTGTTTTGAAGCCTCGGGTTTAGCGATTTGACCATCGCCATCTTGGATTTGACCGTCGCCATCTTTGATTTTTGAAGCCAGAAGTGGCCATATTTGGATGAGAGGGTGAAACTGACCCTAACGCTAGCTGCTAGCTTGGTTAGCATGGTGCATTTACAGTCTATGGTAAACTATGATCAATTTTCACTAGCGAGAAATAGGCCCAAAACCATTAAACAAAATGTACATGCTGGAAACACTTAACAGCTGACTCCTTAGAGGGTCAGAGGGTTTGGTCACAACCAAACGCTGAATAAGACTTTGTTAGGCAACTAAAATGTTACAGTTAACTTTCAGGAACTGAAAACACACTGTGAAATGGCAGCAGCTACACCTATACTCTGTGATTCCATGGGTTATGTCATGTTTACGTTACCTAACCAATGTTGGCGCCGTGGTAGCAACTCGTCAATCACAACATAGCCCCGCTCTAAAGCATACGCTGCTTTATCGTCTATTTTATTCTAAATGGGGCCATAATTCACAAAATGAACACCATGTTGCATTGAAGAAGACTTGAAACTTTACTGAGGTAATAAATCAAGTGAGAAGTAGGGTCATTTTCTCATAGACTTCCACACAACCGGACTTCTTTTTGCAACCAGTGGAGTCGCCCCCTGTTGGCCATTAGAAAGAATGCAGGTTTAAGGTACTCTCGCATTGACTTCATTTTTCAGACCAGAAGCTAGCTGCTTTATCAGAACTGCAAACAAAAAGTCAGGCAGCGTAAACGAGAGAGCTGACAGCGTAACTGCAAAGCCGACAGTGATGACAAAAGCCTGATCAGTGAGAAAGAAGCAGAGGGAACTGTAAACAAAAGGACATATTATCAAAAAGTAAAAGACCGATAGTTTACACAATTACACAGATAATTTGTTTGCAAGTTTCACTTTTGAGATAACATTTTTTATCTTTTTATTCTCTCTCAAATTCTTATTTTTGTTTGATATTTAAGAAGTTTTGTTTTATTATATTGACAGAAATCTGATCCCATACTTTTGCCCCACTAGCAGCATGGCAAGACACAGTATGGCCATGGTAATATAGCTATGCTACATTTCATGGCCAGGTTACCATGATGTTTGAATACCTTTCACACAGTGATGGAATGTAACTAATTACATTTATGTATTATTATAGATTAAACCAGTGGTGCCCAGTCTCATTGGCTCATGAGATCAGTGTGCTCCCTGTCATGTTTCAGTTGAGTTGTCAGCAGTTCCTCTCATTTCTCCTCCAACCTTCACACATGGTTTCACTTCAGTAACAATAGAAAAGAACCAGTATTTCACAAAAAAACAAAGATCAGGGAAAAAACTAATATAAATGTGTGTATCAGAACTTTGTATTTTCTTCTTTCCTCTCCCATTAATCATCTCATCCTTCAGATTTATCTGGTGACCTCTTGGAGGGGCCCGACCCCTAGGTTCACTGGACCACTGGACTAAACTAGCTAACTATATATAAAGTAGTTCAAACTAGCTCCACTGGAGTATTTTTACATTATTGGTAATTTTACTTTAGTAACAGTTCTGAGTACTTGTTCCACCAATGGTTTCATGGTCCTTAGAGGATGATTTATAGCAGAAATACAGTACAACATATTTATCTCTGTATTATGACCCATGAGATTAATCTGACGACCCCTTGGGGGGGGACCAGTGTTGTAGATGATGTGTGTGTCTCTGACAAGATCCCCTTTTTCGACAACAAATATTTTAGCTGAACTGATGTTTACCAAACTGAATTCATGGGGGAGCTGAATTAGAAGGAAAAAAGCACATTGTCTGCAGTATTTGAAAGATAATTAGGGTTTATGTTGTTCACCAAACAGGCAGCAAAAATAAGAAACTGGGTCATTCAATCTGGACAAACAACTTTATTTCTGGTAATGCATCTATACACTGTACATTCAGTCACTGTAGTATATAAGCATAGCTATTTTCAAACATAATCTCATAAAGTCCTTTACTTTACAATATAGTCCGTGTCGTGAGAGAAGAGGAAGGGTGTTGTTGGAGGAGGGATGCAGAAAAAGGCGTGAAAAATGAGGGAAACAAGGGAGATAGATGAATAAGCCAAGCTCTTTTTTTCATACTGTATATGTGGCATTAATAAATGGGAAAGCTTACAGTTACCTCTTACATAAAAATATTTCTAGAATTGTAAGGTTTATATAGTATTAGCAGCAGCACAGGGCTAAAAAGATACATGAGGATGAAGGGGGGAAAACAATCTGCAAGGTGGCGTAGTCATGTGTGTGTGACCCATACTGCAGGTCTGCTATCTGATACTGAACATACTGTTAAAAATATATATGAACTGGTGAAAAAAGTCATTCAATATAAAGACTCTACAGTAAAAAAAGAAAAGAATTGGATTAACATGTTTATGTAGGGAATATTCTCTTACGCACTGCATTAACTGTTTTTGAAACATCTTAGTTAAAACACAAATTCAAAAAAAAACAAAACAAACGAAAAAAACAAGACAGCTATTGTAAGAAAAGATTTCTTTTTGAAAAAGGAAACACCATGTACATATATTATACAATATTGTAAATGAAAAAAATATTTACATTTGTAAATTCTTATTCAAATCTTCACACTGGCTAGTATTTGTCTATTAATATGGACTGTTATTGCTGCTTTACTGTCCATTATTTAGCAAAATGATTCTCCTTTAGAAAACAAGACATTAAATTGCTTTTTTCTTTTTGCAAGGGAGAGTGAAGAGCCAATGTCGTTATTGTCTCCCTTCTTTTGTAGAAAACCATGAGTAAAGTAAACTACACATAGGCTATTAACTCTTTTGAGTGTAAAAACAACTACAAAATGTACCAATTTTAGGTCTGCCAAAGTTGCAGACACAGTGTCTTTCTCTGAGCAACATTAGTAATGTTGGATAAGAAACGGGCTTTTAACATAATGCCCTCTTTATTATCCTCGACATGCCCGCCTCGGGACAAATCAACAGACTGGGATTAAACAGTTAAGTCTTTATATACAACCCAAAGTAACAATTCACCGAAGCAAGTGGCTTTTCAAGATCTTCTATAAAAATTGTTTGAACATGCATATCATTGATTTCAAATGAAGAAAAAAAAAGCATTCATTCAGAAAAAAAAAAAAAGCCTTAAGCGTCTAGCATTTGTTCAATTGTTCTCTGCGTTGAAAAAGAAAACAGTTTGTAAACTGGTTGGTTTAAAGGAATACTGATAGAAAGAGCTGCTGAGCAAGGGAGGGGGCTTTTAATTTGAAACCTGCAATCAGGAAGTTGATGGGAGGCCCCGCCCCAACAGCTTCATCATCAGTTTTCCTACTCTGGAAACCTTTCGCCCACATCCAGGCACTTGAGGTTGTCCAGCATTGCATTTGAATTTTTTTTTTTTCTTCTTTTTTTTTTTTTTGATGTCTTGTTTTTTGCAAGTGTGAAGTTTTTTCTTAAGAACAATATACGGTTTGTTGCTTTTTTACTTACTTTTTCCTCTTCTAAATAAGACAAATTGCTTTATATTGCATAACACAATAAAACCCTTACATGTACAGTATCAATGCCCAATAACTGACTATATGAATGGCAAACTTTCTCAAATTTCATGCATAAAGAAAATATGAGTTTTCTATTGAAAAAAGTGAACATAACAGACAAGCAATAAAATATCTCCACGTTTAAAACAACATCAACAACCAAAGGAAAACTTGCATTAACACCATGTACATTCTGATTGCATTGTACCCACTGTGTGACGGCAGATTCCTGGCATCTGCCTTTCAGAATAAAATCAGATTTTATCCTTGCAAAGACTGTTTGTTCAGGCTCCTATGACAATTTACTGACTTATGAAGAAGTTTTGTCATACTCGTTACAACTCAACCTTGTGTTTGTGTGACATTTTGTGTCAATTATATTACAAAAAGGGGAGAATCCGTTGCCCAAAAATGTTTCCAACAATCCCAGACTGCATCAGCAAGCAACAGGTAGAGCCTTTTTTCTTTCTGTTTATTTACAATACTTTGCCTTAAGAAAACAGAACAACAGTATTTATTCGAGATGCATATAATCAACAAAATACTTACTGGAATTATATGGTAGCATTCATGTATAAGATGATGTTTTTCAAAGTAAGATTGAGGACAATAGTGGGAGTACAATGCAGTAATAACAGTATTTTGTTACGACAAAGTGCGAGTCATTATTGTAAAGTAAAAAAAAAAAAAAAAAACAACAACATATATTTATATTTACATACCTTAATTTAATTAAAATGAACATTTTTGTGGTTCTTGCCATGGGTGCCCCATACAGCCATAAAATTATAGATGATGATACTGATGTCAGTTGGAGTAAAAACCATGCTGGCGAGGCCACACTCACATCTGGAGTATTTTACCTTTAGAAGATAAACACTTCAGGGTTTTGACCCAAATGCTTAAAAAACACATATGGCAACCAGTGTGTATGTGTAGTGTGAGCAACATTGTGACGGAGACTGTTGGATATTGTTATTGATCATCCGAAAACAAGTGCTCACTAAAAAAAAAAAAAAAAAAAAGGTGCCTTGAACACAGCATGTTTTTTTTTTCCTCCAAATTCCCAATCCAAGATTTGATCCAAAGAGAGAAAAATATCAGTTTGAATACAAGCTTACCCTCTGCTTTCAGAAATTAGAAATAAATGATTTTACGAAAACGAGGTGAGGACAAAACGGGGCGCTTGAATTTTGAACGTGATGCTTTTCCACTCAGTGGACTGTGTGCTGGCTTCCCCGCAAAACCGACAAAACCATGGTGGCACTGTGGAAAGTTCATTTGCTTGTTTTGTTCATCTTCTGATTCAATTGTATCTTTTTAAATTTTTCAAACTACAATAGCACAGAGGAACAAAGAAACTCTTTTTTTTTTCTTTACATATCGCTATGTAGTCTCTTAAATAGCTTATAATGTCTTCAAATCCTCCATCTTGGTCATGGTGAGGGACGGTGGTGGAGACTTCTTCGGGGGGGAACTGTGGGTTAAGTGTGAGCCTGGCCCTCATGGATGCACCACTATAACATCTCTCAACAGCTGTATAACTGTATAATATAATATGATTGTTTTTTTAAGCATTTTTTTATCACAGATGTCTGTCCAGAAGTCCAGCCTCATTTTCTTGTCAGAGAAAATGCAGGTACAAACACTCTTTGTGCTATACATCTGTTTTTCTTTCATTCTTGTGATCCAGTTTTTAGTTCTTGGAGTTTGGAAGGTGCTAGTCAGAGCTTGATTTAGTAACATGTTTCCTCGTCGCAGCCATCGCCAGGCTTTCTCCGAGGAAACCACTCACTGGACTTCTCATGGGTATGGATGAGGACGTAGCTCCTGGATTTCTTCTCTCCGTCTCTGGTCTGAGGATGAGAGTCTTATTTGTCTTTCTGGAGGGTGAAGGTGATGGACAGTGGTGCGCTGTGGCCGGCCCAGGATGCCTGGATGAGTTTATGGTCTGAGTTGGGCAGAAGATGACGGGGGAGGGGGGGTCATGGCGACGGAGGGGGGGGGGGGGGGGGGGGGGGGTGGAGGGGGGAATGGTTGGGCGGAGAGGTCGGCTGCCAGGTTAGTTGTCAGCTGGCGTGTCCTTGGGTGTCCCCTCCTTGTCGCTGTTGGATTTGGGCCAAAGTTGCTGCTGCAGCTCCTTCACAACTCTCTCCAGGTGCTCCCGGGCCTCCCGCTCCTGCAGCAGGTCGGCTCGGAGCTGCTCACGGTCGGCCTCTGCATGTTGCAGCTTCATCTGGAGGTCCTCGATCTGGAAAACATATGGCAGGAAACAGCTGAAATCATGCAGCAGAAGAGATTTGACTACATCTGACTGTATGGAGAGCAGTGATGAACTATTGACCCTATTATTAACAATTTGGTCATTTACAGACTGCTTATTGAAATATTTCATGCATATGCCTGTTCACACGCTCGTCTGTCCCATATGACCAGAACTCTGCATGGTGTTGAAGACTTTCCAGACAGACTACCTATCATTTTCACATTTTCACAAATGCTATCCAGTCACAAAAAAAACAACTAATTCCTGCTGCTGCATTCAGACGATCCATGAAATCCATGAAGTGTTTCTACAGAGTTTCATTCTTTGTTCCTGCACTGCTAAAGTTTCTTGGTTTTGTTTCCAAACCATGTAGGCTTAAAACCACTATCTAACTTGTTGTATACATTTTACCATTTCTGTAAGTGAATTTCCAAATTTCACAAATAAATGATCACATTCTCCACCATCGATCCATGTGGAAACTGATTCCAGGATAAAACTTAGTGTGAGTTTGTGTTCACTTTCTTCCTTCCTGAAAAATTGGAATGGGACCGTGTGACGTGAAAATGATCATTAAACTATTGTTTAAGTTTATACAGACAAGACTTCATCAATCAGAATATTTCCAGTCAAACTATCTCACTGCGCTGGCAGATCAGCCTTCTAATTTATACTCATTGTACTTTAATCATGTCAGTACGACTTGTTTCATACATACTGTTTGTTTTAAGCTGACGTCTGGAAACAACTGGCCTTTTCTCTAAGAAAAAAAATCAATCTTTCAGAGCGAAGATATTTCTGAAAGCTTCTGAAAAGTGCAGCGAAGCAAAATGAACGTCTAAAACGTCTTCTCTTAACAACAGCCTTCCAAAGACAGCTGCAGTCACTGCAGGGAGGCAGACACAGCTGGAGAGCATAACCTCCCTCTTGTTTTGTCTAATCTGCATTTCCCATGATGCCTGAGGGAAGTCAACGTCTCTTCCTGTTTCCTTTCAGAGGGGGACTTATCATACGTCTGTGCACTTTAGGCTACACCCATTTATTTTTGACTGGGGACGAGGAAATGTGGGGTTTTTTCTTGCCTTCTCCTCTGCTGACCTTGAGAGTGCTTGAGACAGTGAAACACTGCAATTACTCTGAGGGTGTTGACATAATCGTCTAGACTTTTCAACCATAGGACTGTTAGTGTCTGTCTACTTCATTTCTACACGCCTTATGTTTCTCTGATGTATCATCAAGCGATCATTAAACTTTCTATTTTAAAAGATTTTAATGCCAAAGCGTGACAAACTGACAGATCGACAAGTTCTTGAAACCTCACTCCAACAGCTATGGTGTCTGACTGACCTGTGCCGAGTATTTTGCGCGAAGACGTCCGGCCTCACAGCCTTTATCGCAGACCCTCAGCTGCCGGGCCTGCTCCAGCTCCCGCTTCAGGCGGATCCGCGACTCATTGGCTTCCTTCATCTTCTTCTCGCTCTCTGCTCGCAGGCGTTCAATTTCCTTCCTTAGGTTACGCTTGGCCTCGGTCGCCTCTCGCAGCTTTTCCTTCTTGGCAACCCGCAAGAACTCCAGCTCCTGGGAAGAGAGGATTGTAGAAGTCGGCATCAAAAGAGAGTGACTGTCCATCGTAGGTTTATATTTATGTAATTAATGACTGTTTCTGTCACTAAGAAAACTCAGCGTCCTGCAACACCTGTGAAAGCCAGTGGACGAGGCTGTCACATGACTGTTTTACTCTGTTTCTGAGCTGTTGACACCCAACAACAGTGACTTATTAAAGTAAGCTGAAGTGTCCATGCCAGTGTTTACATCCAGCCAAGTCAGGGGTTAGGGCAATGTGTGAGCTGACAGAAGTTAGGTTTCCTTCCTCTGAATCACTGAAAGAGTGCAAGAGTGTGTGTGTGTGTGTGCAGTGGAAACACGCCCATAGCCTTCTCATGGGAAACTAGCAGTTGGGACAAACATGTCTGTCATCAAGCTTTGTTGGTTCCTACAAAAAGAGTGAAAAGGAACGATCCCCATCACACCCTTTACTCTACAGAGGCTTTACATAAGAACTCCTTCAACAGCATCGGGGTTGGGGTTAAGTTCAACTCATCAGTGGGTTGTTTTAAAGTAAGACCACTGTACTTTTAGCTTTGCAGTTGTTGGTTGTGTTTGTGTTTCCTCTACACAGCTCCTCTCAACACTGATGGAAAGTGAAAGTGGAATGCTGTTGCACTGGAATCTCTCCTTTGCTCGGGATGCATTTTTTTCTGTTGCTCGCCCACACAGACTCCTTCGTCGGCATTTTCTTGTTCTCAGTCCAAAGCCAAAAATAAAAATGGAAGTCTGGCCTTTCCCTTTGCAGCAACATCCGCTCTCATTGTTATCACTTGCCAACTCATGCTAAACTTTGCGGACAGTGATAATGACTTTTAATCTAATCTCCACTTCTGTATTTTGATGCCTAAACTCGTCATTTTCTCAGTGGGCCAACTTTGAAAAGTTTCTGTCTAGTCTGATTTCAAGAACATAGAGGCAAGCTTGTTTAGATTTCTCTAAATTCATCTTTGCTTACAGCCCAGATTCCCCTGTGTCCTCCAGCAGGCTGTTTCCAGAGCTATTTCAGTAAAATCTGCATTATTAATGAGCACCTACTCTGATTGGCTGGAGGTGTGGCCTGACCTTCACCCCCAGCCAATCAGAATATAAACTAATGAATAATGCAGCATCTTTTCATGTCGTAATGTCTGGAGATGTAAGACAGTATATAGTCTGATCCTGAATGAAGGGAAGAACCTGCTGTTGCACAGGTGAGACTTCAACAGGATGTTTCAGGACGGTGAGATTGTGTCTAAGTTTCCTCACAAAGTAAAAGTAGTTTTTTCAAACGTAGCAGGAAGTCGCTAGCTTAGCTTTAGCACAGATATATTATATTCCTTTAGCCGAGTAACAAGTTAAAAAGATAGCCTTGAACTGAAAGAAAAGGAGATATAATTGAGTAATTTGAAAGCACAGGAGGCCCCACCATCACCCTAATCCACCATCACCCTAATCCACCATCACCCTAATCCACAACACCAACCCTGTAAGGTTTGTATGAGGCACCTTGGGTTGGGGTATCCCATTCTCTCAGCCAATAGTGATACACTTCTATATTGTGCAAGCTCTAAATTGCAATCATATACAAAATATATATGTATCTAGCATATCTGTTAGAATAAGAAAAGAAGCACATGATCACCATGGTTACGTGACGGCTGTCCAGTGATATCTGTCTGAGTCAGTTTACAAATTGCAAGTCAAGATGCGACTCTTTCTGGTTTCTGAGTGATGACCATGGAAGTGAAAAACTGTATTAATAGTGTTTTGGGTCAAGTTACGATCAGTTTAGTGACTTGATATGAGTGCAAGTTTCAAAGTCTACAACTCTGTGTGTTGGGTTTGGAGTTGTTAGGTATATTTTTAGGCTAGCAGTTCCCTTCTGCTTCCAGTCTTTGTGCTAAGCTAGGCTAATCACTACTACAACCACTATTACTCATTAACGCACATACTTGAAACTGATTCCAATGTTCTCTTTGTCTTTGAGATGACCAACACTTGGTACTAGTCTAACAATGATATGAGAAGAACCCTACCTGCTGGAGGCTGCGTTTGGCCTGCAGAGCCGATCCCAACTTCTCCTCTTGCTTCACTCTCATCTTAACAATCTCGTGCAGGAACTTCTCCTTTGACTCTTTGGAGTCGAGTCCACTGTCCAGTGCCTGCCTCAGACTCTCCAGCTCCGACTCCAGCCCCAGCTCAGGAGGGGTCACGGGAGTTGCGATGGGAGCGGCTGCGGGGGTGGCGCCCTCAGCCGACGTGACAGTGCAGATTGGCCCTTGGGCACCTGGCGAGCTCAGGTCCTTAGCTGAGCTGCTGGACGAGGTGAAAGATGGTGACGACAGGGAGGACAAGGACGAAGTGACTGTTGGGAGACAGCAGAGACACAAGAGAGGGTGAGGTTCCAGCAGTGGAAATTAACTGATTCCTTCTCAGTTGTCAAGATTTGGTTGATCTTGTCAAATCTAATTTTAGCGAACCAGTTTAGCCCCGTAACACATATTCTATTCATAGCTGGTTGCTGGTATTGGGTTCTTTGCTTACATTCATCACGGCTCTCCACTTCAATCTCCACCTCAGAGTCTTTGTCGTCCTGAGGTGGTGGTGGCAGTGGCTTGCTGGCAGTGGAGGACGGAGGGCAGGGGCCCTCAGGTGCTGGGAGCTGGAGCTCCCCTGTGGCTCTTCTCTTGCGAGGCCTTGCGCTGGCGTTGGCGCCCTCACCTGGGGGTTCACCTCCACTTGGGTGGGAGGTGCTGGGCACCGATGGGGACATGGGACCCACCTTTCCCAGGGGCAGCGGTGTGAGGGCAACATTAGGGGCGACAGCATTCTCCAGGCTCTTGTAGTTGTAGAAACTAGGAGGAAACCAGATATCTTAAGCCAGACTTAACTTATGTGGGTGTCTCGCAATAAACCTAAGTAAAGCTTACTTTAGTAACATGGTTATGAACTGAATGCTGCATAAACACAGCCAGTCCCATATTGTATGGTTCAGTTTGAAAGCAGCCTATGCTGACAGGGGAAAGAAACATTCAAATAAAGAGCCTGCAGCTCTTTCCTCCCACTTTATGAGAAACTGGGCCAGATCAACTGTGATAAGGCGCAGGCTGCACTGGTAGCACCATGCCAAGTGGGTGCCCACTGTATGAGTGTGTGTCAAAATGTGTGTGAATGGTGGAGTGTGGGAGGCTGTGGTACAGTCAGACTTGACCCCTGTGACACCAGCCCACCCAGACAAGTGAGAGAGCATGCTGGGAGCTCATCAGATCTAGCTGAACAAAATGGCTGTCATCTTTCACAGTAAAAGCTTCTCTTAGAACCACATATTTCGCCGTCTCAAGTTCATTTCTTTCAAAGCCAGTTAAGTGCTGTTGGTAAGAGTGTCTCCCATTTAGATCTGTGCTGGTCTCACCTGTCTCTCAGCAGGGCCAGGGGATGACTGGAGGGTTCCTTATCACCAGCAGAGATGTGTGGGGACCAAGGTCTAAATGCTGAGGGTCTCTGCCTGGGCTGGATGCAGTTAAGCCCCTGAGAAAAGAGCAATAACGTAAGATGTAAAGAAAATGCATTCAGCAGAGATATAGCCAGATGTGCAGTTATGGCTGCATATGGAACCAGTGATGCTATGATACTGGAGGTTCAGATGGTTTCACAACATTTCCCCTTCCTTTGACAAACAATCATGGTCCAATATTCAACTCACACAAGTGTGATGTGGAAACATGAAGCAGGAGACATCTTCTGAGATGAAACATATATTTACATATTTATAGATTCTGGACTTTTTAATGAGGAAAGAGGAGTAGATGCTATTTTAAGGATTTTAATGTGGTAATTACACTTGTATACATTTTTCTGGAAAACCATGTCTGACACACATTATTGTTCTAAGAAGAGTATTTCTTTATGTCTTAATATAGGTATTAAGACATAAATACCATGATGTCACTGTCTTTGTGATGAAATATTTGTTTGGCCACTTTTTTTTACACTGCTATTGCTAGAGAAATTAGATGTGCTTGATCGTTGAATTTCAGCATAAAAGAGGTTATTTTTGTCTCTGAGGAAATTACACCACGGCTGATAACCACCGTAGATGCTGTAGGGTGTTTCCACATCAAGTTTGCTTGATATTTTTCTTTTAATATTAGACAGTTTAGATGGAAGACAGGGCTCTTTGACCTTTGGTGTAATCCAGAAAGGTGGCACAGAAAATTACGGTTATCCAATACTACTTCAATTATTTATTTCTGATTGTAAATATTCACTTATTAGCGTTACAATGTGCTTCAGGTTGCAGTACATGATTGCTTTTCATTTAGACCGGTCCATTGATTAAAAGGCACGTCTGTCATCAAGTAAAGTGTTGTGTGACTTGAGCAGGGTGAGTGTGAAGATAAATTGTTGCAGGTATTCTGAGTATACAGCTAAGATGTTAGTAACTTTACCTCCATGGGAGATTTTTTTTTTAGGGAATATCGATCTTCACATCCATCCATCATTACACTGTGGTTATATTCTGTTACAATACACTCTCAAACTTCACTCCATCTCAGTAAGTCAATCCGTTGAATCTACAGTTACACCCCCCCCCCCCATCTCCCGTTCGTATGGCTTGCTAAATCTAAATTTAAGCGATACCCTCATCCAGAAACCTCTGTATAATATTACATGACATCTCATCTCATGCACCATGCATCATCATCATCATCAACATCTCCTCCCTGAGCTTAGCAACACTTACCTTATTGGAGTTGGACAGGGACTGTAGCCAGTCGTGCTGCTTCTCTTTGTCAGCCAGCGGGGATTGTGATGGGAAGTCTTCATGTTTGGACTTTTTGATTGGGATGGGATCTGACACCTGCAAGAAAAGGAGGACATTGTTTTGAGTTTGCAGGTTAAATCTAGTTGATTTCCACTCAGGTAGGATGTTGGAATCTTCTTTTTTTAATTTATTTCACAATCAGAAGAAAAGATCAGTAGTACTTCAGATGGGCTCAAATGTGCAAACACATCAGTCAATTTCTCCACCGTGAAGTGAATGCACCACAGGTTGCCCACTTGGCAGCGAGCAAGAACTGTAACACTAAAATGTCAGTGAACTGAAAATGCACCCAACAGTGTCAGACATTCTAATAACTGTGTGTGTGTGTATAAGGCTGCCTGATAGGGGAGTGCCAGCGGAGGTTACTGATAACTGGAAGTGTGAGTGTGTTTAAATTTAGATGTGGTGTTGACTTTGTGTGTGTGAGTTGCTTCAGGGTTACCACACTATCAAAGTTGCCTGTGCACACCCACACACAGAGTCCAGACCATGGCAATGTGTCACACATGAGATCCAATATAGCTAGGTGTGTTTGCTCATGGGCAGCCAAGAGAGGAGGCAAGAGGTGACTGGGGCAGTGTGCAGTGTGTGTGTGTGTGTGTGTGTGTATATGTGTGTGTGTGTGTGTATGTGTTTATCTATCTGTCTGTCACACACAGATACACCCATAGAGACAGACAAGTAGGGGTTTGTTTCTCTTTCCCCCGTTAGGGTGGCTTTGTGGCTATGACCTCAGCCTATCCAAGCTGTGGCTGTCACTAGCTGCCACACACACACACACACACACATACACACACACAAAGAATGAGTGCAATGCATTTTGTTGTTTAACAGTGTGTACAGCTTTCCAAAAGATCAAATGCAACACGTTTTACACAACACGTACTACTTAGTATGGGTCTCATATAGACACATAATGCAGAATATAGATAACAACAAAATCTGGATTTAAGACACTGAAACACTGTCTCTCCAGGGACTGAAACTCTGACATCTTTAAGATTTATACATTATTTAAATTAAGTGATCATGCCAGAAATTTGAAATATTGTGATGTATACAATATGATGGTGATACAAAAGCACATTCTTTAAAATAAACCATCTGTGCTGTGAGCGACTCAGCACTGTTCAGGCTCAACTTATCATACATGTAGTATGTTTTTGTGTTTACATGTCATGTGTTGGAGTAGAGGTCACATATTTCTCTTCACTCATACAGTTCAACCTCTCTCTCCCTGCTTCACTTTGTGCTGCTCTCTCGCTCTCATTTTCTCTCAGCGAGGATCTCCCTCAGGAATCTACAGTGTTCTGCAGTGCAGGAGTGGACAGAACACACACACACACACACACACACACACACACTGACACACACTCACACCGCCCCCTGCGTGGTGTCAACAGGTGGTCATTTGTAATGGGGTTAGATACCTTCTCTCTCTCTCTGCCTCTCTAGACCATGTTGGCAGTGTGTCATGCTATGCCACATGTCTGTGTAATCAGAGCTGCTCTCACAGGAAAGTAGCGTGGCTAGACGAACAAATACCACTGAGGACGTGACAGCTGTCCTCCATCCACCCCCCCCCACCCCAACCCCCCCCATCCTGTGTACAACTCCATGACTTTCAATGACTTTTCAACATGACCAAGAATGTCCTTTTCCTCCTGGTCTAATAGGACACCTCTACAAGTTTCAAAATAGAAGAGAAAACTATTTCTGTGAACACATTTTTTGGTCCCTTTGAAGAAGTCTGAAAAAGATATTTATGGATTTCCAGTTGTTTCATTTTAAAGGAGGTAAAAACGGGAGACGAGACATCAGGACCTTGTTTGAAGAGCTATTATTCTACAAATAATCCCATCTGAGGAGGTATTTGCATATAGATACAGGCACCAAAGTGAAACCAAGTGTCTTGTTTTTGTCATGAACATGACAGTCTGTACCAAAGCGATACAGCCAATATCTGTTGTCATTGTTCTCATCATCGCCTTCACAGAGTGCAGAACTTAATGTGGCTACAGTACAAGTAAAATAAAGGATAAAAGAGCCTGTTGGATGTTTGTAGATTGTTTTTAGCTGGTTAAAAGACAGGATCATCACTACAACAGCTCGGAGGACTCCTGCCTGTGGTTGGTAGGTTTGTGGGTTATCGAGAGATGAAGAGATATGTCCTACATATCAGGGCAGTAAAGCAGGGCTAGAGGCTAGAGGCTAGTGCCTGCAGTTCAGCCCAGAGAGTGGCTGATTACACACATACACACACACACACACACACACACACACACACACACACACACACACACACACTGTGCTGCCTCTGGGCAAAGTCTCAGCGCCACGTGCCAGTCCTCGTCTCGTGGATTACCGGCTGCCAACGCCGTGGCTCTCCGTCAGGGTGAGATCCGGCCTTGGTAATCTTGGATGGAGGAAAGCGTCGGGAGGTCAACAATTGGCCGAGCTCGCAGGACTCAGCGGTGGGGGCTTCGGGGGGGGGGGGGATCTGCAAGTCTAGATTACTGAGCAGTGGGCCTGCTAGACGTGAGGCAAACAGACAGCAATGGTGGGAATTTCTATTTTAAAAAAAGAGGCTTGATGATGTCTGTAGTGCTGGTTTTCAGATGAGATCCACTGCAAAACTTGCAAATGATCCCATTGGAATCTTCCTATGTGGGCCCCTTGGAGTAAATATTAACAAATGGAGGTCCACGGCTGAGGGTGTGTGACATGAAAATGTAAGAAATCCTCCTCCAGTAGACACACACACACACTCAGACCTTGAACGATGGGTGACTGAGACACTTCTATTAGAAAGTTGAGAGCACTCTCCTGATAAGCCTCTGACTTACAGCCTGTTGCAAATGACAGGGCAGGGCTGACTTCAAAGACACAAAAATATGTGTATATGTGTGTGTGTGTGTGTGAGCGTGTGTGCATACATCCATGCACTTTGCAGCTCACCCCCTTTATGATACGGTGTGGATTACACAGCATAGACAGGATGTCACACCTTTAAGATAAGGCTTTCCGATTAGCTGAGGTGTGTGTTAGACATGCCCAGACTGCACTGTCTATGTACTCAGCTCCAACACCTCACACTGTGAACATGACACCTCACACACTAGTATTACACTGGTGTCTGTGGGGGTGACACTGACCTTCTATCAAAAGTCAGATATCGTTTTATTATTATCATTCATGCTTCCAGTGAAGAATCGCTCTGTGAGCTAGTTTGAGTGCAATTCTGAAAGAAACAGTATTATTTTGGCATGACATTAGCCTACTGGACCTTTGAAGCCCGGATCTGTCAGATGCTAATTTACAGCCCCTTACTTCACACATGGCAGCTAGGAATATCCCCTGCTCGGGAAACTCACAAAGCCTCAAGTCATGGGGCAGCATATGTGGAAATAGTGAGAGTGGCAGGCTCGTCTCAGCTGCCATAGGGGGGCCCCATGCAGGGGCTCGTGTGTGAGCACGTGTCTGGGCGAGTGGATGTGGGTGTATGTGTGTGTGTGAGAGAGAAAGAGAGAGAGAGACAGGATGGTTGGGGTGATAACAGTCTTCTCGGTTGAAGACTGTCTGTGTCTTTTGAAACCCTTGCAGTTTCAGAGCACTTCCTCTGTCTGCAAGCCTCTGGTGTTTGACACAGTGAGACAAAACACCATTAAAAGCTTTTTTTTTTGAACAATGTAGAATAAATTATTTCTTTAGGTTTCTACCTAGGTGAAGCCATTTTTTGCGGCTCTAAATAAGTCTTTTTAAAACATGTGTTATGCCTCCACTGATGTGCAGCCTTTACGTTGGAAAAAAGCTTCATTTCTAGACGAGTCGTGTTTAGAACCTCCGAGTCTTTTATGCTACGAACCTTCAAATAAATTCGACCACAAACTCCCAGTTCAAGAGATATTTCCACAAGGAAGCCCATCTGAGGAGGAATCAGTGGATAGATGTAGTTTAAAGAACACTTACATAACTGCTAGAAAGACAACTGGAGAAGTGAAACCTCTGCTTAAAATTGACTTTCACTGTCTTGACCTTTAGGCAATTAAATAATACATTTCTTCACTGTGCTGTGGACATTCTGAAATGTTCTCAAAGACCCCTAGTGGTCCCACTTCCAGGAAGCACTGCTGTAACAAAAAAAAAACCTAAAAGGAATGCATGAAATGTTCCAAATCAGCAGCGCTTTTTGGAGGCACACTGGGTTCTTTATTCTGTTGTACCTATTTGAAGAAATCACAAGTGTTATTTCAGACAGCTAGTAAAGTGAGGAACCAAAGGTCACACTGAGCTACAAATGAGTCAGTCAGGAGCGAGTTCATGGAGAGGTTTTGTACAACTGATCAAACTTCATGTCAGTGAGATTAAGAGGCAGATTTATGTCAAACACGTCCAATTTAGTTGGTTGGCTTGTAAGCACATTTAGAGGAAAGGTTATTCTTGTTGGACTCTGATGGAAAGAAGCCATAAAGAGCCTGTGAGGAAGTCTTCTGAAAACTTGATCTCAGGGGATAAACTCAAAGCTGAGGTGAAAGTTGGGAAAGTTTTAATGTGAGCGCCACACAGAAAAAAACGGGAGTGTCGCTTAAGAAAAAGGCCACCAAATCCTAGCAGCTTTAAATACAGCTGCTTGTGACAGACAGGCTTTTATGAGGTAACACACAATCTCTTTCTTGACACAATCTGTCATTTTCACCTCCCCCTCCACCCCTGTTTCATTTTCTGCCACTCCCCCCCCCCCCCCCACCAACTTCTATTCGTCTATCTGTCTGAGTGCGTTTCCTGTGTCATAGATTACAGGATGTCCTCTACAAACAAGCTAGATTCCAGTCACAAGAAAAAGAAAGCAAGTAGAAGAAGTTCAACAGAAACTCCCAGACGCTGAGTACAGAGCTTACAGTATGATCTTAACAAACTAAATGTCATAAACCCAAATTATTGGCACAAGAATGAAAACCTATCAATTTAAAGTCAATACTGTACCTATAAAATATACATTGACATTGTCTACGTATGTTCTGCACTTCAGTTTGGCCACCAAGAAGCAACATCTGATACACAGTACCAATGACTTCAATCCCTGGTTACTCTATGACTCAAATAAAAGAACATAATAGCTGAGTTATGTGTGATTCATTTGAAAAGTGCTTCAGAGGGTTGACCTTTTGACTAAAAACATCTAAGTAACCTAAATTGAGGTCAGCGTTTTTTTTGTAGCTTTCAATTACATTTCCCGGTCGTCCGCCTCAACGGATGCAGTTCGGTCGGTCGTCATGGAGAATTTTAATTTCTAGAAAAATGGAGAATCTTTATGACGACTGACCAAACTCCATCCACTGAGGAAGACTGTGAAATGTGGTTGAAAGCTCTGGACAGATGGCTTTAAGTTAAAGGAGCCAGCGTTTGGTTTGTCCGTTCTGGGCTACTGTAGAAACATGGTGGTGCAACATGGCGGCCTCAGTGGAGGGGGCTCGTTCTAATGTAATGAAAACACTTTGATTCTTATTTTCAGGAGATTACACACTAATAAAAACATACTTATGAATATTATATTTCATTTCTGCCAAGTCTTTTCCGCTAGATGCCACTAAATTCTACACACTGCACCTTTAACTGGTTCAGAATGGTTTTGAAAAAATAAAAATCTGATCCTTTCAGTTTAACAGCGCACTGATATCTGATGTTGAACTGTTATTGTTAATAATGTAAATGTAAATCTTGGGTATTCTTGAGAATTATCTCTGTTGCCGTTTCATTTAGCAAGTAATCATTCTTGCTTTGACCGCACAATGTGACTCACTGTCAAGACCGCATGACTATCAGAGACAAACGGTCTGTAGCGGTATGATGCTAAACAGGTTGCCTAACCCAACATCCCCCCAGAGTAGGCCGAGATGAAAGGGCCAACAACCTGTTTTCTTTGCTCTTTCTTCACTCAGGAGGGTGAACAGAGCCGCACCCTGCCTGTGACCTGACTTTGGCCTCCCTGCACGTCTTGCTAAGGGGCCCGTTGCGGTGGAAAGGGAGGGGCCCTTCCTGTAGACGAAGTGACAGCGTAGCTCACCTCATGTCGCCTCGGCCGCATATGCTGGGAAACAAACAGGTGTCAGACAACATGTACTTCTACTGTTTATGCAAAAAAACAAAAAAACAACTTGGGACACTTGAGGCTGAATTCACTAGAGCTCCCCCCCTCTCTCCGAGGGTTGAGCAGGTTTTATATCTGCTACAAGCTGAATTGTTATGAGCAGAGTTGGGAAGCTTTTATTTTGACTGGAGAGCTGAATTTCACCACCTGTCTATGCTAATTTCTAAGTCAGAATGCCACTTACTGCTCTCCTTCTGCCTGTGTGTGTGTGTGTGTGTGCAGTTCTGCACCCAGACAAACATAAAGGATAAAAATACAGTGAGCACCGAGGCTGCTCACTCGAGTGAGATTCCTCGACTGTGTGTTTGTGGGTTACACACACACACACACACACACACACACACACGCAGAGCTCCAATTTTGGCAACTAGTTCATCCCACCATCGTCTCCTTGGCTGAGGAGTCACAGAGAACAATAGGGCCTCTGTCTTCCATGAAGTAAATAGCAAAAACACTTTACATAGTTATAGTGAAACTATTGCAGTGCTGCACTGCAAAGGATCAAATTAATCTTATTATTCAAGACTCTGGTTCTCAGTCTTGCTGAAGCACAGTTCTGACTTCAAGATGAACTGGTTTGCTGACTAGACTTGAAATGACCTCATCTAATATTCACTTTGATATAGCGAGGAGTAATTTCTCCTGTGCTCAGCATATAAGTAACTGTGTTTATTCACTCCAAGTTTGGAATTATAAAGAGCAAGTATTGACTTGTTGAGCTTGTCGGAGAACAGACTGAGCACTCGAAGGTGAAGACACCTGCCAGGCAAAAACACACAGTGCTGTGTGCATGCATGCATATGTGTGTGTGTGTGTGTGTGTGTTTGTGAGCAGACAAATGGCAGATGTTCAGACTATCAGGTAGCTGTATAGAGAGAGGAGGCCCCAGCAGTACCTGCCTGTACCACCTCTCCTCACATAACCCATCATTTATCCCATTAGCGGGGAAGCTTCTCCTACATTCCCTGCTACTTGAAAGAAAAACAAAAAGACACTTTGTTTCCACATTCATGGCCAAAAACAACTCATTTTGATACTGTTCTGCACAAAATATGCTAGCTCTCCTGTCACCTCTGAGTCTGTTTCCTGGAGGGACACTATAACGCTAGAAATCTGACATTTTAAAATTCCTTCTTATTTCAACATTTACATTTGAGATTTTTTTTTTCCCCAGAAAATGTTTTACAGCAGTGGGTCTGCTGTTTTTCCCAAGGTCTCCACTTCCAGGAAAAGTCCAGAGAGGCTAGTAGACAGAACAGAAGAGAAACCTCCCTGAGCTGCTGTCACTGGCCGGGCTAAAGGTTAAACGCTTGCAGCAACTGATAAAAAACAACTGCCAGATAACCAAACTTGTTAAATATGTGATGAAATGTAGCTGATGAGCTTGTAAAAATATCTTTTGTTATTTTTTTGTGTCTTCAACTGAATAATATGCTCAGCATTTGAGCACTCCCAAAAATAATATTAAAAGATGCTAGCTTAGCAGACACCAACTCTTCAGTGGGGTGCTATGCTAGGCTATGCTACATGAAGCCAAGCTATGCTATGCGACACAGTGCTAAGCTAAAAAAACAACTGCCAGATAACCAAACTTGTTAAATATGTGATAAAATGTAGCTGAATAATATGCTTAGCATTTGAGCGCTCTTAAAAATAATAATACTAAAAGATGCTAGCTTAGCACACACCAACTCCTCAGTGGGGTGCTATGCTAGGCTATGCTACACAGTGCTAAGCTAGGCTACTGATATCACAACAGAGAGATCAAGAGGCTAAATTAGTCCCCTGGTCCCAAAAGGAAAGGAGGGCCAACATTCCCAGCCACATCTCTAAAACAGAGGTGGGGAGGACAGTGAGGCAAAGAAGGGAAGAAAAAAGGCAACAAGGGGTGGAAAAAAAAGAACAAAACGAGAGAAGCATAAACAGTTTGTGGCAAGGGACCAAGTATGAACAGAGAGCCACAGCCGGACACATAAACAGAAGATTTCACAGATAAAATTCTGCTTATCCAAAAGGGAATTAAGAAAAGCAGCCTTGTTTTCAGCTGGACCACCAGAAGTCTGTCTTAAAAGATACCATTAGCTGCTTTACAATCTTCACACCCTGGTGAAGACCGTATAAAGGTTCTAACTTAAGTTCGAACATGGAAATCACCAAAGTGATTATTTCACATGACACCAGTGATATGCATGGAAAAACAGAGAGAGAAAGAATAATGAGAGGGAAGGCAACGAATGACTCCTCTTGTACCGCAGGCCTTCCCACTGCTGCCTGGAGGCCATGCAAAACAGCTTTAAATGCACACACACACACACACACACACACACACACACACTCAGAAATAGAGAAGGAAAGGGAAGAGATTGGGAGGTTTGGGAAGGGAGCAGGGTCTCCATTTCCTCTCGCCAAATTTGCTTTGGCAAGTCTTTCCGTGGGAATGGTGAGAGACCGGCTCTCCTCAGCCGGAGAGAGCCAGGGATCGGCCCACCGAGGAGAAGGAGAGCGCAAAAAACGTAAGATGGAGATGGGGAGGGGGCAAGGGGGGGGGGGGGGGGGGGGGGGGGGGGGGGGGGGGGGGGGGTAAGTAAATACAGCTGGACTTTTCCATCCCTTTCCCCTGATGCCAAGGCAAATCGTGAGCCCATCCGCTCCTTGGCTTTTGCTGTTTATGGAGGGATCAAATGCTAATGTTAACATGCTAGATAGATATAGTGCACAATGCAGTGTCATTACCAGCATGTGAAATGACTATTTAATATAAATTCTATTGTGAACTCTTAATTATTATTTGGAATTAAAATCTAATTGGGAAATTCTGCAGATCTGTTGTTTTATTTTTTTTTGGATCGATTCTATAATAAATGTGTGTCATCAATCCATCTTAATTACAGTAATCATATTAAAGGTGGATGACACTGATTGGCAGATATTAGATAAAGCATTGCTTTTAGACCAGACCACTTTTCAAATGGACAAATAAAACCAAGAGAAGAATTTAACGTCTGTTTTATGGTCTAAGACAACAAATGTTTTAGAGCCATCTAAAAGCAGGATAATTCAATTTGAACCATTTTTAAAGTTGTTCTAATCCCTGCTTATACACTAATGGACATTTCCATTGATCTGGGTGTGTGTGAGTATGTGTGTGCATGCACTTCACATTGTGTGTCCAAGTCTCATATGAAGATGTCTTACGTGCTTATAATATTAAATTACAACCTAAACTTTTGGAATAATTGGTGCTGATGAACATACGTCTTTTCAGTCATACAGTCTCTTTCTCATTGTGGTTGAAAATCAAAGGCTTGTAGCTCAGTTTATACAATTCTTGCAGTTTATAGTATTGAATATTTTTATAATTCGGGCTCTTGATTGACAAGGGCTGTGATGAGCCAGAACTTTGTTTGGCATCAGAACTGTGGAATGACAGAGGAGAGAAGAAAATTCCTGCTTTTTTACAGCCACTCGTAAATGTTGCTTTCTGCTTGGAAGAAGGTTGTAGGGAGGCATGAGTGAGGAGGAATCTGCTGATGGCTCTTTTCCTTGCATCAGTGCAAAAAGCTGCCCCGTTTTAAAGCAGGCCAGATGTGCATTGTGGGTAACGAGGGGAGGAGCGGGTCTGTCTGTGTGTGTGTGTGTGTGTGTGTGTGTGTGTCCAGGACTGGGGAATGCAGGGCATAGGGCATATTTCTGCTTGGCGTGTAACGTGCCCTAAGGTTGAGGTTGCTTGTGAAAGGGTTAAGTCGCATGGCTGAGCAAATACATAAATAGCACTAGGGGGGGTGTGTGTGTGTGTGGGCATGGACGCTGCTGCCAGCTGGCGTGGATGGAGAGGGTGTGCATGCACACATACATACACACAAACTGGCGGTTTGATTTCCAAGTATAACTTACGGGGCACTGGAACAACCAGCAGGCATTTTCGGGTACCCCTGTCCAGACTGCAGCACATGCCTTAACATGTGACAAACACACACACACACACACACACACGTACTTTATCCTATATGTTTGCACAGTTTGAAATCACACTAACTTACACACAAATGCAAACACACCAAAAAAAAGCAAACCCGCCCACTCCCCACACATCAAAGGAGCTCACAGCAGCAGAGACGAGCAGCAGAGACGGGCCTCATCCCATCATGATAAATCACATCCCAACACCTAAAACAAACTCTCAACCCTTGTTAACTGCACTAAGATGGACACCCCCAAACAAAACACATGACTGGCTGCTCCCAGACGCCCTCCGTGCCGCAGATCCTTTGAACACACACAGGAAGTTTGGACTAATCTGACAGGATTAGGACACGTTCAGGTTCTCTGGAATTATGTCAGGTTACAATTTCTTGGCTTAAATGGCTGAAAGGTTCTGGGTCGACGGACCGGTGGCTAATAATGGTTTGCCATAGTGATACTGTGAGGGCGTCATGTGTCCTTGTGCTGGCAGTTTGCTGTGCATGGATCCTCCCTGTCAGAGAGGAGGATGAGGGGGGGATTTAAGCGAGGGCGGGGGCTTGCAGTCAAATCCCCTCTCATCTTACAGGCATCATTACGCCTGCTAAAGCCTCATCCCTCGAGCCCCTTACTACCAGGGACCGGGACAGACCACCAATTACAGTCTTAACCTCTCTCTCGCTCTCTCTGTCTCTATCTCACTGACACCTATAGCTGGAGGGGGGGTGGGGGGGGGTTAAAGATGCTGGCTCATGGGAGAAATTGAAAGCCGCCACCATTACAGACATTATCCACTGGCTGGAGTAAGAAGCAGTGTTTCCCCTACATAGAGCCATCTGTGGTTCACCGCCAGTTTCACCATGGCGACAATGCATCATAAATAATGAAAATTCCATTATGAAAGCTTACATTTTTATTATATAGCTGTGCTGAGTGACGCTTGAATAAAAGAAATGGCGCTTTTGTCATAGATCATGTGGTGAAGAGTAGTTTGACAAATTAAAAGGTAAACCTCAGTCTCCAGTACGACGGTCTCGGTCACTTTTTTTTTTTTGTCTCATTATCCAGAACATGTCTCCGTCTTGGTGTTTTGCCTCGGCCTTGGCTAACAGTCTCGTCTGTTACTGTCTTTGGTCTCCACCAGAGTCCAGATGGCTTTTCTCACAGCTGTAATCACTATTTTAGCAAATAAAGTTGCGTACATTTAGGCAAGTTTATGTTTCAAACTGTACTGAGTGATTTATATGAACAACAGTGAGACAACTGAATAGACACAGTCTGACCCTCTTGCCTCATATGGACTTGGTTCTGACTCATCTTGAAACTGCTTGGACTTGTCTCTGACTCAACATACCTGGTGTTGACTAAAACCCTCATGTTACCACAAATAAAGCCGAGACTTGTAAGACCTGGTTCATTCCTCCAGTATACAGCTACAGTATAAATGAAAAGGCTCATATGATGATGAGGTGCGCTGTGACTCAGTAGCTGTAAATGAATCCTTGATAACACAAACGAGACTCCGGCACTCGGGGCAGCGATGGTAATATGGTTTCCAGGATAATAGAAGGTGTGAATCTAACAATGTGTGAGTCCTTTTATAAGCACCTCAAACCCCCGTCCACAGGAGAGCCACGGTGGGCAACAGAGCTCATTGGCTCAGAATGAATGTATATGTGATTATCAGGTTGAGTCATGTGCGTCTGTGTTTACAGCTTGTGTTCACTGTAAACACACTGAGTGGGTGAAGGAGAAAACATGTCGTATTTCTACTAGCGGGACTGTTTTTGGCGCCGTAGCTGAGACTCTCCATCCAAACCTCTGCACGGCTGCTGCTGCAGTGACAGTGACAAGAGTTGGCACTTGTTTCCATCCAGAGAAGTCACTACTACTTTTCCCAAGCAGCTCAACTCCATGCACTGGATGCATTTTTCAAAAGGCATGGTGTCAAATAGCAAGAGCCCCGAGACGTGTGGTTGATCGAGCTTTTGGGGCAGAATGTGGTGGGATTAGATGTGTTGGAGGGACTGACAGGGTTAAAAAGCTTTGGACACGTGTAATCTGGAGGGGAAACTAGTGGCTATAAGTGCTTGTGACCGACACTGCTGTTTCCAGGGTTGGATCTCTTTGTCTTTGTTTTTGATAGTTCCACCAAACTCAGTTCCTGAATACGTCTGAGAGGCGACCAGTCACTGCTCAGTCTCATCAGGCTTCATTGATCCTCAGTGGATGTTTTCTACACTTTAATCTTAAGTGTAGTAGCAAAAACTGAGCCTGTAAGATTTAGTCTGTACATGTATGTAGCTTCCAAAGCTGTTTTATGGTCTAAATCCCTTAAAATAAAACTCTGGAGGAAATCCTGGATTCTCTTTTTGGAATACTTGCAATTAAATATAATTTTCAAACAACTTGTATCCAGCTTCTATCAGTACTGATAACATCAGTCATAGATAAATGTGAGTAAAGCTTACAAGCTCCCCTTTAGCTCGTTATTTAAAACTCCCAACTGCTCGTCCAATGACTCACTGTACACAAAACAACTAGTCTTTCAGAGGCTTGTGTGCTCGGATGGCCAGGGGCTACACTCCTTTTCCTTCCTGTCTGTGGGGTAGGATCAGGTCAGGCTGTCAGCTGCTTCAGACACCATGACTAGCCACCACCACTCTCCTGACCAGGGCCTCGTCTGACAGGCCCTGCCACTCGGGCCTGCTGCTGGGGTTTTTTTTTTCACCACCGAGCACACTGGGTTCTCACAAGCAGACAGCGGCTCCCTATATGCTGCATAAAAAGGCGGTTCTATCTATTGATGGCCTTGTTTGTTGTAGTTGGGCATTAAGTGGGTCAAGCACTGCTGCACTAATGCATTTGCAGACATGGCGGGTCAATATGAGAACCATGCTGAGCCCATCATCTAACATGGAGAAACAAGCTCTTACACATGCTGGCAGCTGAGATGCAAGCTGTGGTCTTCAAGTGTTATTATGTGGAGAGACAGAGAAAAACAAGGGGTGGGGGTGGGGGTGGTGAATAAGTGTGCTGTGTTAAATACAGCCTGGATGATAGCTGTATGTAAAGCTGTAGCGGCTGCCAGGAACATTAGAGGCTAACTATTGTGTTTGCTAGATACATCTAATCCTCACCATTGCCCTCGTATATTTCATGGCTTTTACAAGACTGTTTCTAACAACATCAAAGAGCTTCAGTGACTTGAGGGGAAACTCCATCAATTCAATATTGTACTCTCATAAAGCTGGGGGACTTTGAGTGAGACAAATTTGAAAAAAAAAATAAATTGTAAAATGTAGCAGAAGCTGACAGATTTTAATTGTGGTTTATTTTTTGGGGGGGTTAATATGGGGTCAAGCCACATGAACACTATGATACAACTTTCCGTTCAACGTTTCAGAAAGCTCCCACCAGACTCAACTGTACTCTACTGTTTTCACAGGCTGAGTAGTGAAGCGTAAACTGATGCAAATGATGCTCTTCTTTCCTGCTTTGTTCATGTTGTATCAGTCTGGTTTTCACTAAAAACCACACATGACCTAATACTTCATAACCTGAAAGCAGAAAGAGAAGTGTTTGTTAAATTCCCTGATATTTCACGACTTCTCTAAATAACGTATATAACAGGAATCCTGCAAAAATATTGCAGATTTATTGTGAGCATCCCTGCTTAGAGTGGCAGTAGTGCTACTGTAGCACAGACAGTCCTTCCACTTCCCTTCACATTTAGAGCACACCACAGTCGACAGTAAAGCAGCTGTCAGTGCAGCCGATGCCAGCCCTTGACCTGCCTGTGACAACCAGCTATCACTCAGTAAATACTGCAGTATCATCAGAGCAGACAGGAGTGGCTTCAGGATTAGCATTAGCACTGTTCCCATCAGTTAAAAGCTCACACAATTAGAATATCTGTCAAGTGAAAACACCTGGCTGTGGCCAGAGATTTGCTTTCCCTTCTCTCAGACAGGCTAATGGCATGGAGATGAGAGGGTTCATGATTTGATTTTTTTTCATATTACTACTGCTGGTTGACTTGCAGTAGGAAAAACTACATTTGCATTTAAACCCGAAGTGTTTTAACAGCATTTTACATCTCAACTGCCAAACCACTGCAAAAAGGCAGAGAGGCTGAAGTTGCCCAAACATACAAGAATGTAAATGGAAGTTTGTCAGATGGGAAGTTAGCGATGGCAAAGTGAAAAAAGAGAGAAGTGTTTCAGTGAGAGACATTAGGTCATGTCCTCCTACGGCTAAGTGGAGCGTCTTGGGAACTTTTAAGCAAAGAGACACAAGCCATGTTCCTGTAATGCTACAGCAGGAAACTGTAGCTATTACAAGTCATTTACTAGCAGACTGGAGTTTCAGCTAACACTTGAAAGAATAATCCCATGGGGGACAGGGCAGAGAGCATGCTGAGCTCCATCCACCACACTTTCCATAAAGGCATATCTGGGGGGGGGGGGAAACTGTCCAGAGTCCAAAGTCCCAAAACTGTCATGTGCATTTTCCTGAGGTGAGAGACTCCACCGAGACTCTTGACACACTCCACTAAGGTGAGAGAAAATGGCTGCCACTGCACATGTGCTGCATGTACTGAAGTCACATCTCAATGTCTGCAGGGCCTCTGTCTGCTGGCTTATTCAGGGAGCAGAGGCATAATGGTCTGGGTTGTTAGTGAGCACTCCAGTTACGCTGTGATGGGAATGTTTTCGACAGCTTTCAGACACTTGGCACTAATGATGTTCTGCATGCCCCGTGGCCAGTTGGGAGTTTTTTTTTTTTCTTCCCCTTCCAATCAGTGTGTTGAACAATTTTACCAGCAGCCCTGATAACTCGTAGAAACATGCTGCTGCTCTGGCTGCTATACAAGTTAAAATAGTAACGTGCTAAACAGACAGCACATATTCTGTCCAAGTAGTTATTTTGTTGTTTATTTTGGTGTATTTAAAGAATTTAAAGTATTCATATCTAAACATTTTTAAAAAACCTCCAGGGTATTTTGGCATGTTTGAGATATTTCATATTTTTCGGAGTCATTTCCCGACAATGTTGATTTGTCACACTGCTAAAAAAAAATTTGACAAATAACTTAATTTTATGCTCAAAGTTAAAAAATTTAAGCTGTTGCTTAAACAGAACAATGAAATGTGACTATAGTAGAAATCATCTGGTGTTGTTTGCTGCAACAACAGATTAATGCTTAAAATATAAATCATTCATTTCAATGAAACTTTCTCCAACCAAAATCAGCACAGAACATAAGGTTTAATGCTGATTTGTAAATGAATGTGGGTGATTGTTACAGTATCTAGCTGTACAGCTGTTTATACTGTATGAAAAACTTCTGCGTCAGTTCATTAAATCTCTGCAGCAGCTGAAGGCAGCAGGACTGATATGTTCATAAATCTACGGACACCAAGAAGCTGCGAGCCAGAGAACGGTGCTGTAACGCAGGCTATTCACTGTGTTTACCTTCATTAAATCACCTGATGTCACCAGGCGGCAGCAGTAGAACCACACACACACCTCTACACACATCAGACTGGTTGGTTAAAACTCCATATTCTACCTTTTTATGAAGGAGACTAGCAGGTTAGCAGGGCTCATCAGCCTCTTTCCTACTTTCTTTTTAGCAAAAGTAGCATCTCATGTTTTATCCTTGAGACACATTATAATGTGAACGCTGTTGTGTAACATTAATTACTAAACTATGTGACCATGTACGAGGTGAGATACATGATACATGATATTGCTGAAATAGCGTCACTCTGATGTAATCATATAGACTTCACCAAATACATTTTTTAAATTTTTATAATTTTATTGTTATTATAGTAACTAATTGATAAAACTACTCCATCTGTCTTTGGCTGCAGATTTGTGGTGATGTGTGTTCATGTTGTGAACCGTCCAGACATTTCCTGAAGAAAAGCTTTGTGTTTGTTGAGCTGTGGTTATCACCTTTAACTGTGATTGGCACAGCTGTTTCAGAGCTATGAGAGCAGTGATGTGATTGGCTGAGAGAGTTTTTATTAATCACCACACCAGCTGATCTATATTCACTCAGCCCTTTTGCACGTTTGCGCTGCTGCACATACATGAACCATAGTAGCAGGTGCGCATGGAGACGCCCACACAGTCCGTGTGCTGAGACCTGCTGTGCTGTGCTTGGCATTTATTATTCAAATTTCAACTTAGGGTGCAAAGTATTAAACTGAGATTGGAATGCAAGCTTTTGCGTCCACATAGAACTGAGCCTGAGGAGGACAGATGATCCATAAATAAAGAAACCATTGTCTGATTTCAGATATCTCTGTTACTGACATGTAACCTCGTCTATATACCTAATGCTGTATCGACTAGGTGGACAGGTTAGGCTATATATGTATATATGTATATATCACTTTATATCATTCTGACACATCGCCAGTGCACTAGAATGGCAATCTGGTTGCCATGGTAACGGATTACATCTGACTATTAACCACATCCCCATTCTCTGTTTGAGAAAGACCTGTTAAGCTGTTAAGCAGGTAGTAACGCTGGTTGGAGTGGAGCTTTAAGCCCCCACAATGTTAATGTTGATTGAGGGAATCCACACATGAAAATCACAAGTTTTAGTCTTAGTAACCAAGACTTGATCCAGGACTAATCAAGTCAAGAAGGGTCCCAATCTATTGGTCTTTGTGTAAATATGTCTGAGTGGATCCAGTTCATTCACTCTATTTAGGCCTATTCAAGTAGACCAAATTTTGAACCTACTTTTCGAAGAGGGTCAGACTATCCTCGGGTCCCTTTTGGATCACATGGGTTTTTCATTTTTGGTGGGATATTCACTGGTCTGTTTGAGTTTGGGTCCCTGAAGATCTTTATTCTGTGATTCTGCACTGTTTTCTTTATCTGTTCACTTATGGAGACCACCGATGGTCATGCCAACTACCCAGTTCTATCTCCAAAAGCAGACCCTTCTCCCGAAAGGTCTACCAGACACAGATATTATACTGTATCAGTATCAAATTGTCCAGACGTCAGTCCAAAAGTAGATGACGCTATTGAAAATCCAGCAATAAATTTAATCTCTGCCATGTTGAAGCGTGGTAGTCTATGATAGGTGAAAGCCTAGTTAGAGCCAGTCGGACAGAGCGGACAGGGGGAACGAATCAATGAGCACCAGAGGTTCCCTGAGGGCCAGTGAAGAGGAGGGGAGGGTTATTGTAAATCAATTGTCAGCCAATTCATTTCCATTGATAGCATCAGAATAATGACATGGCGTAATAAAATGGTAATCAGGGCCTTTAGCTGTGGGCGGTGGAGGGTCGTTTGGCAGTCTGAGCTGCAGGGAAAGTGGCAGTGGCCCACATTCTCCGCTCCTGCATTGCTGAACATGTGTGCACTTATTCATGTGTGTGCATCGACAGTATTTGCTCGACAGAATGTGTCATATGTTTTTGTTGTGGCTGGATATGTGTGTGTGTCATAGGAGGGTGTGTATCTCACTGTGTGCAGTGTGCATGAGGAACATCTCACGTGCTGCATAGCCTCTGATTTAATCCCAGAGATATGCGACCCAACGACAGCGGCAGATGGCTCGGTGAGCAGATTAAAATCTCAGCAGCTAACCCCACGCCAACCCAAACAGACACACTTCAAGTCAGTAAGAGGAGCTGAGACAATTACCGCCATTTCCAAGCAGAGCCGTGGAGAAGGAGAGAAAAAAAGACACAGGAAAAAATGGCTTGTGTTTAGATGATTTTGTCTGGTTGTAAGGAACCACAGACACCCTGAACCCCTCCAATCAATGGCAGAGGGAAGCAATATTAAAACCACAGGTCACGAGCTGAGGTCAAATCTCATGAATCAGCATAAGTGGATGAGATATGGGTGTTATGAGGGAATGAGGGCAGGCAGTAATAGATGGAGATCTTGTGTGGTCAGAATGTGGGTGGCAAAGCAAACGACTGCTATAGCCTTGCTTTATTGTTGTGGTGAGTAATGAAATGTGGGGCAGATTAAGGTGAAGCCAGCTGACTAATAGCCCTTTTTCCACTGCAGGAACTTAACAACCCATAGCCAAAGCTTCCCATAACCGAGTTTTAGAGCCTTTTGACTTTTTGGCACATCCGGTACTTCCTTTCCACTGTATATCACACAACGGGGCGTTTCAGATATGTGCCATTAAAAAGGCAAAAGCTGGACCAACTACATCATTTTTATGTGCCATTTGGTGGGTGAGTGAAGTAAGTATATGTGTGACAGAGACAAATGTAAGAAGGCATATTGTTTTTGATTCTCTTTCACATTTTTGTGAACACGAGATACAAGTTTATACACCAGTGCAGAATCCAGGTAACTGTTGGGAACCAGTTGATGGACCTATGTGGTGTCCAACACATCAAAGCACTTCAAAGTTTTTCAGTTTGTTCCACTGCATGCATTGTGAACTGCAAAATTCAGGGGCTCAGAGTACACTCCCCCCTGGAAGGTAAGCTAAGGTTTCTGACTCTGCACTGACAATGACAAGTGTCTGAAATGCCTAAAGCCCCCATCAGAAAAGACACTGGAACCGGAACCAAACAGGCCTCTTTCTTCTTTATGCCAAGCAAAATTCCCTGTGAATGCAAGAGGATAGGAGAACACTGACTACCATTCCACTGCCAGGCTCAGTGCCCTATTTCCACCCGTAAATCGCACACAACTGATGTGCCAGCCTCCCCAGAGCCAACTACCACCATCTTGGCAGTGATTTAAGAGAACAGGGTGATACCACTCAATGCCAGTCATCCAAGTTCACCCATGATCTGTGATTTCAACTTTGTAGCCTTACGTATAAGTATTGCTGCCCATCCAAACACCAAGGTCTTTCACATTATGAGACGCCACCATATATCAGCTGATTAAACTTTTACTCAGTCAACAATGTCCATTAGATTGTGTCTTTTGGCCTTGCCTGGGTGAACCTCCGAGTTAGCAACATAGTGTCTGTACATTGAAAATACTGACATTGTTGGACTTATCAGTTTGCAGATATTGAGAACTTGTTGGCAAAAAATTGTCAAATATTAAGGTGCTTTATACCAGTTAGCAAGCAGCTTTGACCCAAATACTTTACAAAGTCAAACCAAATGAGCAATAGGCTTTTCAAATTGGCGAAATTAAATTAAGTGGTAAACTGGAGAATGGGTCATGGAGGAAGTGTTGAATGTTACTGCTGTAGAAAGCAGTTTTATAAGAGCAAAAAGATTGCAGTCCCATTGAAGTCGTCCAAAGGGCAGGTTGGGCAGGGTGAAGTTGGGGTCGCGTTGTTCTTTGCTCCAACAAGAGAGGAAAGCGATGTCTGTTGCAGGAGTTCACCAAGAGGTGAGCAAGCAGACCCATGCCGTAAACAAGTCTGAAGTTTATAGCCACTATTTGGGTTTGTTGTTCCGCCGCATTCTGGACCTGATGGCTCACCGGGGGTGGTGGTGGGGGGGAGGGGGTACAAAGACCCAACAGAGATGAGCAAAGTGAAGATGCCATAAAAAACAAAGGGAAGTTTAGAAAAAAACATGTGGCTCACAGGGAGTCCAACTGGCCACTAAAATCTGGGGTCAACCAGAGAGCAGCCTCAGGTTGAACTCTTCAGGTCAGTCTTGCTGCCATCTTGGTTTTGGTTCTTGCTGTCAATCAAACATATGACTCTCTATAGTCTGATACAGTGTGTCGTTTCGTCTCCATCCACACACACACACTTCCAAACAAACAAGAGCAAGCACTGTGAGAGAACAACTCACTAGCTTCTAGAAAAGGAACAAAAAAAGAGAGACGATGGGACGGGAAAAGGGAAGACAAACAAATGACAGGATGTTGCAGTTATGTGTGTGTGTGTGTGTGTGTGTGTGTGTGTGTGTGTGTGTTTGGATGTGGGGGTAGCAGTTGCTCTTCTTTCCTCACTGGAATCTGTCTTAATTAAAAAGGATTGGTTTTACAGTAAGTGTGTGCCCGAGGGGAGCCGGCTGCACTGCAACCATACTCTGAAGCAAGGAAGCCATGAGGGGAACATGTGGGGTTGGACTTTTTCTAATACTGTTTTCCTTACACAAAGAGTACTGTACAGTGGGGATGTAATGTTACGTGTATTCGTCCTGAACCATCACGGTACGGATATTACGGTTCAGGGCATGCAGTCATACGAAGAATTTTGTTCCACCCAGAACGTTTTGGCAGTGCACCACTTAGCTGTAGCATGCTCATGGATGTATGCTAGCCGGCTTAGCCAAGATAGGCTTGTTACTCTGTTGTGTCGCTGCAGTAACCACAACACTGACCAAGTGCAACACTATCATTAAAGAATGCTGTTATCTCTGTAGTGAAACTAAATCACGCCTCCTCCCTCCTCTCTGTGACAGTCGGCTTTGAGTGAAGTTGTTTAGAACATCAATAAACACATTTGATTTCTGATGTGGTCAGACAGCAAGTCGTAAGAACCAGTTGTGAAAGAGAAACATGTAGTTAAAGTATTGCAGTAAAAGTAGTGGTTTGGTCCATCTGACTGATATATTATTATATATGACATCATTAGATTATTAATAGTGAAGCATCAGTGTTAGAGCAGCATGTTACTGTTGTAGCTGCTGGAGGTGGAGCTAGTTTACACTACTTTATATACAGTTAGATCATAAATCATCATAAAACAGCAGTCAGCAGGTCTCCTGACTCCTTGCAAGAAACAGAAGGTTTGCTTTCCTTTTCCACTGCTGCACAAATGTTTCAGTAATAGACTATACTGCACTATACTCGTTATCATTATTGTTTTTTGTTCTTAATATGGGCCTTGTTATTGTCCCCTCCGTCCCCCCAGATTAGCTTGAAATGGCATTTCAATCCTTTATATGTCCTGTACATATGGCAGAATTTACAATAAAGTTGACTTTGTAAAGTTTCCACTGCAGCAACTAAACTGTCAGTAATAGTTTCCACTGCAGCGACTAAACTGTGTCAGTAATAGTTTCCACTGCAGCAACTAAACTGTCAGTAATAGTTTCCACTGCAGCGACTAAACTGTGTCAGTAATAGTTTCCACTGCAGCGACTAAACTGTCAGTAATAGTTTCCACTGCAGCGACTAAACTGTGTCAGTAATAGTTTCCACTGCAGTGACTAAAGTGTGTCAGTAATAGTTTCCACTGCAGTGACTAAACTGTGTCAGTAATAGTTTCCACTGCAGCGACTAAACTGTCAGTAATAGTTTCCACTGCAGCGACTACACTGTGTCAGTAATAGTTTCCACTGCAGCGACTAAAGTGTGTCAGTAATAGTTTCCACTGCAGTGACTAAAGTGTGTCAGTAATAGTTTCCACTGCAGTGACTAAACTGTGTCAGTAATAGTTTCCACTGCAGCGACTAAACTGTCAGTAATAGTTTCCACTGCAGCGACTACACTGTGTCAGTAATAGTTTCCACTGCAGCGACTAAAGTGTCAGTAATAGTTTCCACTGCAGCGACTAAAGTGTCAGTAATAGTTTCCACTGCAGCGACTAAAGTGTCAGTAATAGTTTCCACTGCAGTGACTAAACTGTCAGTAATAGTTTCCACTGCAGTGACTAAAGTGTGTCAGTAATAGTTTCCACTGCAGCGACTAAACTGTCAGTAATAGTTTCCACTGCAGTGACTAAACTGTGTCAGTAATAGTTTCCACTGCAGCGACTAAACTGTGTCAGTAATAGTTTCCACTGCAGCGACTAAACTGTCAGTAATAGTTTCCACTGCAGCGACTAAACTGTGTCAGTAATAGTTTCCACTGCAGTGACTAAACTGTGTCAGTAATAGTTTCCACTGCAGCGACTAAACTGCGTCAGTAATAGTTTCCACTGCAGTGACTAAAGTGTGTCAGTAATAGTTTCCACTGCAGCGACTAAACTGTCAGTAATAGTTTCCACTGCAGTGACTAAAGTGTGTCAGTAATAGTTTCCACTGCAGCGACTAAAGTGTCAGTAATAGTTTCCACTGCAGTGACTAAACTGTGTCAGTAATAGTTTCCACTGCAGCGACTAAACTGTGTCAGTAATAGTTTCCACTGCAGCGACTAAACTGTCAGTAATAGTTTCCACTGCAGCGACTAAACTGCGTCAGTAATAGTTTCCACTGCAGCGACTAAACTGTGTCAGTAATAGTTTCCACTGCAGCAACTAAACTGCGTCAGTAATAGTTTCCACTGCAGCGACTAAACTGCGTCAGTAATAGTTTCCACTGCAGCGACTAAACTGCGTCAGTAATAGTTTCCACTGCAGCGACTAAAGTGTGTCAGTAATAGTTTCCACTGCAGCGACTAAACTGCGTCAGTAATAGTTTCCACTGCAGCAACTAAACTGTGTCAGTAATAGTTTCCACTGCAGCACTGTGGATGTTCACATTTTTCAAAATAAAGGACCAAAATATTATTTTTTTTACCTTTCTTTTTTTCTGCTGCACCAAAATTGTACTGAACCATGACCCTAAAACTGAGTTACATACCAAATCGTGAATTTTGTGTAGTGTTACACTCAAATTGATTCTTTATGTGTGAGTAATGGCAGAACCTTAATGCAGTGTGGTGAAGAAGGGATTCTCAAACATCCCAGTGGGGCAAGAGATCCAAATTAGACTGAATCTTAGGAATCAATAGATGTTGATGTTATTTGCGTCTACATAGCCACTTGTCTGACTAAAGCACCCTTCAAGAACCCTGGTTTTCCAGGTGTGAAGCTCTATTAGCAGGTTATGAAAGTTCAATGAAGAGCCAGTTTGGAGGTTGAGTGTAAAACACATTAATGAACCTGGAAACGACTTGCTGTACGTTCTTTGGCCCTTGTTGTTGCCACAGTAAACTGGTAAAGCTAGCGTATACGTGAATGTGTGTGTGTGTGTGTACAGTGGGCCTGCCTCCAGCTTCTGTCTAAGGGGGCTGGAACATCAGATCGGCTGCTGTCTCATCAATCAAGGTTTGTTTGTTGCGATGTGTTAACTGCCATGCCTTCCTCAGAAGGTACACACTCACACACAGACACACCCTTGGGCCAGCAGCCATGCCCTTGTGACCAGTAGACAGCTCTGAAGCCACAGTCAATTAGTCTTAGAAAGCCCCTGGATTGTCTCCGGCCTGGAAATACCACATGACTGACCATCTGACTGACTGTTTTACTGACTGCCTCTCCAACTGAATGACTGTCTAACTGCTTAATGACAGATACACATATGGATGATTATTTGTAGGGATGCAACTAACAATTTTTTTTAATTATAAATTCTTTGTGTCAAACCAAAAGTCTAAAACCAGAAAATCCTCAAATTTGAGGAGACAGAACCTGAGTAAGTTTGTCATTTTAGTTTGATAAATGACCTAAATTATTAATCAATTATCAAAATTGTTATATTGACTTTCTGTGGACAGATTTATTGACCAATTTCCTAAACATTGTCTTTTAATTTCCTGAATGTCTTTTTTTATCTGGAAAATGAAATCAATTGATAAAATATTGGAATGAAAAGCTAATATCAGCTTCATTTATCAGTGCAGACCAAAGTCAGCCCCGGCCTGCCGTGTCACCGGGGTCAAGACAGCTGTCCATGGACGTAGGAAACACTTGCAGCTCGTCGACAGTGAGTGATCGGGCAGCCAATCAGGCGGGAGAACCGGAGCCATCACCTAGGCAACCAGTAAACCCACGGCTTTTGTGGAGAGGTGTAGACTAAACTGTTGATACAGAGTCAAAGCAGACCCCGGTGTGACTGATCCTCTACGACCTGAGTCTCATACACACACACACACACACACACACACACACACACACATACACACACACACACACACAAGGAGCCCACACCAGAGAGCAGGGATCACTGTGACCTGCCAGAAACAAGCTGTACACTGTTGTTGTTTTTTGGTCAGAGTGACATCTGTTTGCTCTTGGAATTGGCTAGATTGTCAGTGTGTGTGTATGCATGTGCATGAAAATCTGTGTGTGTGCATGTGTGCATGACCGCATGCGTGGAAGCGTGCTGACTGCACACACACACACACACACACCAGCAGCAGCAGCAGCAGCATGGGTAGAAGGGCAAAGAGACTGCGCGTGACTCACCTCGCCTGTTTGTAGACAGGCAGCACTAGCCATGAGAAGTGTGAACGTGTGTGTGTGTGTGTGTGTGTGTGTGTGTGTGTGTGTGTATGCACCAACATGCATTTCTCTGCCTCCGTGTGCCAATATGTGCTGACTACCTTACTTTTGGACTCACTAACTGTGTCTCCACTGTGCCAACATACACACAAAAAGCTGTGTGTGTTGGCACAGTGTGTGTGTGTGTGTGTGTGTGTGGGAGTCCGTTCTGAATTCCTTTACTGCAGGTGAGCTGCATACCACGAGCTAAGCTGTAGATAGATGGACCGATAACAGACGAGTACGTACAGGCATGAGATGCACACACACACACACACACACACACACACACACACACACACACACACACACACACACACACACACACACACACACACACACACACTCACACACACACTCACACACACACACACACACACACACACACACAGATGTGGAATGATGAACAAAGAGAGATTCGATGCAGCTGCGTATACAGCAGACTGACAAAAAAAAAAAAACAAGAGTGCTTTGATTTAGTCTAAACATTTGGTTTTGCACACCTGCACACACACACACACACACACACACACACACACTTCCCCTCTCACACACACACACACACTCACTCACACACCAATCAAGGAAATGGCAGAGTAGTAGCAGCAGTCTCGCACTCACAGCTGACCTTTCACTCACTTCAATCTGTTAAATAAAATGCAGCCCATCAATCCGAGCTCTGACAGTGCTAACATACCTCATCTCTCACTCACACACACACACGCACACGCACAAGCACACACACACAGAGACACACACTATCAATCACATGTCAGCGTGTGCTAATGCACCTCATCTTTCATTCATGGAGAGGAAACGGCATGAATAAGCAACAGCTCTGTTCATGCTGAAATGTGGGATTAGCAGTGTTAAGTGAATGGACTTCAGGTAGGAGAGTTACAGCTCAGTGTCACTTCCAGGGTTATATGCTTGATGCTACAGTCGATGGTCAGAGCTGCTATTTCAGGATAACAATCAATCCTTTATGTGATTTTAATTTAACATAAGAAACCAACAAAAAAGACTTTGATCTAAACTCAAAAATGTGAGAATAATTAGAGTAAAGAGAATAACTGTGAGCAAACATTAGATGGTTTGTACATGACGGGACACATTCCAGTCACAACCAAAGAAACCAAGGTCTTATATGACAGCAGACAGAAAATTAGTCAATCACAATTTTCATAATTAATCATTTAAGTTGTTAAACATTTGCTGTTTTTTTACATTTAAAAACTTTGACTAACACTGCTGGAACAGAATCCAGACTGCAAACAAATCATCAATTATAATATAAATCTGTGTGAGCTGTGGTCGTCTTTACCTCCACTTCCATTATTTTCAGGACAGCTCATTGTGCAGTTGCTATTTGCAAACTTTATAAGCAGCTATAATGAGCAAATAAAAAAAAATGAAATGGAATTCATCTAATTCATCCTCTCCATTAGGTGAATAATTCAAATTTTGCATAATGTTCTATTGAGTCTGAGTGCAGCGGTCCATGTTAATGTCTACAAGCCTCAAACCTGAAATGATTTTAATAATATTACAGTTAGCTGGTCTGTCTGTCTGTCTGTCTGTCTGTCTGTCTGTCTGTCTGTCTGTCTGTGCTGCTGGTCTGTCTGTCTGTCTGTCTGTCTGTCTGTCTGTCTGTGCTGCTGGTCTGTCTGTCTGTGCTGCTGGTCTGTCTGTCTGTCTGTCTGTCTGTCTGTCTGTCTGTCTGTGCTGCTGGTCTGTCTGTCTGTCTGTCTGTCTGTCTGTCTGTCTGTCTGTCTGTCTGTCTGTCTGTGCTGCTGGTCTGTCTGTCTGTCTGTCTGTCTGTGCTGCTGGTCTGTCTGTCTGTCTGTCTGTGCTGCTGGTCTGTCTGTCTGTCTGTGCTGCTGGTCTGTCTGTCTGTCTGTCTGTGCTGCTGGTCTGTCTGTCTGTCTGTCTGTCTGTCTGTCTGTCTGTCTGTCTGTCTGTCTGTCTGTCTGTGCTGCTGGTCTGTCTGTCTGTCTGTCTGTCTGTGCTGCTGGTCTGTCTGTCTGTCTGTCTGTGCTGCTGGTCTGTCTGTCTGTCTGTCTGTCTGTCTGTCTGTGCTGCTGGTCTGTCTGTCTGTCTGTCTGTGCTGGCGTCAGTGTTTCAGTCTGCTGCACATATATACGTTGTGTCTGTCGTGTCTTGCTCTCTGTGATTCCACACCCTCCGAATTCTTGGAATCGAGTTTCCCTCTCGTTACCCCGCCATCGCCCCCCCTCCCTCCCCATCCCTGCACATGCTTTTTTTTTTTTTTTTATTTTTTTTTTTTTATTCCTTGTACTACTCAGAGTCTGGCATGGCCTGTGTTTTTCACCATAGAAACCGACATAACAGACCAACACAGCCAAGCTTGGGCTCAGCAAACAGAGACCAAATAAAATCCATCATTCAGTCGGTGTGTGTGCGAAAGCCCTTTTTTCTTTTCCCCCTCTCTCTCTCTCTCTCTCTCTCCATGAGGCACTCACGCCTTATTTTAGAGCAGTTCCAGCAGGACGAGGAGGGTGGGGGGGCTCGAACAAAGTTTTGAACATAGACGTCATTCGGCAAGTCGCCTGCTGAAGGCAATAAGCATTTCAACGTGCAGGAATAATAATCCAACAACACATGAAGAAAGCTTACAAATGCTTCTAAAACATTAGAAACCTGCAAACGGAATAATTATCCAGATAATAATAATAACATCTTCAGAAGATTCCTGTAATATTTGCTTTTTATGATAATGTTATGCATGACTACATCACCTGGTGAGACATAACATTATACGCTGCAACATTTATGATGTAATTTGATGACTCTACTCGTCATCAAATTATCAAGAGCAGCTGCTACAGTCAGTGATTTTGTACAAATCTCTTGTTCAAACAACAAACTCGCTTTATAACAGCAGCGCTGCAACTTCCCAGCACATAAACGCATCGAAAACCTACCAATTTGATCCCATTCTTATGATGTAATCCCCTAAAATGTCGGATATTTGTTTTAGTTATGTAAGCTCTCGGCCCCTCCAAACCCTCCACTGGCTCTGCCAGATGGAACGAATGACGAATCTCAGACGTTTGGCGTTTCCTGGCCTGAGAAGCAGGGGAGGGCTGACTTCCAAGCCATTTCCTAAGACGCAAACTGTTCAATGAAACCCACACATATCAGAGAGTGTCTGAATCTGTGGAAAACAACAGCAGATAAAAGAGGCGACTGCGCACATTGTGGTGCCGCTGTGCCTTCTTTTCTTCCTCGCTGCGAGTCGGGAAGCACATGTGGTAATGCCATCAAATGATTTCAGATTATTGTAAACTGCTGCAGGTTTTCCCAAAGCTAACTGTAAGACATTTTAAGAGCTCATTAATGCTGGATGGGACTAAATTTAAGACCAATTTGAGAACAAATTAAAAGAATAAATAAAAAAACAAAGCTGGTAAAATATGGCTTTCTGGCAACGTACGTGCGGGCAAATGTTTCTGAGATTTCTGGCATCAACAGACGGACGACGGAGCAGCAGAGTAAGTAGCTGCTGGTCACTAGGCAGCATGTACTACAGAAACATATCATTACATGCTGAAAAATAAGATCATTAACTCGTTGAAAAAAACTTTAAGACTTTTCAAGGAAGCATGAATGCCCCGGAACATTTGAAGATTTACTGCAACTTTCTGAGCTTTAGGAATGTCGGACAACCTTCACTTCTACTGCCAAGTCTCACAAATAATGTGCTTCTCATTTTCTTACACATTCACATACATCTAGTACACACACACACACACACACACACACACACAGAGAGAGTAACTGTCAGCTGACACTGGCCAGCGCCAGGCCAATCGGCCGGCCGTCTGTCACTCTGGACAATCAGTCCCACTGCCCTTAGCCAACCCCGCGGCCCTCTGGGATATCTGGGCTGGGAGAGAGGGAGAAGAGAAAAGGGAAAGGGAGGGAGGGCGAGCGCCGATGGTGGCTATGGGAAAAGTGTACGTGACACACAGACAAGAGCCAGAGAGACAGACTCTGGCTGAAGACGTCACAGACTCTCTATCAGCTGTCTCTGGACTCTGTCAGCTGTCTGTTAGCGTCTCTCTTTCCCTCTCTTTACATATCCTTTAACCTCGATCGCTCAAGTGCTGTCTCTTTGTTCTGTCTGTCTCTGTCAATTCAAAACCTTGTATGACAAAGACCGTGCACTATTTACTATGAAACCAGCCTGCAAACATGATGCTTGTATGGAAAATAGGATATTTTTTAGCTGCTGCTTCTACTGTATATACTGAACTGTAACAAACATCCAATCTGGACTCAGGGCATCACCCTTCAATGATCCGAGGCGTCTTCCACTTAACTACATGCTCTTAGTTTTTCTTTTTCTCTTATCCAGACGCTTCCCACCCTCCTCATTTCCCCATCCCTTGCATCCATGACACAGTTACATAATTGCATTTGGTAAACTATGTGACACTCCCCCACCTCCTCCTCCTCCCCTTGACTCCCTCCAATCTCACATCACACTCATCTGTTATGTCTGAAGCTGAGGAGACGAGATTCCCAGACAGACTTATCACAGTCTGTTTTGTTACTGCGCTGTGGAACACACAGTTACTTTCATCTGTTCCTTCAAAAGAGAAAAAAAAAAAATTCCTCCCAATCAAAGATTGAATTTGCGGGGCCGTCGTTTCAATGCTGAGAAACTCCAGATAAAGTCATCCGGCTGTAATCTCCGTTTTATCAGTTAAGCACAATACTGCACAACTCTTCGTATCGGTTGCATGTGTGTTTGTGTGCAGTTTCCCTTCTGTGAGCTCATTGTTTTTAGGCACATGAGGCTCTATCAGAGCGGGAGGACTTGGCCGGCCTTCTGCTATGGGAACAAATGTTGGTGACACAATGTAAGACTTCACAGACAGTGACAACGTTAAATAGCCCACGCCAGGAAGGATGGTACACTGGAGGACCAAATGGGTTTAAGAAGCACATTTGTTGAGTAGTTGAGTTTGGGGCGAGCGTCCTTTAGTCTTCTATGATATTAAAGTGAACACCACAAGACGAGCTATTTAAATGTACGATGCAGTTTTTTTAAGGTTCAACCATCTAACGGCCATTAGAGGAACTGCAGCTTAAAGCTAAAATGATTTGACTCCATGTGGCCGTGAGGGTCAACGTAACATCAGTTTTATCTGCAAGGGTCCATACTGACAATGAGTTCTTGTCAATAATAAATCAATGATCCCAGGAATTCAGTACCTACTGCTTTTGAAGGTTTGGTGTTGGGTGCAAACACTTTGGATTTTGGATATTACTGCTGTTGTGCACTCAGGCAGCAAGTCTTGTCATTTTTTTAGACTTCATGTGCTAACTGTTCCTGACCTCTTCTTATTCAGTTGGACATGGGGCCTGGAAGTTGCTGCAATGGCGCCAAATATTCAAGCTTTGGGGGGCTAATTTGCCCACTGGGACACCTCTAAAGGTCATGAACATAGGGGAAAAAGCTTAAGTTGGAGAGCAGAAAGGCAGAACATCTGTCTTTCTCTTAGAGGACGAGGGAAATAAAAGTGTTGTGTCCAGAGTCCAGAATGTACCAGTTGGAACTGGCAGGCCTGGAGATTTTCCACTGGCTGTACTTCCCTGAGAGGTCTCCCTCTTTCCTTTCTGTGCCTCTCTCTCTCTCTCAAACTCTCTTTGTCTCGTCGTTGTACAGTCTCATCGTTTTATCTTCCCCAACGTGTGACGATAAGCCTTTCATATACACGCTGAACCAATCAGAGTATGTAGATAGTGGGAAAAGAGAATGGGATGTATGAAGGCAATGTGGTAACAAAAAAAAGGAAACGGCCATTTCCTTCACTTCCCCGTTCCCCTTTATTTTGTCCTGTCATGTGGGAGGGAGATTACAGTTCCATAGCAGAGAGGAGAAAGTAAGAAGACAAAAAAAAAAAAAGAAAACAGAGGCGGAAAACATAACAATGAAAAGAGAAAGGGGGAAGGAGAAGAAAGACACAAGAAAAATAAAAAATGCATCAAGAGCTGAGGCAGGCAGGAAGCTGCCCGTGGGCTTAAGTGCAGGGAAATTAACATCAAACTGTCTTTAGCTTGGATACTCACCACAAACAAGGGCCCAGCCTCTCCCCTGCGTCGCTACGGCCTATAAAAAATACATTTAAGGGAAGGGAAACTCACACGTCTCGCCGCTGCCGCCGAGGTGAAACCACGCACCGGTTTAAACTTCACAGAGAATATGTTAATACAAGGGCCAAAGTTTACCTCCATGGAGCAGGAACAGGCAGGCGCGCTCTCCACAGCAAATAGATGTGGTGAATTAGAGGGAAACTGAGGTGCTAATGGTCCAAGACTAATAAGGGCACTTGAGTCAATTAGGAGGAGTACAACTATCATCCCTCAACCGGCTTCATCCCTCCATTTGTCTAGTTTTATGTTCACTCCCCTGCAAAGCCAACAGCTCTTAGTTATTTAACTGGATTAGTCATGAAAAATGACTTGCAACACTTGCAGTGTGTAGGACTGTGTTTCAGCGATAAAGAATGAACAAGTGCCTGCATGCGTGTGTGATCATATCAAAAAAGCCGTGTTGGAGAACTATCAACCGCTGCCATCACACTGTAGAATCTCTGTATTTGACGCTTTGCTTGCAACCACTATATGACCACACGCACTGAACCTATGTTTGTGCAACCACAGCTGGATGTGCAAGTGAGTTATTGTGTGTGTGTGTGTGCGTGGGACTAAGTCCCCCAACGTGATCTGACCCAATCCCTCCTAGGCACTGGGAGGAGGAGGCGGAGGAGGGGGGGGGGCTGGGGGCTTAAGTAGGCAACCCAACACTGGCGAGTCTGCCCTGGCCGTAGTGAGCAGTGACGCCGATCGATTTCATTGTGTAGATTAGATTTGGGGAGTGCACTGGGCTGGAGTTGATGGTGCTTTGAGTGGGGGGGGGGGGATTGCAATCATCAGGCGCCTCGTTGGTCTTTTGGAGTCTGCCTGGGCCAACACACACGCAGAAGCCGGGGGGAGGTGGGCGGGAGGGGGCAGATATCAAGGCTGGCTGGGGGTGCAGTTAGGCAGCTGTTAGCGTTTCAGAAAAGATTAGCACCAGGTTCAACTGTAAACAATGAGCTCATTCTCTCTGCTAGAGCACCGCACAACACACCACATCTGTTTTGGAACAAGCAGTCTTATTCAAGGCCCACACTGAGGTAATCCACACCCCCCTTGTAAAATCAAACTGGGAAAAGCACTGGAGAGGACCTTCAAGTCATGTAATGTCCTGCAACGCTGTGAGTGATATTTCTAACATGACTGACTATCATGTATGTACCTAACATTCATGAAGACGACATATGGAAGGACTTCCTGTTTAGTTGGACAGAAGAGGATGATGGGAACTGTAGGTAACTTCAGATGTTTTAATTACATCGTATGGGAAAGAGAGTAAAACAAGCTTCCTACCAGGAAATACAATTAGAAATACAGTTTCCTCTACTTCCTAAAATCCCCAACAAGGTATCACCGAAAGATTCACACAAGCAAACTTCAAATATCACCTTGACTGCTTGAAACGAGTTTGAAGCTTCCAAATGCCATTGGTGGCATTTTTTAAATTCATTAAAAACTGTGTGCAACATTGAAACGTGTGTTCAACATTAACTATTTTCCAAAGCACACCATGCTTTTACTTAGGTACAAACTTAAACCCTGCTGGAGACGCAACAAGTCCTACAAGGTTACACATCAAGATACATTGTTTGTAACCACAATCACTCATTTTCAGAACTATTCATACTGGTGTTTTCTGATGTGACACTACTATGGTTCAGGTTTGGTCAGTAACTATAAAGATAGATCAGGGTTCAGTTTTCAACTACTTCCAAGGTCAGAGACCTTTCCACGGTCGTGGTTAAACAAAGATCTGCTTTGTTAGGAAGTTAGTGAATGGCCGTGGTCATGGTTAAAAGATACCGACGTTGACTGTTGGTGGGTAGCAAAGTCACATGCCTCCACTAGCACAAACACACGAGGCCCAGACCCTGAGTGGGCCCCTCTCCTGCAGCACTGAGCAGACTTTTAACATCTTTCATAGTGAGGATACTCAGCATCATTTCAAACACACAACAAAACAGATACTTTACAACAGCTTGAGTTTCTAAACTAAGTCTAAGTGTTGCAGAGACCAGTGTTACTGGTTCAGCTCGCACGACGGCTGGTTTTGGTGAAAATGAGTTTGTAGCTCATTGTCTACTTTACTACAGCAGGAAAGAGGCAAAATCAAACGCTCATTTCGATTGATTTTTGATTTAGAATTGACATCGTGACAGCTCTACTCATTAGTAATGTATCCTTCATGTCCATCACTGCCTTAACAACCAGGTTGGTCTGTCTCATCCTTGTTGGAAACACAGTTTCCTTCTCCTGGTTGGATCTTTGTGGCTCTTTACTGGTTAAAATATCATTTTTATTGTAGCCTGCTTTTTATTATTAAAATATTCTATATTTATGACTCTTTTGTGGAAGCCTATTTTCTCTGTCTGTATATTACAAGTAGTTTGGTCCATATTACAAAGACAAATTCCCTGTAAGAAAAAAATATTTATGATTCTGACCTCAGCATATAGGCTACAGGCTGACTGACTTATATAAAATCTACTGGAGAAATAACTTTAACACAATTAGCTGCTGTCTAAGCTAAGTTATAACAACCATCTCTCCTTCCTGTTAACTGTGACTGACTGCATCCGTCATGGCTGAGAGGACTCTGTTCCAAATTAAGATGCTACTTCTGCAAGTTTGGCAGTAAATTCAGCAGATTTGTGCTCATTGTGCCGTCTTGCACTACTATTTCTGTTTCGTTTTTGAAGCGGCTCTGTTTTCAGACTGTCGTGATGTCACTGAGTTGTACTGATTTGAATTTTCCACCAAACGTGACCGACATACATAACAAAGAAAACTATGAAGAGCAGAGATTTATTTTTAAATGTTTATTGTATTTTCATGCCAATGTTGGCTCTGAAAATAGTCAAAATCATAATGTGCAACCTATTTAATGCAATTTTTAAAAAAAACTTTTTTTTTAAATTCTCATAATAGTTGTTGACAGGCGGGGGCGGGGCCTGTTTGGACTTTACCTCTTCCCTTACATCACATGTTGTTTTCAAGCGTTTCAACAAACAACTGATGGGTTTTTGGGTGAACCATCACAGTCAACAATATGTCAACTTTCATGTTTGCCAAGCTTCAGTCTGAGCAAATCAGCTAAAAATATCCACTTTTAGAAACGATCATCAGCGCTGTGAAGGTGATTAACTCAAACTAAATCACTTCTACGCTCCTATAAGTCACTCTTGCAAATCTTCTATGATGTGAATGAACTCTGAACACAACTCTTCCATCCCAAAGGTGCATTGTGCAGAAATGTAATACTCTTGTGTACGGCTACATAAAGGAGCCCAGCTTTCACTATAGGGACGAGTATGGACGACAAAGCCTTGCAGGGATACAGTGGCTGACTCAGAGACAATAGGCACATCTATAGCTAGCTACCGTATATAGGTCAACCTTTAAGTCTCCTATAGCAGTGTAGAGCGTGAGGAGCAGGCAGCAAAGACAGCTGCAGCAACCACTGGACTTGTTCACTAGTAAATACAGGAGATGTGGATGTTAACATTCATATGTGCATCTGAGTGTCTGTACCTTTCAACTTTTTCATAAAAACAACAGAGAGAGAGAGGAGCGGGCATGATGACGCTGGTGGAGCCTGAAAATAGAAAACCAGTGTAAAATCCACTTCTTTCTCCTCACAGTTTTAAGTCCTGTGGTCCTGTGTGTGTGTGTGTGTGCGTGTGTGTGTGTGTGTGTGTGTGTGTGTGTGTGTGCGGGGCTGGCATGAGGGTCAAACAGACAAGAGGAGCAGGTGGCACCCAGGTGGGTGCTGCCGGGTTGGTGGGTGAGGATCGGTGGGCTCTGCCCTTTCACGATCCACGTGCCATCTGCCTCGGCCGGCAGTGACTGCATCCTGGTGACAAAGCGGGAGCAGAGGGACGGAGGAAGAGAAGTGTGCTCCGCCATGTTAGAAAACCTACAGATCGTTTTGCTCATTTTCAGCAGCTCTGACTGACTGACTTGGCTCTGGTTCCTCTTCTAAAGCACACTGGTATTATACTGGTGTGATATGAAGCCAGCAGTGCCTATATTAATGGTGGCAATAAATTTGGTCTGCAAAACCTTGATTTGAGTCCAGCTCTCTAGTTTTAACTTTAAAAAAAAAAAAAAAAACCTTACATCTGTTTTTCAGCATGAAGTGAAACAGAAGGATTGGTCCTGTCTCCATAGAGACTTGATGTCACACTCTGCCAATTTAATTTGGCAAACCAATTTATGGAATAGTTAATTGCAACACTGCTCTATTTAACAGTCAAATGAGCTCTGGAAGATGTCCCCGGTCTTGTGACCTTAGAAATGTCATATATTTTAATCAGAGCTGGGAAGCATCTCGAGCAATAGTTCACCCTCCTCACTGTCCTTTATGACTAATTTACATTTTTTCGTGGAGTTTTGACAAACATTTTTTCTTCACACTCACTTCTGCAGCTTTTCATCTTCGTATCAAAACATCATGAATGGGGGGGGGAGGGGGGGGGTCGTGATGTCCGACGTGTTTATGAGCGTCTGCTACACCTGGCTTTCTGCTTATAAAAAGGGAGACTGGCAGAAATAAAACGGGGGGCTTGTTGCAGTGCTTAAATCCGTCTCAGCTTTCTCTATCTTCCTCCCATCGAACGTGGGGGGGGGAGGCGAGGGGGAGGCAAAGGGGGGGGGTCATATGAGCTATTTACGAGGAAGGTCACACTGAGAGGGCATGGCAAGGAGCCAGCAGTCTCTCTCCTCCTCCTCCTCCTCCCTTCCCATGTCTTTCTTTCATCCTCTCCTCTAGTAACTCTCTCAATGCTAAAACTGACACTTTCATTCTGGGACTGAACTTGCAGGTAGTGGATGTTTCTGCAGCAGTATTCAGTATCTTTTTACTGAACAGTGGTCACTGATTGGATCACTTTTATTAAAAGCTTCATGAAATCTACCTGAAATGAATCTTTTGACCCTGATCTGAAACACGTCTGTAGAAATACATGAATTCATTTTCAAGTAAAAGAATCTGGATCCTGAAGGGGAGCCAGCTGAGACCTGCAGCTACACACCTACCTGACCCCATTAGCCTGAACACAACCAGTCAGGTCTTTGGTACTGGGAACAGTGTGGACCCTGAAGACCTCTACGATGAAGCTAGAGGAGGTTCAACACAAGTATTTCATTCTATAAGAACCAAGATGTTTTGTGTTTTCATATCACGACGAAACACAGAGAGCCTTGTTTTCTTCTTCAGTTTTTTGTATTCTTGAAAGCATCATGGATGGATGGAGGGATGGAGGGATGGAGGGATGGAGGGATGGAGGGATGGATGGATGGAAGGATGGAGGGAGTCTCTGGTCAGAAGCTCAATAATAACTTTTAGCAGTCTAGCCGGTAGGCTGGAGGCCCAGACTGCAGCTGTTCCATCCTCCCGCCTTCCCTCCCTCCCCTCCACACTAATACCCGCCTCTCTCTCTCTCTGTCCCTCTCACTGCGGTCGCTCGACAGCACTAATGTACACTGCAGGCTCTCTCTCTCTCTCTCTCTCTCTCTCTCTCTCTCTCTATCTCTCTCGGAGTGGCAGGCACGGAGCTGCACAGCTCTTCCACCTCCCTCTCACACCAGTTTAATTAGTGCAACCCACAAACTGGAAACAGGGGTGTGTGCTCTACACATATTCGAGGCCAATAAATGTGCTTTAATTAAAGCTCCAATATCATCTACTTCTAATAGGAACAGTTTGATCAATATTACTGATCAATGCTCCTCTTGTTGTAGCTCTTAACCTGCACTGATAGTTTATCCATATTACAAAATGAGAGAAAATGTCTTTTTTTTGTTGTTTTTTTTGTTTTTTTTTTGAAACCCACCCCCACTCACACACTTGAAAACTGAAGAGAGCACTCCAGCAGGAGTAGGCAGCAGCAGGAGCAGAAGAGGGTTAGATTGGGTGTGAAATACGTTCTGCGACTTTCAAACAAGGAAAAAGCGCCATGGCATCGCTGGCGGTGCGGGCGAGCGAGAGCACCTAGTGGAGGGCTCTCCCTTTGATGTTTAATTTAGAGAGAGAGGAGGGGGGGGGAGGGGGGGAGGGGAGGAGGCTGAAAGGGTGGATGGAGGGAAAGATGGTGGAAGTGTTGAGTGTGCTGAAACTCCACTGTTTTCCATCAAAGGCTTTGGGTTTCCTCTCCTTTTCATTTATTCACCAACAGTGATAAAGACGACTACAGGCTGAGAGAAAAGGCAGGGGGACGGTGGATAAGGAGAGAGGAGAGAAGAAGAGAAGAAGGACGGAGGGAGGAAGAGGAGGAGAGTGAAATGAGGTTTGTCGAGGAGGTTCTGGTGGAGGGTCGAGCCAAATCTGCCTTGTGGCAGCGGTTTTATCAACCATTTCCTCTCGTGCCCTCTCTTCCTCTGTCTTTATCTCTCCTCCTTCTCTCCCCCATCCCTCCTTCTCACTCTGTCCCTCCTCCTCCTCCCCCTCTCCATCTCTTCTTCCCCTCTCCTCTGCTGGGGAGTCCTTCCTCCTTTCTGCTCACTGAGTGAAAAGTGGAGCTGTGTGCCAGGCGGAGGAAGCAATTAAAAATTAATGGAAGCTGAGTGATAGAGAAACCTGCAAGGGCGTGCCGCCCGCCACACACACACACACACACACACACACACACACACACACACACACACACACACACACACACACACACACACACACACACACACACACACACACACACAGACACACACACACAGTTTCCCTCCTCTTTTCCTGTGTTCACTGTCTCCCCTTTCCTCAATCTCTCTTCACCTCTCTCTGCTTCAGTGTGTCAGCTGGGATGAGATGGAAACCTGGACGCCGTCTCACGCTGCTGATGGAGGCTTTTTGGTTTTTTTTACAGCTGAAATATGACATGAAAGTCTTGCATATTTTTGTCATGATAAATACAAAGTTTCATATCATGTGTGATGTGGAGAGCTTCTGGTTAGTGTTCTCAGACTCAAAGAGTCACTTTCTTCTAGTTTGCATTTTTACCCACAAGTGTAGACAAAACAACATCAAATATGGCGGATGTGAACAAACTAAACGGTTGTTGCATCTGCTTCCAATCGTGGCTTGTTAACTTGAACTTGTCAACTTTTTCCAAACAGCTTTGTTGAACATTCCCCAAAACACTGTCATGTATCCAATCACAGCTTCTCAGAGGTCATCAGGTTGTTGGTTTAGTCTACATCTACATGTTTCTTCATCTAGCATGTGACACACAGTGAGACGCTGGTGGTTACTGGTGCCTCAGACATGAAGGTGGACACGTCTCCCAGGATGCATCATGTGTTCCTTGTTGATGTGGTGTTGAGTTATTACAGGTTTAGATTTTCATTCTTTTATCACAAGATTGCTTTTCAATACTTGTTAACTAAAACACTCACACATCAATAGAGCCAAACCACCTCATCTCTCTCTCTCTCAGGTCCTGTTTGTCCTCAGCAAAGGACGTGACCTCTCACCCCTGTCCTGGGATAGCCCCTCCTATCTCCCCAACACACACACACACACACACACACACACACACACACACACACACACACACACACACGTCCTCAGGGTGCAGCGGCCACGCCATCAGCATTCATTTGCATTCTGAAGAGGAGGATGTAGACCATGCTACACCACACACACACCAAGGACCACCCTGACCCTTGACCTTCCATGCCCTCCTCTCCCTTCCCCCCCCCTCCAGGTCTCCCACATCCAACAGATGAGCTGATGCATTATTTCTCAGAGGTGGACGACTGGGCCTTTGTTGTTAGCCGAGGCAGCCGTCCACAGTGAGAAGAACATCGAGCTCTCAACATTCCTGCTTCATCAAATAAAAACAAAAATAGTGCTGCTACAGAGCAGCAGACACGACCTTTTCCACTGTTGAGACTGAACTTTTGACTTTATTACAGTAGAGTGTGTTTGAACCGGAGTGGACGGTGGTTACTGAGCACAAAGCAGAACATGACAATCAATGGTAACCGTTGGCAGACGTTTCTCTCTGCAAAGCTTCTGTGGCTTGTTGACACAAACTGAAAGTTGGTGGCGGGTACACTTGTGAAAAAAAAAGCTGTAAGACACAGGCTTGAACAAAGCAAAAAAAGCCTTACTGTGTGTGCACACACGCTTTCCAATTTGTAGGTCGCATCATGCACCGCTGCTACGTGGAAGATAGCAGAAGCAATGTGGTTACACCCTCCTCCATCTCACACAGGCCTGTGGCGGGAGGCCATTTTGGTTAAACCCACGTCGGTCTGAGCTGGGGGTTTCACTACCGCACCCTTCCTCCCCACGCTGCAGCTCTTCCCTCCCAAAACTACCAGACAAATCTCAGTTTACAAGCTTTGAACGCGGCTCACATGTGTGTGAGCGCGGCTGCTGCAGCTGTAAAATGATGCAGGTGTAACATGACGGACCTGGACAGACTGTGTGTGGAAGCTAACATTGTGTGTAAGGCAGCGGTAGTAGTGTGTTATCAAGGTGGACAGCCCCTGCAACATGTAACATGGTGTTGTGACTGCAGCCATGGCAACAACAGAGAAGAGGTCCTGGGATAGAGAGTGTGGTCTGTAATAAATGACACTCACCTATAGATGGAGAGCAGCAGCAGCAGCAGCAGCAGGAACGCACCACAGAGTCATGGGAAAAAAGAGAGAAAGAAGAGAAAAGTTAGTCAAATAATCATCACGCAACGACTTGCACAATAAAGACTCGGTTCACCAACTGGTCGTTTAGGTGGGGTTCTTAAAAAAATGAGGAATAATAGCTTCATTTCACTTTAGTTGAGATTATTCCCAGAGTCACTGTTCTCATGGTTAGTTTCACTTTCATCATGAGTGTTTCCCTACAGAGAGAGTCGATGTTTGTGCATTCGGGGGCTGAGTTTTCTCTGTTAGATAGAAAATGTGATCTAGGAGGAGTTTTATTTGAGTTTCTGTTAATCAGCACACACACACACACACACACACACGTGAAAGGTGTTTTTCCTCCTTTCTTTTCATTCTCCTATCTCAAGATGGTCGGCTGCCTCTCTCAGTAGTGGTTTTATATTTTTCCTGTGCTTGGCTTAAGTGACACGGTGGTGGGGGCCTGTGAAATTCCAGACAGCCTCATTAAAGCGCAGTAATTGCTTTGCGAACAGCAGCTCATAAAAAGGCCCCGCTGCCCCATCTCGTCCTATTAAAAAGGCAAGGAGGTAGGGGGCGTATGGGATGCAGGACAAGGGGGGGACCCCAACTGTGGAAGTGTTGGTGGAGGAGGCTGAGGGGAGAAGGAGGGGAGGGGATGGAGGGGGGAGGGGTGTGGGTGTGTTTGGGGTGATAATGTCTCAAATGATCATCCTTCCATCTTTTAATGTCACAACATGCTGAGGTTTGATCATCAGGTTATTGTTACTGGACTCATCCACATCATATTCATACGGTGATCTTCACTGCAGAAACACTTTCAACACCCTGCCGAGAACCCACACACGCAGATACCTACACATGTGTGAGCAGTAATGATTAATCATGCATGCAGAGTGCAGGCACCCACACAGATTAGCTACTAACATACAAAACGCAATACACACAACTAAATCTACCATGACTTTATCTTCTCAGTGGAGAGGTTGTGACCCCCCCAGCACAATATGCCCCACTTCTTTCTTTCTTTCTTTCTTTTTTTTCTGGATTTGTGTCTCACAGATCCCAGTGATATAGCTCTCTCTGCACATAGCCAGAGGCCTGTAGGCAAAAAAAAAAGATGCCTTCTCCTTCATTGCACTGCCTAATGAGGTAATAAGGGTGAAACTTCACCAAATGTGTTTGTTTTTCACACCCAGGCCCTGCTAATTGCCTTCTCCTGCAACCCCACAGTTTGCATAATGATGCCAGTTGACAAACCACTCTTCCCATGCTAATGATGACTAAAACCATGTCAATACCATGTCGGAGAAATTTGGAAATGCATATTTTTTCTTCTCACAGCACTTTTCAAAAATGTTCTCTAGGGTGGGGAAAACTATTTAGTTTGAAAGAAAGTAGTGTGTGTTGTAGTCTGGAGACTTTACTGTTGTAGTAAGTGAAAGTAACCCACTCTGTTTCCTTTGCAGTAAGTGTTACGCTTTATTTTCACACTACAGCCGGGTCACTATTCTTTTACAAAGAGGTGTGATAAAAAATGTGTAGATTAAAGAAACAAAGCAAAATAAGGGTGGTGGTTGATATTTTGAGGTGGAGAAATCCCTCAGTAGGTTTCACTTTCACATGGTGATTAATCACTTAAGAAGATTGCACCCTCCCCCTCCCTGTTGCCCCCTCCCATCCCCTACACAGATGCTCATAACAGGATTGGTCTGGCTAATGTCTCCCCGCTTAACATATTTCAGTCCCCGGCTGAAAAGTGGCACGTTTTCATCTGAAAAGGCAGATGAATCGCAAAGACAAAAGACAGATGATAGTTCTTGACTTTCTCTTCTCTTGGGGGGGCGGCGAGGTCTTTCCTCCCCCCCCCCCTCATTTGCTTGGCTTTTCCCTCTGCATAGCTTCCTCTGTATAGTCAGAGCTAGCTAGCAGGGGGTCCCCACTTTCTCTGCAACTAAAGGGATTAGCTGTAATTGGGACAAAAGCACTGTCCTCCAGCTTTCTTCGTGCTGGGCCTCCCTCTTCAGCTGGCCGCCGACTACAGTCAGCTCCTCTGCAGGCATCTTATCATTTCTGACGAGTCAAATTTGTTCTGCTTGGAGAACTTTTGAATTCCAGTTGCAGGAGAAAAAAAAAAAAAATTACTCCAAGAAGCTCGGAGACTCCACGTTAGCGCTGGACGGTGTGAGCAAAAACTTCTATCACAGTATTTTTTAAGATTCAGATGGTTTCACAGTATATCGCAGTATGTTTTATTCTACAGTCAGGAGAAGACAGAGTTCACATGAATCCCTTCAAAAGTTTGTTTCTGAGTCTGAATGAAAGCAAACAGGAACTATCCGCCTGTAGCAGCATGATGATCTATATCTGCTTCTAAGCCTCCACCCAGATATTCCTCCACACACGCCGCTTTGTTTACATGTACGAGGCCGACGTTCACCACAGTTAGACTGTAAGGAAACTAAAAAACAGTGCCGTGATGGATTCTCCCATGGACTCATCATGAGTCATTTCAATGTGAAGTACAAAGAGGAGATATAACAACTAGAAGAAGACAACAGGACAGTCAACATACAGTAACGTTTACCTCAGAGAAACTGCTCCTGCAGTTCTGCACCTGTTGCTGCCAGACTCTAAAATCTAGAAGAAGTGTCCACAGACGAGTGTAATCCCAGCTACGCTAGCTGCTGAGCTGTACCCAGCATGCCCTTCACCACTGTCATTTTGTAAAATGTACAATTATTAGTGTCACAAATTGTTTTTATGTCACAAATTGTTGGGCTTCCCTTCACCGTAGCGCTCTTCATGGCAATTATATATTTTGTTGCCTATTGAAGAGTTGCAGCAGCTGTGCACTAGTATGGCCGTATATGTTCACTACTACAACGTTACTCCACATATAGACAAAAAAGCACAAATGTAAACTGCTCTTCATTTGGCGCCCTAACAAACGTTTCAACACTCTCTCAAAGCTAAACATCGTTGTGTGGAAATAATCACTGACTGGTTTTGTGTTTGAGGTTAAGAACACATGTCAGACTGGGGAACCATTTCATTTATCTGTGACCTTTCCACTGGCCTGCCTGTTATTTCTGCCGTGTCTAGTTCTGGTGGCGCTGAGAATGCTCACATGTTTCCTTTCTCACTCTCTTATCTGACATGTCTGCGAGGCCTCGCCGCTTATGAAAGTGATGCCACCGAGACTGGTGTAGAAGAAGACTGGAGAAGTGTCAGAAAAGCGGAAAAAGATGTGAGTTCTCGAGTGCAGGGAACGCCCAGTTTCTGCATGTTATCTATTTTGAGTCTCTTCACTGCCATCAGCTGAGTAAAAAAGAAACTGGATGTGTATCGAATATTGCAGCCACATCCTCCATGTAACCTTCAGCATGCTTTCTACTGCAAGAGATCAATAAATGATGAAGGAGGGTCAGGCGTTTGGCAGGTTACTACAGTTGTGAAGATGCTTAGGTCAGTTGTGATGACAACCCACTGACACAATTGTTGCAGCTCTTAGCACAGTGCTTCTTGATGCAATCCGCTCCACATGTGTACACAAAGAAAAAAAAAATCCAGAAACTCTATGCTGTAACAAATCAAACAGATGCCAAAGCCGAACTTCTGACCTCATCCTGTTCCAAGGATGAATTAAACTGCAGTGGTTGGGTAAAAGGTGAGGAGCGAGGGGTAAAACAGAAGTCCAACGTCTTCTAAACTCACCCCCAGAGAGCCCCATTAAACAGTACAAAAGTCAGGCTTGCTGGGTTGACTTTATGGCTGCCAGATGGCATGAGAGCGTCCAGGGCTGCCTGTGAACTAGCCTCCACCCCTGTAAAACAGTGACCAGTTGACCCTGGAGCCATATAAACCTGGCGTCTAAGACAACAAGGCTCCAACCGCAGAGACGCGTCACTCCAGAGTCAAATCACCTGAGTAGGCCGGCTTGTTGTTTAAACTTGTTCTCTTCTGGTAGGTGACTTCCTGTCCTCTCTACAGAGTTCTCCCCCTGAGGGTTTTCAGTTTTTCACGTTTTTCAGTTCACTTTTTGCAGCGGGCAAAATAAGAGACTTTCACAGTGAGCCGTTGTTCTGCTTTAGCTGCAACATGGGACATTTAGTCTGCAATGTCAGGCAGCTCGTGAAACAGCGCTGTGATCGTGCAATAACGCCGACGCACGCTGCACCTTTTTAGGAACCTTGATGACACCAGCTGATGAAGAAGTGTATTCCACACACTTGTGTTACAGGACTCATTTCTAGGTGTCGCAGAGGGTTCGCGACCCTTCCTGACCTCACTGCAAAACAGCCAAAGCCACCTCTTGACTGATTTTACGGTCTGGTCCACTGTAAAAATAGAAAAAAAGGAAAGGGGGTGTAGCTGGGGGGGGCGACTGCGTCTGGCCTTTAGAAATGCAGGCTCACTCTACAAACACTATCTTGAGAAGTAATCAAGGGAGGGACACTTAAAGGCTTAATTGCGCCAAATGTCCTTTAATGACCAGAAGTCACAGCCCTTCTTTACATCCTCGGTTTTAACGGCCACAGAGCCGGGGCCACACAGAGGTCACACAGGGGTCAGGGTGAGAGAGAGCAGCCAGTACTTGGCTAGGGGCTGGTTAAAACTGAGAGCCTTAGAAAGAAGCTGTTGTGGCTGTTGAGAAGGGTGTTTGTTCTCCAGGAGGAGGTGTGGAGGCCAAAATATTCAAGGCCAAGTGTACGTAGTGTAGTAGTGTTTACAAAATGGATTCCTTCGCAGGGTGAGCAAATGAGGAAACTGTGGTTTGAGGACGGTGTCAGGTCCTGCTGTTGGGTAAGATATGATACGGCTACAAGGAGTCTAGCATCAATAAAGGTGACGGGGGGTCAACGTCAACCCCCACTGACCACAAGACAAACTGAAACTGGAAGCAGGAGGAACCTTTTTGTCGATGAGAGCTGCTTTGTGGCGTCACATTCTCTTTTGTCCATCCTGTTCTCCCCATTTCCCTCCTTTCCTTTCACATCTGGAAAGCAGGACTGGTTTCCCTGCCATTCCCCATGCACGCATGCACACACACACACACACACACACACACACACTTACGTCATGTAGATCGCGCTGCCTGATGGGAACCATATGAGCTGAGAAAGGAACATTGGAGGAAGGGGGTGTTGTCACCAGCGCACACACAAGAACGCGAATAAACTCACTTTTTCCGGGACTTTTTTTCTCTCATCGTACAAGGCTGCTGCTGCTTTAACGCGGCCGGAAATCACATGTTTTCCTCGCTGACTGCGATGTAATCAAACCCTCTGAAACAGGTAGATCATTCAGTGAAAGACTAAATGTTTCAATGAGGAATCATCTGTTCTTCTAGAGGTACGACTCAGCGTCTACCAACGGTGGGACTGAACTTTATTACCTTTAATAAAAAGGTCATATCTGCCTTCTCTATTTATCTGTAAGTGACTAGTTTGAAGAGGAAGGGCTTGTTGGCTCTGCATGTGGACTTGTTTTCCTTCAAAACAGCACAGGGGGGATGTTGAGGAACTCTTCTTGGCGTTGGTGCCTCCCCACCATCCACTGGATAACTTTTTCCATAGCTGCACCAAAACAAACCCCCCTTGTGCTGCTCTCCTTGTGTTTGGTTGTTTTCCAGTACCACTGTCATCACTACTTCTCCAGATGCCACATGGCTGCCAGGGAGGAAGGAGAGAATACAAGTGGAAGTGGTCTATGTAGGGGGATCTGAATAGAAAGGGGCTGCTGAACTCTGGAACTGATCTGCTGCGATCAAGAAGCAATTTGACTTCTTTAGATTTTATTTTCACACTTGGTCTCGTGTCAAAACTCTCAACTGAATCTTCTTTGTTGTTCTTTTCTCAGCCTCTTAGCAATCTTGTACACACATATGTATATATGTGCTTTACACTCAGCACTGTAACACCATATTGGTGCCACCTGCCACCTGGAAAAAGCTGAGAGAGCTTTAAATGATCAGTCATGCAAACACACACACGGCCTCGCACACATTCCCGCTCTCACATACATCAGCCGTAAGCATCTAAATGCATCCAAACAAGAAGGAGAGGTAAACAACAGCCCCCCCCCCCCGCTCTTATAATAGTGAGAACAAAACAGCAAAAACAGGAATCCGATTAAAGCAGCGAGCAGGGTGAGGTGGCGCTGGAAATGAAGTGCGCGTACTTTGCAGTTGGTATATAAGCCCTTTCGTGCTGAGGGGCGATTACCTAGTTTGCAGCGCTGGTAATCTGAAAAGCAGCTTGGATGGAGTTTTTAAAGACGCAGCAGTGGTGGCAGCCTGTCCTCTCTCCCCCAGACCGGCATGGGCCGGCCTCACAGGCCTGCTAAAATAGCCACATGTAGGTGCAACACACCAAATTTACAGATCCAGTGTGGGTACAAAGTGCTTCATGAAGTAGGTCAGCCAATAGAGATCACCTGATGAGCTTCCTACAATAAAATGCATCAGTGCTATTCATTCTCTCAGTCAACTAAAGGATCATAATGTGAAGAAATAATATAATGACCTTGAATGGGAGTGATAGAAACAGGGATAATGGTGCACACTTTGAACAATCTCTCCTTGAAGGCATTCATAGTGCTCACACACAAGAAATCATAGTGTGAAGAATGAAAAAAGAGAGATTGTTGAAGTTCAAAGCATAGCTCATGTTCACGCCTCCACACACTCAGCCAATCACTGATAGATGTTATTGTCAGTTGTGTGTTTTGGAAAGTTAAAGATTCCATAGTTGGAAAAAAGGTTTTTTCTGATACGAGCTCTTTATTTGAAGCATACTGAGGTTTATAAGGCTCCATGTGTGTGACGCTGGGCCAATAGATGATATCCTTTAACTCATTCAATGACTTGAAGATTGTACATCTGGATTTCCGAGTTCTTAGAGCTTTAAAGTTGGCAGAGTTTCCCAACAGCTACCTGTTGCTGCCCTCTGCGTCCTGCAGCATGTCAGTGTGTATAATATAACCTTTAAAAATCCATAAATCACCAAAACACTCCTCAATATTCAGCCTGTTTTTGTTGTGCATCATAGAGAAGAAGAAAGAAATGATTTTACAGGCTGGTACATATACAGTATATGTACAGCCTTACATAAGACTCACAAACAACGGTGCTGCTCGTCACTCTGTCTGTGTCCAAACCACAAGAACAGAAAGGAAAGAAAGTGAGAGAAAGGGGGGATTAGAGGAAGGGATAGAGGCCGAGGCCCACATCTGGGTAATTGGGGATGACAGGCCTTGGATCATCCGTCCCAACAACAGGACCCCTGAAAGATGGAGGGGGGGGCGAGGGCCACCCCGACCCTGTGGAGTTTGTAATGAGGCACAGAACAGTGGCTGTTAATGTGTTAATGTATGATTTAAATCAACTTGTTGAGAGTTTGAACACACTGTATGTTATGTTGTGTAAGGGTGTGTGTGTGTGTGTGTGTGTGTGTGTGTGTGTGAGGACCAGGGCTGGGTCTACATGCTAGCAAGAGCATCAGCAGCATCGTTTATGTCTCTAGGTATCATCATCGTGCCACTCCTGTCGTCTCAGTGAGAGTGTGTGTGTGTGTGTGCTATCCTGCAGCGGACACACACACACACACACACACACATGAATGCCATCTTTCCACCTGCCCAGTGAAACATACATTGTAGTAAACTATTCACGCTCTCCTCATGCTGGCAGGCTTCCAGCAGCAGGTTGGCAGGTTAAACTGGACCCTCAAGTCTCCTCAGTGCAGAAAGCATTCGGCATGAACGTTTCCTTTCCATGAATAACTGTTTTTATCATGTCGGTACACCACGGTTTCATATCTAAAATGGAAAAAGATGATTTCCTCTTTTAATCCTTCAACTTTAGCCCAGATATGTAAATTTTCATTGAACAGCACAGAGGCAGACAGTGCCACTCTCATTTTGTCTGCCGTAAAGCCGCTGTGAAATTGTTCAGTTCAGTTCTACTGAGGTAAGCATGCTGGGAGCCTGTGGGACCCTGTGTGTGGGAGTGTGTGTGTGTGTGTGTGTGTGTGTGTGTGTGTTGAAGTGAACTGTGCAGCATGGGCGGTGAGGCACACTGTAATGTGAGGAAAAAAAAGGGAGAGAGAAAAAGAGAGAGAGCAAGAGAAGAATGGATGAGAGGGAAGGGGAGAGAGCGAGCGAGCAAGAGGGATGGATGGATGGGAAAGAGAAAGAGAGAAAGAGAACAGAGAGACGCTCTGGTCAGGCACGCGATGCTTGGCTGGAATCAGGTCAGGCCCACATGAGGCCTCCCTCGCGCACACACACACACACACACACTCAAAAAAAAAAAAAAAAAAAGGGTTTCATACAGCAGCAGAAAACACTTCTGCAGGGTTGTACAACATCACATGGTGCTGCAAAGAACCATTTAAAGGAACAGTTCCACACTTTTATTAATACCTTGTTTATCGTCTCAGATCCAGTAATGAACCTCAAGACTTCATGAGTTCTGACCAAAACGTGTCAGTATCATCAAATATTAAAATATATCTGGTCACATCCTCAGGCTTGTCTTAGAATTGAGACTATATTTTATTTGGGTATCGTTCCTCCTTCATCAGTATAGAATATATTGAGCTGGATCATTTTGTCAAATGAAAAAAAGGGTTGAAATGGTTAAAACTGTCAATTAATTGTGGATGAAATAGTGAAAAATTCTCATAAAGAGCATGAAAATTGAGAAAACAGGCAGATCTCTGATATGATGATCTGCCTCTGATGCTCCTTTTTAAATCCACTTCTCGAACCAACAATGAAGAACTCACTTTCTTCAGTGTTGTGTAGAGAGCTGTGAGCGTGTGGAGCTCCATTATTCACCACCTCAGTTTACACGTTAGCTTTCATACAACACACACACACACACACACACACACACACACACACACACACACACACAGACTTTACTCCTTGGAAGTTTTTGTAGCCTCTAAATTAAATATAAATGACTTTATTAGTATTGAAATGACAAATGACCCACAGTGTGCAGTGTTTTGGGGGTGTTTATCTACACAGAGAGTCTGCTCCGTGTGTTCAACTGAGACGTAGTCAGCGCTGAGGAAATGTGACACTCCAGCGTGAAGCTAAAAGTAGATGACACCCTGCTCTTACGCACAAACCCCAACATATATAGAGACAGTACTACAACCCCAAACATGTTTGAAAGTGGATCCCGGCGTGCACCTTAAGGCCCTCCACACCGCCACCTCTTGACTTCTGCACAGGCTAATTGCTGGCCCTGCCGCTCTCAGGTCCTCTGACAAGAATGTGTCATGCTAACCGCTAACCTAACCAGCTACTGCGTTAATTAAAGCCACCTTCAGGAACTCAACCCTCACCCCTCCCAGCCCTTCCCCCCCCACGCACCTCCGTCTTGCTTTTTGATGGACAGCTGACACCGAGCTGCTGTCTCAGCTTACCGGAAACACAAGCTGGCAGGCTGATCGGCAACCAGAGAGCGGCTAGCGGCTCGGGCTAGACTCATCCACATGATAATATCTGCTTTTGATGGGAATAAATTACCACCAAGAGCAACTAGGTACTAGAGCAAAGGTTGCATTTAAAAGTTCAACTTTTTAAACTATTATGATTTCATTTTTAAGCCTCCGCTGCAGCATTTTTGTTGATATTTGTGTAATGTGGCTTTATTTCTGAAGTTATCACCTTGTGCTCTGAAATATTGTGAAGGTAATTTTTTTTTTGACATTTTATAGACTAAATAGTTGTTAATCAAGAATAAAAATCAAGAGACTGAAGCTAGAAACAACATGTCTCCTGCTGAACTACAATGTGTTTACTGTTTCATCCATCTTAGATGTGCTAACGTTAGCTTGCGTTAGCCACAATGAGCTACACCGAGTTAAGACTGCAGACTGCATGCACCTATCTGAGAACAGGTGTGTTTGTTACTTTTCACTTGTAAGACATCATTGTGTCGTTTTCTTCTATCAAAAGTTACATAATCTCACTTTAATTTCCAATAAAAAAGATCAATTACAGCATTTGTTGAAATGTAGCACTTTTTGCTAGCAGTGTCACTATTTCAACTGCAGTAATATTACTATATTAGTAGTATAATATAGCCTATTAACACAGCGGTCGCTTTCGTTGAATCATCTGAAACCTTTTTCATGTGGTTTATATTTATTCCCTGATTTGTTTACTTCATTATTAGTCATCATCTGCTGCTAATATGACAGATTGTTGAGAAAGTCAGTCATCACTGGATGGAATTTATCTCACTCTTTCATTTTCTCATTTTTCAAAGTGACAAAAAGTACAGACATCAGAGCCGGGTCTCTGCTGGAGCAGATGAATTAACTGATTTTATGAGCTCCAACCAATAGGATTACAGCTCTGAGAGATTAATGAGTATTATTTTGAAAAAAAAAAGGTTTTAAACCCATGGAAAAACAAAAACATGTAGACAAATGGAAGGTAAATGCTGAGGTTTGTGTGTTGCTGCAGTGGAAAAACTCTACCATGTGCATGTGTGTGTATGTCTGTGTGCGTGAGTCATGTTAGCACGCAGCAGCAGCAGCAGCAGTAGCGGTGGCAGCGGCGGCACCCAAGCCCCGCCCACCAGCCAGCCAGCCAGGAAGCAGTCTTGTCCATTCCGATTTAGTCCAGGAAGACTGCATTTGCTTAGCAACCACATTACCGCTCCAATCACAGCAGCAGCATTTGGGATAATGTAGGGCCAGAGCGCTGTGCTGTGCAGTGTGGAGGCGGTGCATTAGACTCACAGGCGCGCATACACACACACACACACACACACTAGTCTGCTGCCTCTCTCACTTAATGCTGCAGATCTCTCCAAGCATGAAAGGAAGAGGGAGAGTAGTTTTTTCACACAAGACTGCCTTGCCTTAATACTCCAGCTACTGCCTAGCCCACTTTGACAGAGAGAGATAGCGAGAGAGAGAGAGAGAGAGAGAGAGAGAGAGAGAGAGAGAGAGACTGTCTGGCACCTTGAAACACACACTAAAGTAAATCCATTATCACTTTTCTCCTCCCTCTCTCTACACCACAGAGGTGTCTGTCTGCGGCCCCCCATCAAACTAATAAGACTGAAATAGAAATTTCCATGGTAGCTGCTGCTGCTGGCTGTGCCCTGTAGCATTGACCCACACACACACACACAAATATACACACACACACACACACACACACCACACAACATATTTTAAGCCTGCCTCTCTAAGACCTCAGTGCTATTTCTATAATGAACTGCTGGTCACTGAACTTCAGGTTGAGCCAAATTAACACTGTGAATGGGACTTTGTACAGCGTGCCCTGCACGCAGCCAGCAGTCAACAATGAGGTGGCCCACGCTCTGTGTGTGTGTGTGTGTGTGTGTGTGTGTGTGTGTGTGTGTGTGTGTGGCAGGTACTGAAGCATATCTCTGATGCTGTAAAGCTGAGACTTTAGGGTGGGATACTGGTTGGCTGTGCTATCAAGGGGCAGAAAACAACATTCATGCGGCTGCCAACTGTGTTTTTACTATCACAGACGGCTGCTGAGGCCTCAAGACGAGGTTCAAAGTTCATTAGCACTACTGTATGGAGACACACAGACGCACACTGAGCAAATAAAGGCCTGTCAAAGCAGGGTTAACGGAGACGTAGCAGATTGTAGATTGTGTCTGGCTATCTGTTTATGACTGTCAGAGGCGCTGATAGTCATGAGTTGTTATTTCATGAAAAACACTATCCCTGTTTGTCACCGTCTCGCCTTTAAACCTTATTTGCAAAGGAGCACAATTACCTGAGAAGCTCATGTGATGGAGGAATTTCACTTCCCGCTCACTCAGGAAAAACAAAGTCCTGGTTTCAACTCAAGTTTCAGACCAAATCCAAAAAATTATTGCTGAATACAACAAAATGTAAGAGCTGCTTTCCTTCCCGAGCAACTGCCAATTAATACACAGATGAACATCTTGAACTGCACAAAAATACTTTCAAATTCTAAAAAGTAATTCTAAAGCAGACTTTGGTCTGAAAGAAGTGTAAAGAAAAAAAACCAAAATGCATCTATAAATAATAGAGATTCTGATTCACAAAAGAATATTTTTGGAAAAATGTAACATGTTCATGTAATTTGTAGGGATGAGCAGTCACAATGTTTCCATACTAGCACCGTTACCATAACGGTCGCTCGGTACAAACACCAAAACGAATGTTTGAACACCTTATTCTGAAGAATATGAACATGAACATCCAAACAAAAGTAGCCATACAAGAACCTCTAATAACAATGAGCACATACTGATCATTCTGTCATCAGAAACTGTACATGACTGTAGGTCTGAAGTGTATACTTGATGAATCCATCAGTTCATGAGCAAAAGTTTTGATAACTGACTAATTGTTTAAACCTCTGGTCAGGCAACATTACTAAACTTTGGCATTTCCATCTTCCTTTTTCTTTTTTTCTCTGTTTTATTACATGGTGAACTGCACAGCTTTGGGGTTTGAACAAAATAAACAATATGACCACAGCCTCTGAGAAACTAGTTACTATTCTCTGACACTGTACACAGACTAAACAATGAATCAATGAACCAAAAAAAGTTGACAGATCCAACAATGAAAATAATTGTTATTTGCAGTCTGACTCGATATTGGATGCGACACACTAATTTCGGTCTGTACCAAAAAGTTTTGCGGTTTAATATCCTGCCCTTCTAATTTGTGGTGGAATTTATAGATGATTGCAATTTTTTACAAGATTAAGAACAAAGTTGACTTGTACAGTTATGATCCCATGCAGAGAGGGCTTTGGCTGCTATTTGAGCGTTCTTACTGTAAAACTCTTGCAAAGACAAACATGAGCGTTTGCACGGTGATCATGGCTCGCTACACCAGGAAGAGGAATGAGGGGAAGCTGACCACGTGGGGTCTTTTCAGCTCAAATGGAAAACTTCCTTCCTCTGTTTTTCTGTGGCTTATTCACCAGGTTTTATTTGTAACCTCCGATTCTGGCAGCTCCTCCACTTGGATGCAGCGTGTAGGGCTGCAGGCAGCCCCCCCCCTCCGGCCCCCCTGGCCGGGACACTGCTGTTGGTTTTGTTTTTGGAGGTGTTTTTTTGCTGCTCGGGGTATATCTTTGTGAGGGCAGAGCACAAAGAGGCCCTTTGGTTCAGCGCAGGGTGCTGGGCAGCCTCAAAATCAAGCCGGCTGGCCAGCACATACTGGCGCTTTCCACTCCGGAGCCGGACATTTTGTTCCACTGTTGAACTCTGGGAGAGGCTGAGCGAGTGAAAGAGAGACATAGGAGAAAGAGAGAGTGAGAGGCTTCACTCTGGAGCCAAATCACATGGTTTCCAGTGGTAAGGGAGGAGGGCTGGAACTGAGGGAAGAGGGTCTGGAGTTTGGTTTGACACATATAGGTTTTGGAAGGCTGATCCTGTGGACAGAGGCTTCCTTTAGCCAGTATTTACTATTATTCAATATTAAATATCTTTCGATTCAACTTTGCGCTGGTAGCTGAATGGTTACAGTACACATAACCACAAAGTCCCTGCTTCAACTTCCCTTGTTTCTTGTCTGCATATCTACTATCAGCTGTTCATTAGAGGTAAAACATATCTTTAAAATGAATTTTTTAAAGATAACTACCTTGTTTCCCCATTGCTATCACTGTACTCAGAGTATGTTTGGGTACTAATTATACCATTGGCCTTCATTTCCTCCTCAAGATAGGGTTGCTGTTTAAAACCTGTCTGCTCGTCTGTTTTTAATACTCTACTTACTTCTCTTTAGGCCCCACGTTGTCTGATATCAGACTTCAAAATCAGACCTCAAAACGTCTGACTGTCTTTTATGCTTTCATGGAAGCAAACAGAGATCGGAGCCCCATACGTTAGTTTAGTCTTTGTCATGATGAGAAAAAAAAGGCGATATGGCAACAATCAAAAATGCTACCAAATAGTAAAATACACTTAAGACACTGCATGTTAGTAGGATCATGACTAGAAAAAATGTAGACATTCAGGACATTGTGTCAAGAGTGCTAAAGACGCTTCCGACAGCAGGGCGGAGGCGCCACAGGAAGCTGGTGTGGTGTTGAAACCAGAAGTCTAAGTTGCTGCCACGGCTCTGCGGTAGAAGTTCAGACTGACAGTCTGCAGGGTTGTTGTGGCTGGGAGGCGACAGATCGCTCACCCTGGCTGTACTAAGAAAAAGGGAAGTAGGAGGGATTGCAGTGCAGCAGGTTAACATGTGACACTCTATGGGTTCACTTGTTCAGTTGTGTGTACATGTGCTGTGTTTTTCATTTCGTAAAAAAGGCCCATCCCTGTGCTTCTGGCTGTTGTCCACTGACTGTCACCCCACACTGGTCACATGATGATGGGGGAGGGGGCTTCCATTGGAGCAAACTCTGGTATCAGCAACCTCTCTGACCCCCAGTGATGAACTGTAGGCCAGGCAAGGAACAACAGGATTCCCCCAGTATAGAAAACATTTACACAACCACAGAGATGGTGCCTGACTGAGGTTTCTGAGTCAAACCGACGTATGAACTCAATCATGGTTTCAGTGGAAAGGTTTTGAGTTCAAAATTTCTTTTCAGTTAACTCTTGACCTGCAGTTAAGTTTTGGTTTTTTACTTTTTGGGACCAAAACGGTCAAATATCAGATCTCAATCATGACTTGACAACCTCAATCCAAAAAAAGTAAAAGTATTGGCGTTCAAAAAATAGTTTCCTATGTTCTCACTCAAAAAAAAAAATCATAATTGCAACACAAAAATAGAGACAAGTTAAGACAAAATTGCACAAAAGCAGAGTTCAGTCAAAGCATCAGACTGACAGGAAAGAAAGTAGAAGTTGGGTCATTTCCTGTCTTCTATTTCATCCCTCTCCCTCTCCCAGCCAGGTTGGTTCCTCCTCTGGTGGAGGGAAGGCTAATGGACACATTAGCTGCCAGCTTGTCCCTCTGCGGTGATTAGGTGGCTGTGAGGTCATCCCTTCACTTCTGCTTCCATCCACATCAGGGATCTATCATTTCATTACTGCCATGGGTAGGAGGGGGAATGGCCGAGGCTTTGGTCTATCCGTCCATCAGTTCATCCATCTATCCATTTCACTACGGCTCCTTATAAGTGTCAAAATCAAACCATGGAGCAGAAATTAACAAATGCTGGGAAGACTCGTGGACTCAAGTGGAGAGATTTTACTGGGCGATTTAGAATGGAATTAAACTGTCTGCAGAGAGAAGATAACAGGGGCGACATTGAAACCAATGACTGCTAATAGTCATTCCTTTACATCGTCTAATTGGTATCATTTTAACTTCATTTCATTGTGGTGAAATTAAATAATTCTTTGGGACAACATGGAACTCCCTTAGAGACTTCTGGACTGCCTCAGAAGCCCCTTAGTGTCTCCTTAAAGGGGCCACTTTGCCGATTTTCAATCGAATATAGCGCTATGGATTTTGTTATTTCTGTTTGTTTGGACTGTAAATCATAACCAGCAGTGGGGGTAGGAGTAGAAGCTTCACCAGGGACATCAGGTTGGCACCCTCCTTCCTTGGTGTTTCGTTGATAGGCCCATGACACATCCAGAGGGCTCACCTGGTGTCCCAGGTGCACCCACCCTCCGCTTTTACCCCTCCTGCTGGCTGACGGTCATCTTGCCACCCAGTTCTTGTTGTTTCTTTTCAGCCTGAGCCAATTCCTGCTTCGTTCGGCAGCCTCTGCCAGTGACTTGATATCCTGTCAGAGGGCCTGTACTCGGACCCCCATCTGTTTCAGTAGCCTGTTGGTTGACATGGCCACAAAACCTCTACAGGGAGCACCTGTGTCCTCCAGCCCTGCTGTAGTTCAGTTGCTAGATCGAAGTACTTCAGCATTTTGCGTTTGTACGCTTCACCAACTGCATCCTCCCATGGGGAGGATCAGATCCAGCCTCAGACTGGTTGTAATGATCTCCAGTGGGAAGGTGAGCTTCTGGTCTAGATCAACCTTCATCTTCTAATCCCAGTCTGTATCCAGTAGGCTTGATTCTTCTCTTGCATTTGACCTCTTTGGTACCTGTCCTGCTGGTACAAAGGCCATGGTGTTTCAGAAGCCAGGGAGTGGCTTCTTACAGCACTAGTGCCAGTTGCTGAAGGACCTGGTTGTGCCTCCAGGTGTAGCATCCTTGGGTGAGGCTGGTCTTGCAGCCGATGAGTATGCGCCCAAGGGTTGCTGGTGTTTGGCAAAGGGAACATGATGGGTCTTGTTCACTCTGCCTCCTCCTGCTGCTGTATCTCTTTTACCAACAGCTTGTTCTTCTGGGCAGGTGTTACTCTGTGCCATGTGGATCTATTTGTGCCTGGCCCAAAGATGCCTCTTCTATGCTGCGCTTGGCCCACAAGAGCGGATTTCGCCTACTGCACCACCTCGGATGGGTTCTACTTTCTGCCTTCTGCTGCTCTGAGAGCTGCTGTCCATATCGTGGTGTCCTGAGTTTCTGTCAGAATGATGTCCAGTCTTACCTTGGAGCGTTTGTCTTCTCCATACAAGCTGATACTGCTGAGGCACTCTGGGAGTCTGACAATGTACTGACTGTTCTCTCCAGCTTCTCGACTTTGGTGATCAGAACCTCATAGATTGTCAGAAGCCACATCAGGCAGGGGAGCAATCCAAACTGCAGGCACCAAAGTTTCAACTTACCTGGAAGCAGGGTCTTGTGTATGTTATTACATTATATATCAGACTTTAACTCTGACTACCGAAAAGCACATCAGCGACTGTGTTAACGTTGTCTGTAACTTGCAGCTGCAATCTGGTCCGACTCTGTCGTCATCGTCCAAAACAGATAAAAGAAAAAACGTTTGCTTGCAGTTTTTAACTCCTCAAATGGAGACTGCAGTCTCAGTAAGTTTGCATTGATCCACTGACTCCACACTGGTACAATATATCCAGACTCAATGAGGAAAACATAAAACATATAACGCTGCTAACCAACTTAGTCTCTGAAATTGTCTCTGTGTTCACCTTCTGCATTACACAAACACACCACAACCACAGTGACTGATAGGAGGGGATGCACGCAATGCATCCTGGTACATGTAGGCACAGGCTGCACAGCTCCGTGAGCAGGAAAACTCAGAAAAACTCAGCTTTCTCAGTCAATATAGCACATACTGAGGAATTTCCACAGTGAAAGTTTCCACAGTGTAAATGTTAAAAGATGGTAACTGACTGATTCAACACCATTCATGTGATTGACTGACAGCTCCTCATTGGATCATTCCAAGGACAACCAGCCCTTCTTCCTTCATTTTAAAGCTTCAAAATAAAAATCTGATCTTGCTGTTGGAACTTGTTCTGAATAAAAGCCCTTCTTACATGCATAAAGTGTGAAATCACACCCCGTCTTTGTGTGTGTGTGTGTGTGTGTGTGTGTGTGTGTGAAAGAGAGAGAGAAAAGGGAGAAAGAATGTGTGTCCGTGCATTCTCAGCTGTGGGTGTGTGTCTGCTGGACCTGAGATGTATTGATTGCTGCAGGAAGTGGAATCTGATGTTTCACAGCGCTTCCTGAGTTGGATGGCTTTGCCACCGACGGTGAAAGCAGTGAGAGGCGGGGGTCCGGTGGGGTGGAGGAGGGGGGGGGGTTTGAAACAGGGGGGAAGTAAATGGTTCAAGAAAACATGAAAGGTTGAGAGAAAGAGAGAAGGAGAGAAACAGCAAAAAAAGACAGAGACATAACACCTCCGGCCCTGTCCTTGAGTCGAGACTAAACACCGGCTGCCATCTCAGCTTCCTCTCAGAACAAACACTGACCCTGCTCTGTGGAAAATCAAGCAATCCCCCCCATCATTCTCCTCTGTCTCAGGCCTCGTGTCTTCTACCACAATATGTTCAGATAGTGTCTAAATCTGGATAAGGGGGACCACAGTTTACGCCTCCAGCTGCATCTGGGCCAACCAGATGTGATTGGATCTAACCTCTCTGCTCACATTCGATTATATCTTTGAGAGATGTAACCACTTCTAAAGATACCTGGTGATGCTGCCAGCGAGGAGGATGTGGCAGATATTTTATACCACACCTCGTTTACCATCCTCCTGACTTTGTTGCAGATTTCCAGACTCTGCCAATCAACTCTCACCCACTGTGACTGGGAGATTTGTTGTTATACGGCTGAGCAATGGTTCTAATGTCCAGATTGTGGAAACTGTGTTACGACGTGCACATAAAAGGTTATTTTCAGTCTAGTCTAATGTAGATGATAACTGGCTACATTAGCTGTCTGAGGCACAGCACTCCCATAAACTGTGAATAATGTTGTTTGTTCAGGGGAAAAAATCCTGATTAAAATCATAAAATTGGCCCCAAGCTTGACAAAATTAAAAAAAATGGATGCATTGAGTAAACTGGCATATCAGCACATTAAAACAGTTTCACACTTACTTAACAAAGAACAGCAATCAAAGAGAGAGATGCCACATCAAACAGGTGCAATATCTTAATAAAAACAACTGTCTGGTTATTAATCATATTAAAATAGATGAAAAGAGTGAAATCTGATGGTGGAATCAGTCTCAGTCCTAGAAAGTAGTCCTGTGGCAGACGTGCTTCGTCTTTGCGATAACGCTGGTGGGAAAAGTGTGACTGCTGTGCAAACCACAAGTGCACACACACACACTCATATACAGACGCACACATACGTCTGTCTTACTTTAATCCTCTGCAGAGCCATGCAGACAACCAGTAGCCATGCCTGGAGAGATGGAATAGAGGAAGGAGTGGGAGGAGGGAGGGAGGGAGGGGGGGGGGGGGGGGGGGGAGGGGGTGGGGGGGGGGGAGGAGGAGAGGAGGGGGGGGAGTGGAGGTGGTGTGGCAAGGTTCAGCTGCAGCCCTGACCTCTGCGTGCATGTGTATGCATGTGTGTGTGTGTGAGAGAGATAATTAAACAGGGCAGACAGATGAGCCCACTGAGAAGGCTAGAGGTCATATGGGATAAGTCAGCTTGTCCACCCCCCCCCCCCCCCCCCCCCCCCACACACACACACACACACACACACACACACACACAGGCACGCACGCTGACAGCAAGACGTATATAAATGGCAGTAGGCTTTATATAAACAGATGTCCTACTGCTCAAGATAGCCTTGGCAGTGTTTCTTTGAAGGAAGACGCAGAGAATAACGCCTTTGTGCTGGCTGTGGGTTGGAGGCGGTTACACACTCCACACATTACCTTGTCTTAGAGATCTACAATTACATTAATTATAAGCCAAGGGCTTCAAGAGGTCTATTGTCTGTTCTGTAGGAGTAGAAGGAGTGTATGCGTACATGTGTGTGCCTGGATGAGTGTGTGTATAGGAAGGATGCCTGAGTATGTGCAGAAATGTGTTTAGATCTTCTCTGTGTCTGCACGTGTGTGTGTGCTTTACAATAAGAGATGAGCAGCGTGAGTGATGGGGGGGAAGGGCGTGGGATGTAAAATCAATGGGTTGACTTGAAGGGGGGGTTGTATAAAGCAGAGGAGCAAGTCTGGGCCTGGGCCTGATGGAGGCTTCCTGAACCTGAGAAGCAGGCGTCCGTGCCAGGAGGAGGGATCCCCTTTCAGCATATTGTTTTATTTAGCATCTGCATGGCCGCTTCATTTGCCAGAGTGCGGCTGGGACGGATTAATTCAGGAGATTGGTGACTTGGAGGGGAGGAATGGCGCGGCCAGTCTGGAGGAAGGATGTTAACCACATTATAAGCCTTTGTTTCCAACACTTCATTCCTGAGGAGTAAACTGAGCCTACAGGGGCCCTACCCCTTTACTCCCTCTACCAAGAGGCCCCGGTCTGCTCAAACACACACACACACACACACACACACACACACACACACACACACACCTTCAACCTCGACTTCCTGACAAGCTGCAGCTGAGGTGTGGCCACAGTTCACCAACTTTGTTTCTGTTTCTAACCGAGCAGCCTAAATGAAAGCCGTCTAGTTCTGCTCTGCCAGTCTAAACTTTTCTCTCCCCCAGCTGGGTTTTAACCCTGCTCTCAAGTCAAAGCAGCTGCACTCACCAACTGGAACCAGCCTAAACCTGCCCCTTCACTGACTGGTTTCACTTCAAACCCAGTGATCTCACCCTCCAAACAGTCACACACACCGACTCCACAACAGACTCTAAAGACCAAATCCTCTTTCAGATGTATCTTTCATTTGTGGTCCACCGGGGCTTCACAGCTACGTTAGTGATAAACTTAGAAAGGTTATAATGGTTAGTCAAAGTTCAGGACAAAGTTGCTTTGTTGGATCAATAGGGCAGGTCAGTCCTGCTCCTGATTAATCCAGTTTAAGATTAACCCATGCAGCCTTAACATAACTACCAGCAGCTAGACGGAGCTGTGAGTCACAGCTACACAGAGGTGTTTGTAGATTACACTGCCAGGAAGATACACCTATTCCAAGAAAAGAAACAGTCGGAGTGGAACAGCTCATTCATAACTTTCTTTCCTGCCTCATTAAACCATCTAAAGACTCGACAGAAAACACACTGCTTGCAGCTTCTGGTGTGTTCTTCTCAATAGGGTTCGGTTTTAATATTGAACATTTTGAAGGCACGTCACTAATCCTCAACAACTCTTCTATCCTGCTGGTAGAGAGTAATTCACCAAGTGTGCTGTGAAGTAGAAGTTTAAGGTGGATTCAGATTCACAGTTATTTATATTTATTTTGGGAGAGTAAAAGTAAAAACGTGTGAGATTGTTGGTTTCAGGAAGTTACAAAACTTGTCATTGGGAAGGTTTCAGATGTTGTTAAACCATCTAATAAATGTTAATAAGAAGCAGATCTGATGCTTCGTGGCTGCTTCACCTCTTAGTTTGTTTGTGAGAGACAACAGCAGCCATGAAAGATGAGCAGAGACACAAGAGGGAGGACGGTGATGGAGGAGGGGCAGACAAACAATGAGCCCTGGTCCATGACTCAGGCTCTTTGGGAGCACCCATCACCCAATGGTGGTGGTGGTGGAGGTGGTGGTGGAGGTGGTGGTGGTGGAGGAGATGGTGGAGGTGGTGGTGATGGTGGTGGTGGTGGTGGAGGAGATGGTGGAGGTGGTGGTGGTGGAGGTGGTGGTGGTGGAGGAGATGGTGGAGGTGGTGGTGGTGGTGGTGGTGGTGGTGGAGGAGATGGTGGAGGTGGTGGTGGTGGTGGTGGAGGTGGTGGTGGTGGTGGTGGTGGAGGTGGTGGTGGAGGTGGTGGTGGTGGAGGAGATGGTGGAGGTGGTGGTGGAGGTGGTGGTGGTGGTGGAGGTGGTGGAGGAGATGGTGGAGGTGGTGGTGGTGGTGGTGGAGGGTTATCACCTCTATCTGTCTTACAATAACAGACCCACAGCTGATACCCACCACAAAAGAGGTGACAATTGTTAGTCAGTGGACAGATATCCCCCCAACCACCACCACCACCACCACCACCACCACCACCACCCTGTCATCTCTCCTTCCACATGGCCGAGGCCATGCCAGTGTGCCCCGCCCCCCCACCCCCCAACCCCCCAAAGGCTTGTTTTGTGAGCTGACACACCATTATTTTAACTGGGCCAGTGGAGTATTAATGCCCCCTCACACACTACATTTGTGCTCAGGAGAGAAAGGGTGCGAGCTGAACTGGGTTTAATACTCAGTGAGGAAGAGACCTACTGGAAGCACAGGGACTCCCTCTGTGAGTCAAACTGAATGTACAGTGTAAACATGGTCAGTGAATCTCCTTGATTGGTGCTTTGCACGGCGGCGGTGAGGAGAAGCCAGATAGTAAAAACACTGTTGGCTGAGGTTAATCCTCTTTTTCTAGCCAACACTTTTTTTAGCCCTGTAGATTAAAGCACAGCGCTGCTGTGACTGGTTGAATTCTATATAATGGGAATCAGAATTTATCATTTCAGCTAAATGTTTTTGACAAGAATCATGAACCCAGACGTTTCTTTTGTCATGGCTTCCCCCAAAGCAGAAATGGGATTTTTCAGAGTAAAGGACAGTGAAGGACATGTGAGGGAAATTAGCTTTGTCGACGGTGTTATTCTGCACCAACAGAGCCACCGTGTCCAAGAACTATAAAAATTGAGCTCTGCTGCTTCTTTAAAATAAAAATCAATATTTCTCATTACTATCACCATTCCATCCACTAGACAGAGGTTTGGAGGAGGAACCAGTTCAATCAGATATAAGATTAGCAGCGTTTATTATTAAAACGTATCTCCTCGTCCCTCCTAAACTTTGTGATGATAAAGGAGAAAACAGTCCAGCCGTGGATTGTTGTCCAGACAGTCTGAGATGGACCGCTGGTTTGTGACATGCCACTGTGGGAGGATATTGTAGACCAATGCCTGGTGGATGTTGTGTTACACACCACCGGTGCAGCTGACAAGTCTGCGTGTGTGTATGTGTGTGTGTGTGTGCGCATGTGCATGTTTGCACGCGATTCTGTCTGCTTCTGTATTCATTATAAGACTCAGGAGGCATTGCGGGGGTGGGATCCGGGTGTTGTGTGGATGTCTGTGCTCGTGCATGTGTGTGTGTGTGTGTGTGTGTGTGTGTGGTTGGGGGTGGGGGAGCATCACTGTGGGAGACAGGCAGATGGGGATGGAAATGAGTAGGCAGTGAGCTCATGCTAATCTCCTCCTACAGCTCCTACAGCTGATCCAGGCACAAAACACACACACACACACACGACTGCAAATCACACACTAGACGAGCCCCGTGCACTATCACACACCAAATGAGGCAGAGGATGCCTTTGCTACTGTATTCTAATGTTCCCATGTGCCTCACATGAATCATTTTTGGTATGCCCAAAATCTTTCTATGAAATCTAAAATGCATCCAAGTATATTTATTTCATTACATCACAAGAGCAGTGAATGTTCATTTGTGTGTGTGTGTGTGTGTGTGTGTGTGTGTGTGTGTGTGTGTGTGTGTGTGTGTGTGTGTGTGTGTGTGTGTGTGTCAGACAGCCATCTGCCCCGTGGGAGTTGCTCGGCAGCACGCGATTGGCCGACTGCACTTAAAGAGAGGTGAGGGGTGAGGTGGGTCACCTCTTTATTTGGGGAGGGAAAGGTCATGTGATGCTTGTTGCAACTCCAGAGGCCAAAACTGCTGTCAGATGAATGTTCCTGGGCTGACGCAGCACAAAGTAACCCCCCCACCCCCACCTCCACCTCACCCCCACCCCCCTGATCCCATCTCACAATGAAAGCTGCCCCCGCCGTGTTTCCCGGTTTTAAACCGAACATCTTCCACATCAACCTGTGCAGGCAATTCACAGTTAGAGAGCGAGGAAATCTCTTGGAAGGTAATGTGAGCGATTTTAAAAGTCGATTGCTTTTTCTTAGGGGGGCTAAAGATGCTGATAGCAGAATAAGAGAAGAGAGATTGAGACAATAGGACGACTGGTACTCTCCTAGGCAAAGCATGTCCTCTATGCATATCAGATGTGATGCCTCTCAAGCGTCACAGCAGTCAAACGCTGTATCTTTCTCAACACTTCATGTTAGATGGCATCTGACTGTTAGCCCTGTGATAGCGGGATACGAGCCACCACGTCAAAACAAACAGATAACACAACTGCTGTCAGTTATGACTTGGATGTTTATCATGCATGCAATCGGTACACAACGGTGCCCCGTCCTGCCCGACACTGTAAACTAACCCACTGACTACAGTTTGGGTGGTTTGCAGGTAAGAAGTTAAGTTCATACCTTGACCCTAACCTAGGATCAGTCTTTCACCTGGACCCATGTTTTCATGTTACTTTGAAATGTTGTTTCAACAATTGTTTAAACCTTTCAAAACCTTTAACTTCGACATCTTTATACCTGCAAATCACTAAAAGAAGAAATGACTCAATGGTCATTTGGATGGACGGATGTATTCCCGGTGAGGAAGCCATCGGGTGGGTTAGAGGAGGCTAACGGTTAGCGGACATGTAGTGTAGTTCAGGCAATAGTCGGGTTTACAGCGCCATGTGTGTCGATTAATATTTCAAAGAGCCTCTCATTAAATAAACACGCCAGACCTTCCCGCCTACGGTAACCTATCATCAATATTGAATGCCCACAAAAAAATTGACAGTGTCGTTCACAAGCCGTCAGCCAGCCGAGTCATCAGATTGCACCATCGGACCGAGGAAGAGCTTCTTTTTCACGCAACGACTGGAGGAGGTCACCAGGTTCTTCCTTCCGTGACGCTTTTACAATAATCCTGATGAGAGATGCTCCGGGTCCTTCTAAGACTTAAGAATAGCCGCTATGAGCTGCTTGTTAGTTTCACACGTTGTCAGGAGGTTATTAATATTCTGACAGATATTTCACCTAGCGGGAGGAAAGACTTTATTTCCAAGCATGCTCCTCAACACACGTTTGCGTGCACCACTTTCTCAGACAGCTTGCATGCATGGTCGTCTATTACAACGTCAGCATGCACCATCATCTCTGAATGGATGGGCGGGTAGGTGGCCCCAGAGAGCCTCTTCTCTCCTGACTGTGTGCAGCCAGCAGTCCCTGGCAGGTATATTAATGCACTGTTCAGTTCTCCCTGCCCAGGCTCTTCATAAAGCACTCCACTGGCCGCTCTGTCCATTTGTCACATGAAGACGCTGCTGATGGGTGGGGACGCCAGCAGGCCAGCAGAGGCGTGGGATGTGAGCACAGCAGAGGGGGTGTAGGACAGACAACGGCCGGCAACAAGGGCTTGAACTTCTCCTTTTCTTGTTCTCCTCAGTCATTCTCTTATCCTGAATGAAACTTCTGCTATTTGTCTAAATAGCCGTGATGTGGAGGTTTACAGGGTGGCTTGAGAAGAAAGGTGTGTAGAGTTGATGATCAGCCAGTCAAGTGAAGTCAGAATCTCACCACAAATAACCACCAACACACACGCTGCTTTCATCTCATCTGCACAATCCAGCAGCAACTTGGAAAATCCCCTTTTGTTTGCAGAACTTTAAAAAGGCTTTGAAATAAACAGCTACTGGCTGTATGAAAAGAATCACTGCACTTCATTCATTTTCCGATACGACTTCAATGGCAGCCTTTAGAAAAAAAAAAAATTCCAGACAACACAAGAAGCTATATAACCTGTGATGCTCTGCCACTCTCTCTCCTCTCTCTCTCTCTTTATCACGAGTGCTTCCTGTGCACAGTTGTGGTGGAAAGACAGACGTTTAACTGCAGATCAAAACCATCACGCCGACTTTTCATCTCGCGACACAAAGTTGACAGTGATCAGCGTCGGTCGCCTTCAACGGGTTTTTTTTGTTTTTTTTTTCCAGGACAGGAAAAAAAGAGCAAAATAAAAGTTGTTTTTTTTACAGTTGATTTCCTGCAGAGAGGAAGGAAAACGTGCAGCGTATGTGGAAAATAATTAGCAAAACTTTCAGCACACAAACTTAACTACTAGTTAAACAGCCTCATTTTAATTGACTTTCATTTGCATACTGTTCAGGCTCAGAGAGATTACAGCCAAAATCATTAAAAAAGCTGTTTTTCTTTCTTTTTTCTCAGAGTGTAATCCATGTCTTCAGGTTTATCTCATCAATACAACATTTGATGTATTTCAGCCGACTAGCCGGTGAAGTCCACTCACTGTCTGTGTCGGTCTGTCACTCTGCTGTAATTGAGCTTGAGAAGTGATGTTTTCAGTCACACTTGACATGAAGACACTTGAATGTCAATATGTCATTGATCTCTCTGACCCTCAGTCAGGCCTCGCAGCATGGACTGACTGACTGTCCTCCATTAGAGACCCAGACTGGCAGCCCAGCCAGGCAACAGAACTCATTACACAGGCCTAATTGAATTGGTGGCTTCCTCCTTCTCAAAGCACAGAGGACAAATTCTAAATTCTACTATTTGACAGGAAAGAAAAACCTCCAAGAAAACAGAAAACGCTGCATCAAATCTTTTAAAAATACTCGTCATACCTCTTTAATCAGGACAAAATGAAGCTCCGCTACAGACTTCTGCAACTGTCACGTTCTGCCAAACAGCCATAAAAACAGAATGGATATATTCCCTCAGCAGCCATTGAAATGCACAGCTACCAGCTGTTGTCCTGTCCACCGTGTGGACATGGCTGGCTGTCAGCAGGCTTAGCCACACTGCGCCTTGCATATGAAACAGGACATGGGCCTATATCCCCTTGGGGAGTTCACTTCCTCTGAGCCCCTACCACCACCACCACCACCACTGCCCCACCTCCCTCCTGAAACAAGCGGCCCCTTCAGCTGGAGGCCAGATATCCTGAGGAGCAGTAGGGGCTTCTAGGGGGGGGGGGGTGGATGTAAAAGGGGAAGTTTTAGCTCCTGCACATTAGAGAATGGCAGCCACATATTTGTGGTGATGTTTTGGAACCAAATATTAAAACCCTGCAATCGCTCCATATTCAAACCTTCATAGTTCGGTGTTGTAACACTAAAACACTAATTTCAGCTTCTTCTACACTGAGTCACAGGAACAAAGCATGGAAACAGCCTGCAGGAACATGCTGGCTGTCAGCACACTAACATAGCATATGTGGAGCATAAACACTAAAATTGTTTCTACCTCGTTTTATTGTCCTAATTTGATTCTTCATACACGTCTGTCTCTAAACAAATCACTTCCCGCCACTTCAGAATGAAAATGGATCTTTGGATGAGGAGGAAATCTGGCCTTCCTTTGTTTTTGACAGTGAGCAGCTCAGTCATGGTTGACTGTTATGACATGCATGAGTAGGGACGTGTTTCATACAAGCCCATTCAAAAGTGTTTTCACTTGTTGGAGTCTGTGAAGGAGTGGCAGGTCTGGAATGTACACTTCTATTGGCTGAATGTCGAACTCTGATAAATGAGCGTTCATCTGTTAAAAAACAAAACAACGTTCCATGACTTCAACAATGACAAAACTGAGACTGAACAGGATTCTCCTCATTTAGGAAGGTACCAAACAAGACTGAGTCTGATGTAAACTTCAGAGTTTCCAGCTCGTCTACCGTCTGCCCCCAACGCTCTCTCTCATATCTCTCTTTTACAGAGACGCACTGTGCAGAAATCACATCATCTTGAGGGCAAATTATAAAGTTAGCAACATACTAAATCTGCAGCCACAATCCTTATCTAAACATCCTGATGCGGAAAGCCACTGATTATGTGTGCCACCCACATGTGTAAGTGTGTACCAGCCAGAAACCAGAAGACTCGCAGCCAAAAGGCTGGCATGAAGCAGCTCAGAGCAGAGAGTCCCCCCCACACCCAGCATACAAACTCATTTTAAACTATTCAATACTTCACTGCATTCGCTCCTTGCTGTTTACAATCAGCGCTGTGACTCACATCCTCCAAGATAAGAAAGGAAAATACATTTTCACTGAAAATTCACACGTCTTCCACCAGTGCAGGCGAGAAGTGAGAAGCTGTTTTTACTTTAACCGTCTGTAATTCAGACATGAGCATGTGTGTGCGTCTCAGAAGGAAGCTCTAAAAAGAGTGTCTGCAAGGAGGGAAGTGCTGCAATATCACTTCCTGTGTCTGTCTGCATGCGAGACTACTGCTAACACTTTTGTAACTCCCTCATTAATATTCACAGAGCCGCCCGGTTCCTCTGCCGACAGCACGTTAGACGATCACGTCTTCTGTTGTGCTGAAAGGTAGAAGTCTAGCACTTTGCCTCACATCCTCCAAGAACATTTGCAAGTCTCTCGGCTCTGCTGAAATGTGCTGACAAAGGGGAGCTGTGTTGCCATAAGTTTAGCAATATTCCTCAACTCATACCCAGCATGGATTCCCTCATTAGCCTTTCTTGAAACAAGGTACTTGAGGAAAAAAAATGGAGGAGTCAAATTAAGAAGCAGGGCAAAGGCTCAAATGAGCCTTGGGCTTAACACTTTGGGGCCCCCGTCGGCACTTATAAAAATAGAAGAGGCCCCTGAAAGTGGGGGTCCTTGAGGTGTGCCCACTCGAGTCTGAATGAAAGTGTGTGCCAAGAGTGGGTATTCACCATGCATGGCAGGACTTTGGCACTCTTCAGGACTTCAAGGGTCTCCCTGATTTCTCTTTCTTTGGCAGATCTGGTCTGAAAGAAGCCTCCGTGGAGGACTGGAGGCGAGCTGCTTGTAAACACTTTTGCAGTTGCTTTCTGTGCCTCATCAACATGTCTGCTGCCCCCCCCCCCCCCACAAGTCCACTCTGGTTTCAATCATATTGGAGTAAAAAGTAGGTAAGAGGGGGAGGATGAGTGTGTGTGTGTGTGTGTGTGTGTGTCAGAGGTGGGTCGCTGGCCTGGGGTAGGTGGATGTTTGGAGGGATGGGTGGGTGGTGGGGTTGTGGGGTGGGGGTGGGGGGGGGATGGGTCCGATGTTTGCTGAATGCTCTCCTTTGTTGGGATCATATTATGTTTCCACCACAATACTTCTAAACCCTGCTTCATCAACTCCATTCATGTGTAACAGTTCATGCAAATGGCTGCACTAGCCTTTTTTTTTTTTTTTCTAGGGGTTGGGTGGGGGGTGGGATTCTTTTTTATCAGTCTCCCACCCAACTACCCTCTCTGCAAACTCCTGCCAGACCTCAGATTATAATCCCTTCATACAGTCAGTTAGCAGCGAGACACAGAGCTGAGGAAAGCACGGAAAACCAGATTCAACGTTTAAAACGTCTTCATTTGGTCAGAAAGTCTCATATCTGATCACAGAAACCACAGGAAACATGCAGAGCCACAACCTGCGTCGATGTTCTTCTGATTATACTAACTTTTTAGAATTATCTCGAGTAAAAAGAGAATCAGAGGATGTGGATAAAATCAGAGAGAAAACATGAAAACCCTTCAAACACTGATAGTAGTGCCGATTAAAGCCACAGGAAGCCAGACCGATGTTACATACATTTAATGAAACACAGTCGGCTCCACACGCACACACACAACATACCGGACAATTTCACCTAAATAACAATGATCCCACCAGCTGACTGATGGGAACACACACACACACAAAGTACAACCAGAGACATGCATGTATCCAACTAAAGAAAGTGTGTGAGTGTGTGGGAGGAAATAGCATTTCATCTGAGGAAGAGAAGAAGAAGAATTATTTCCTCGCTTGCCCCTAAATTCATGTAGAATCTACACAGTCCTCCTAACTGTTGTTTACTGTTTCCCAGTGAGCCATTTGTTGGTAAATGAGATTGTATTTACAGTACAGGCCAATAAAAGTGAGCCTGAGGGGTGTTTCACAGACAAATAATGGCTTTATTGCCACTAGAGGTGTTTTATTGTCACTGTCTTATGAAGCCTAATTAGTAACAATCTGCCAATGATGACCAAATACTAAAAAAGGTCACTGACCGCCTAGAAAGTCCAGCTGAATTTTTGGAAACATTTATGTGGCGAGAACGAACCCTTTCATGCATCCTCTAACTGGGACAATTTCCACCAGGAAGCTTCTCAAGGACAACTGGGATTCCCAGGACCACAGGTTGGCAACCACAACTGTTAAGAGCAACATTTACAGTCCATCCAGGAGTTGGAACAAGTGGAACTGCAGATACATTTAACATTCCCCCAAACCGAGCAGCTCACTATAGAGAATGAGTCTGCTGGATAGAAATGCATTTCAGCAGGTCAATGATCGCTTTTCATAAAACTGTATGTTTAATAGACAACTTCAGAACAAGCTCTCTGCAGTTTGCAATAACGAAAATAAGAGTCGTGCACATGAGCTGCAAAGCGTCAAGAAACTGAGCAGGAAAATACATTTTTAAAAAAAAGAAACAATCAAAAGTCAGCTGCAATGCAAGTAATGTAGTAATTGTATAATGTATATGATGAAATAAAAACAAACCAAAAAGTGCTCGAACAGCAATGCATACAGAATATGAATCAGAGCTCCATGTTGAGGCGAAGCATGAGGTCCAAACTCACCCTGGATGATGCTTTCCTCTTGTACTTGTTGGCGAAGTCAAATTTCTCCTTGATCTCGTCCAGGAGCAGCTCCAGACGGCTCTTCTCCTCTTTCCCCGTGTAATCCTGGCCCAGGAGGATGTACGCCCTCCAGTTAGCCGAGTCGAAGCCCCAGTGGCAAGTCCTGTTCTCCTGCGCCTTGTGACTGTGCACCACGAACTTGTGGGTCGGGTACATGAGTCTGCAGTCCATGCACTGGATGCACGCTGCGTTGGGGCTGGTGTACAACTCCGGCACGAACAAGCCCTTGCACTTGCCGAAGCACTCGTGGTAGATTTTGAAGCTCCTCTCTGTGAGCTCCAGCTCCAGCGAGCCTCCGCTCAGCTCCTTCTTGCAGCGCGGCGGGTAGGCGCCTCCGTAGATGAGGGCGTTGCACAGCCGCTCGGCGTCCGTCTTGGTGATGAGGCCGCAGGACGGCGCCGAGAAGGGCAGGATCCCCATGACTTTGAGGATCTCCAGCTGGTCCGCCGTGCACCGGGAGCAGTAGATGTGCAGCTCGTCGCACACCGAGTTGATCTGCTGCAGGCTGAAGTCCCGCAGCACTGTGTTAAGAATCTGCGGGAGGCACAGTCGCTTCTCCCCGCCGACCACGAAGCATGAGATGGTCTCGCCCTCCAGGACCGTCTCGCACCTCTCCGTGGAGCGGTCCGACGGGATGAACAGCGGGCCCGGCATCACCGGCGGCGGCAGATGCTGCAGAACCGGCTCGGGCTCCTTACCGTCCTTCTTGAAGAGGAGCTCATGTTGCCACCGGGCAGAGAAAGCCGCCGGTCCGCCCAGAGAGCTCATAGAGCTGAGGTGAAACTGCTTGAGAGTTTGTTGCAGTCCCGGATGAGGCTGGAAGCTCTGCCGACTTACAGTCTCCATGTTTTTCCTGCAACTTTAGAAGCGAAAACCCCTCTTGTCGTCGATCGGGAATCACGAGTCTCTATCCGTTCCTGAACCTGGTAAATCCACGGTGTCCCAGAAATGACCAAAATTGCGAAGCGCTTCATCAAACATCCAGTAAAAAGTCCCAGACGGCGAGTTTACAGTTGTGTGTGCCTGTGGCTACTGAGTGAACACCGGCCAGTCGCTCCCTGCAGCGGGTCGCCGACTGTCCATATCTGAAAGACGGCTCTCCAAACTCCAGAAAAAACGAAAAGTTCCGTTTGTTGAATTCCAGAAAGAAGTAGGCGAAAACAAAAACAAAAGCGGGAGTTGTGAGTCGATACAGCTCGATTAAAAAAAAAATCCTTATTTGCGGCTCTTTCCGCTGTCGAGGACTGCCGCAATCCACTCCGTCTGCCCCCGCAGTTCACTCTGACTGTATGGAGATGAGAAGTCTGAGAGCCAGCCTGCTCTCTCTCTCTCTCTCTCTCTCTCTCTCTCTCTCTCTCCCTCTCTCTCTCTCTCTCTCTCTCTCTCTCCCTCTCCCTCTCTCTCTCTCTCTCTCTCTCTCTCGCCCCCTCCCTCTGTGTTTGTGTGTCTGGCTCAGTCATTGAATCCCAGCCAGGAATGTGAGTGACTCTGCAGGCAGGCAGGGCTCTTCCAGGAACAAGCCGTCACCCCTCCACTGCCCTGCAGAGAGCAGAGAAGGAGAAAAAGAAGAGAAGTGAGGAGGGAAGACGGATGCTGCGTTCAGGTCATATGGGAAAAAGTACAAATCTCTCTGACAGTACATTCTGCCGCGGTACTTGTACTTTATAGTATTTCCATGTTATTCTACGTTATAATTTCTATTACAGTAACATTTCTGACTCCGATACATTTTATTGAGAGTTTTAGTACTTATATTGCAAATTCAAATTTTACAGCATATAAAATATGATGCGTTATTGTATAGAAAGTCAAATTAAAATCAACCACCTCATTGCTACACTTAAAGACTTTAACGTTATAGCCTAATAACACATTACATTTGCAGGTATGAAGCCTAATAATATGAAAGTAGACTATAAAAGGGGCCAGTCTTTTAGATTTGATACCTAGTATGTTACTAGTATGTGCAAAATATTGAGTGAATACAAGTCTTTTTGTGTGTAATTGACTATTTTGCCATTACTTCTTTTTACTGTATTTTATGAATGCAGATTTGCTGTTTTATTTATTTACTTTTAGGCTACTGGACCTTTAATTTTGAATACAGGACTCTCACTTGTAATATGTATGTAATAAGTGTTTTACATTTGAGTATTTGTTTTTAAATCATCCAAATTCTGCTGTTGAAAGTGTTTATTGGTACTGAAACAGTAGTTTTGGTAAAGCAAAAAAAAAAAAAAAAGAGTAACAAGCATTTTTAGGGTCAACATCGCCAATTTGATATGCACGTTTCTCCTGTTTTACCTTTTCTGACACTGACATGCATTTTTTCACGTTCTCAATTTCAGAAATCTGGACATTTATCAGTTAAAACCTAAACAGAAAGTTCCCGTGGTACCTGAATGTAGCAGAAGAATAGAGCATTTATGTGAGGAGGGAAAGAAAAAAAGCTCTAAAAGGATGGCTGGTGTTTTGCGAGACGACAAATTGCACGACTGACTGCGGTTTATTTATTTTCCCTTCTGCCTGAATGTGTTAAAATTGTTTGGCAAGTAGCGCGAATAAACAAGTATCATGTGTTGGCGACCTTGAGAGACAATCTTGCTAAAGAAATGACGACAGAAGATTTTTGGGGGGGGCGGTCGACGCACTAGTACAACCAACAACAATAAGAGAGGAAATGATTGCAGGCCTTTATATTTAAAATGCTTTGTGTAATCTTTACATTCTGTTTCTTTTGTTACCCATAGCTTCTGTTCACTCAAAGTTTTATTATTTTATTTGAACAAAATATGCAGACCCAGATTTAAACATACAGTATGCACAAACAGATGCATTGTTCCAAAGCTTTAAATTCTACTGTCACCATTGGATGAGATGTACGTTCATAAGATCATGCTTGACTTTTCATGTTTCTGTTGAAGGATCAGCGATGAGGTTTTTTAGGAGTGTAAAAGCCCTCTAGAGGGCTGGCACAAGTTCTTCTAAGGCTGCAAACAGAAACACTCTAGTTTGACACATGTTGTGTGATCAGAAGTTATCAGCAGTTACAGTAAAGGGGAAGCAATATATTTCTGGTTAATAATAAAAAACCAAGTGAGTGGACCTCAGGAGGTCAGGTGTCCAGAGCAAGTTCAACTCCAGCACTGATGAAGAAGCAGTTTTCTGTTCCTGTGGCGTCCCCTAGCCAAACACTGCTGTAACTGCAACATGATGGCAGGGGCCAAGACCTGGAAGGATCCTCCACTGCAGCCCAGCGTAGACACTGGCCTGTACATTCATGTACATGAATGTACATAAATACTGATACTGTATTGAGTTATTTATTCATTTATTAATGAAATAATTGATGAATGACAGCAACATGATAAAAATGTATCATCAATAAGTGTAAATCAGTATCAGACTTTATTGTCAACTGGAATTTGCTGTGGCCCACATGGAGCTTTCAGCCTCATCTCAAGGTCTTCATCAGTAGATGGAGTGCTGAAAACTGTGAGATCCTAAAAGTGAATTTATTTTTGTCAAACAAAATTCAACAGTACTGTCCCCAAGAGCGTTGGCAAGGCGGTGGTGAGTGTGTGTGTGTGTGTGTGTGTGTGTGTGTGTGTGTGTGTGTGTGTGTGTGTGTGTGTGTGTGTGTGTGTGGGTGACGGAACATTTGGTTTAAAGTTAGAGCCTTTGGACACAAAAATCAATTATCACAATATTTTTGAATAAATGATAGACAGTTGTTTTTGCACAATACATTTTTGAGAAAAGATCATCAGTCATGTGCACGTGATGACCAAATGAGCCGTAGCTTCACTGTTCATTTCACTAAGAACAGAAAGTTGTATCCATTTATTAGACCAGGAGTAGAAAATATTTATGCTGCGTTGTAATATTATTAGAAACAAAGTCAAAGACACTATATGGCTTCATAGTTCCAGGCAAATGTATTAAATGCCACCAGGATTTAAAAAAAAAGAAAAAAAAATTACATTTCCATTGACCTTTCTAAATTAATATATTACAGCAAAAAAGTTTGTATTAAAGTTACAGACAGTTATTGTTGCAGAGAGAAAAACCACAAAGGAACATCCAGATCAGACCTGTGTACACCACATGTATCTGACAACCTGCGTTAAAGCTGGAGAAGAAAAGCTCCAGCACATAATAATAAAACCATTAATTATCTTAACATTTCTGTTTTCGTACGGATTAAACACAAGGAATACATCATGTTAATAAGTGAGCTTTAGATGTGTGGGTAGGTGTAGCCTATTTTTTAAATGTATTTTTGAACTTTTTTTGCCTTTAACCAGGCTAGCTGTTTCCCCCTGCTTCTGGTCTTTATGCTAAGCTAGGCTAACCACATGCTGACTGCAGCTCGCTATCCATTTTCAGAAAGAAAGCAAATAAATCAATACAGATACACTATGAACTATGAGCCTTTAATGCAACAGTTTACATGAACTACATCACATACATCAATGGCGGAAGACTCCAAATGGATCAGACCTGTTTTTTTAATGTGTTTTCTAATAACTAGCCAGTGTATTAGGTCTACTGTACACTATGGGTGGTCTTATCAGTCTGGCATGAAGCCATCCCACCAGCCAGCACCGAGCTCTGGCAGCTACAGGCTGGATGTGAGCCTACAGTACTACACTGACATGCTGTATCACTGTCTGTGTGTGTACATTAAGTGGTAATGGACACAATTGAGGTACAAAGCTTGTGTTTCCTTCAGACTTCTCATCCTATCAAGGCCAAAACTCCCAGACATTAAGGAGTGTATGCCAAGCCTCTCATATTCAGATTGCCAGCATGCAATGTTTCTTTCTTGTTTTGTTTTCTTTGCCTTGAGCTGTGCTCATCCCTGAGCTTTCAGCTTTTTTCTCTTGTATCCAATGATGACCATCTACTACAGCTTGATGCGTGTTTTTGGAGAGCTGTAGCGTCTGGTGCAGGATGCACACTATCTGCTGCTCATGGTGAACATGAAGGTGTTGCTGGATGGCGATGGTCACGACTCTCTGAAGTCTTCTCCTCCCTCTCTATAATTGCATTTTTCTTGTTTTGCAAAGATGCTTAATCACTTCATGGCACTTCAATTGCAAGCAGGAGCTGTTTTGAGAAACCCTTCCCTGTTGTTATATTCAAGGAAGGTATGACATTTGTCACATGATCCTTCCTACAATGTTAACTTAGTGTTTATTACACAATTTTCCAACAACAAAGCTCATGTAGTTAGATGACATGTATCATACAAATGGGGATAGATATGTATTCTGTCAAACATACACATACAAAGTGTTGAATTGTTGTGTGAGGAATAAAAAAGCAAGCATGAGATGTTCAAATCCAGCCTTCTTCCAGACCAGATCGAAAGCTAGCCAAAACATAACCTTGACAATGTTTAAATAAATTACCTACCAAATTATCTGAGTTTGAATCATGTTTACAGCAGCTACAACATTGGACTGAAGACATTCAGGAGGTGTGTGATCATAATTACAACATACCAGATGGGAATTTCCAACTTCTCACTTTGAACGGATTTCAGTACAGATTCAGTTTCTCAACTAGAACGGTTCCAAAAATAAATCTGGCTGCATCATCGCTAATAGTAAACAAGATAGAGCGTGTTAATTAGAGAGCTTTCGAGGTGTTGGTAGGTGTAATTTTTTACTTTGAAGATCTTGATTCCAGCTTCATACGTAATGCAAACACATATCGACATCTCACTCCCAGAAAGAAACGGAATGAGCAAATTTACCAAGATGATGAATTATTCCCTCAATAAATTAGATTTCAAAATAACCAAATTGTCCCTGATCCAAGCTTTACACAACAAAATGTCATGAATTTAGGTATCAGAACTCTAAAGGCTACATAGTTTAGCTCCACATACAGGTATGCTCCAATCAATACAGCCTAAAAACAAAGGTTCATCTTTACAACAGCAACATCAAGTCCATCCCAATGTACAGTTCTGAATGCTTGTGGGAGGCCAAAGCTGATATGAAAGGGTCACAACCTTAATCATACAGAAAAACCAAAAGCAAGAACATCATGTTGTGGTTGCAACTGTGATCATGAGGCCATGTACTTCCAATGAAGGCAGATCACACCCCAAAGGCTGCAATGAGATGGACTCCTCCAGGTGAAAGACAACCTGGAAGACCTGACATGACCAGGGACAGAACTGTAATGGATGAACTAGCCGAGATGAACCTGGCTTGGGTGGAGGCTCAACATGTTGCCAAGAGTTGTGAAATGATGGAGGGAGCTTACTGTGGCTTTATGTCATAAAGAGGAAAAAGAGGATCAAAGGTGAGTTGTGCTACATAAGAAGTAGTTTTTATGACGTGTTGTCCAACCATGCTGAGAGTGAAGGAGAGGGGAGAGACAATAATTATTAAGTACGAGGATAACAGCGTTCATTTTTAAGCCTCTCATAGTGTGTTACTACTGGTTTCTGAAGCTGTTTGAACGTCTGAAGAGCAGTTTCGATGAAGCATACTGGCAGCTTAAGTAAGTAACTGGTATGGCTCAAAGAATAGCAAAAATTTCAATATGTTGCTTGTTAATTGTTATTTAAAGGACCAGTTTGTAGGATTGGTTGCCTTCTCTAGAGCCAGTGTTTGGTTTGTATCTCCTGGGCTACTGTAGAAACATGGCGGTGCAACATGGCGGGCTCCGTGGAAGAGGACCCACTCCCTATAAAGGGCTCATTGTAAGGTAATGAAAATACAACAATTCTTATTTTCAGGTGATTATACACTAATTAAAACATACCTGAGAATATTATATTCCATATTATTTTACATTCTGCTAGATGCCACTAAATTCTACTTACTCAACAGCAAAAGCAGTTAGTTACATTACATGTTAGTTTACTTTAGTTACTTATCGCTGTAAAAGTGTCATGTTCCATTCATGTTCCTGTGTTTAACACATGTAGGAAAACGAGGAGACACTGCCTACAGTTTGGAGGTATTTACTGATCATTAACAGCTAGCTTAACGTTAGCCCCGTCCTCTCCATGAAGCCACACTGTTCTCACGCCAAGTCCTTCCTGAATGTAGCCTTACCGGTGTGTGACGTTAGCACGCCAGCAAAGAAGACAACATGTAAATAACAGACCCTTACTATTTTCTTCATGTTGTGTGTTTGTTTTTAATGCTGTAGCACTCAGAGATTCACTATGAATGAAAAGTGTGGTACAAATCAAATGTATTATTATCATTATTATGTTTGTTTACCATTTAGTGCAGAGCAGGTAGTGAACAGTGGATTTATCAAGACTTTTCCACCAAAAACTGCTTCCTGCTGTGGCTGAACGTGACGCAATGAGAACTGTGAGAGTGAACAAAACAGAGCTGAAACTCACTATAAAGCTGAAGGGAGCTGCAGCCAGGTGATGATTCTGTGTAGGTTCATCACTACACGTGATGCCTCTCACGTTACACATTGTTATTTGATACATTGTTGAAAAATAGAAATATTGATTAGTGCCGCTTTGAATGTTAGCACGTAGTACCAGAACAACACACCAGGGAGACCTGCAGGTTTTGTGTGTATGTTCTCATCTCTCTATGGAGAAGTTGAGAATTGTTATGACCTCCCAAACACTATATTTCTTTAACTTAAATGGTTAAGGCTGCTGCCACCTCACTTTTATTCTCCTCATCATCCTTGCCGTCACCATGACAGCAGAACACAACACAGCATCACGTGGGATGAATGACATAACGTTTCTTTCCAGGCGCCGAGTTGCTTTTTCCCAGAGTAGCACTATGTACCGCAGGCCTGGCCCACTGCTCTGCTTTTGTGTTTCTCCCCTTCTGTGGTTGAGGTAGAAAAAACAGATTGGCCAATGTCAGCAATTCAGCAGCAGTCCTTCTGGAATACTCATCTTATGGGGCACTGTTTCCAAAAAAATGCTCTCACCTTATTTCAAAGTGGCAGGGTTTTCCCATAGTGCAGTTTTCCTTTTTTTTTTCTCTTTTTTTAAAATAATTCTCTCTTCTTTCCTTTCTTTTCTGTTCCTTCCGTTCAGTCCAGCTTTCCCTTGTCTTTTTCCATTGCATAATTGTAGCCGCTCTCCGTTGGTCCCTCTCTTCTGTCCAAAAGCTTAGAGGGCTCAGAAAGTCCCACCATTATTATGACTTCAACTTTCCACTTTATGTGTGTCCTAGCAGAGGGAACAAAGTATTATCATTACAGTTAGCGTCCTTGTATGATGTAACCTTCTTTAGTGTGCACTGAGAACAAATCCTTATGAAAGAGTGGCAGAAGATCTTGTGTATTTGTAGATTTAAAGTGAGAGTTGATGAGTAGGTGCTATAAGGGCCGGTTGTGGCTCAGGAGGTAGAACGGGTCGTCCACTAATCACAGGGTCGGCAGTTCAATCCCCAACTCCTCCAGTCTGCATGTCGAAGTGTCCTTGGGCAAGATGCAGGGCCCCAAATTGCTCCCGATGGTTGCGCCAGCAGCCTGCGTGGTAGCTTGCGGTGGCTATCAGTGTGTGAGTGAGTGAGTGAGTGTGTGGACGGGTGAGCGAGCAGCAGAAACATTGTAAAGCGCTTTGGATAACAGCGCTACATAAGCAGCCATTTATCATATTCAAACAACGGGCCAGAAAAGGCTCCTGATCATGTTGTCTCAGCTTTAAAGTCAAAACCAAATTGCATTTTGAGAGAATATTGCACTTTGATGAACTTCCAGCTGATGTGACTTCCAGAGGCGGCTGAGCAGACATTGTTTTGGTTAATTTATGTTCTTTCATTTAGTGATTTTAATTGTTGAATTGTTGTGCACAGTGCTGTTGCTAATTGATTGTTTTGTGGAGGAAAACAGTGGAAAAAATAATTAATGAAGCAGCAGATTCTGGTTTGTTTACATCACATTCCTTCTAACACTTTTTACTTTATTTGTGGGGCAAAGACCCTCGAAAAAATGGTACAATTGTAATGTCAGTTCACAGGTCCACTCACTCTTTCAACTGCATCTTCATGTTTTCATCAGCAAACAGTGTCATCACTCGGAGTGGATGAATCCTGCCCTGACTTAAAGAATAGGTTCACTGTTTTCAAGCACATTACTCACATGCCCATATGTGGGTCCTGTTTATACTGGCCCTTCAGGAGACAACTTATCCTCAAGATCCTTCAATGTAAGAGATGGGGGACAAAATCCACAGCAAAACTGCATCCTAAAGTTGAACCAAAGTTAATATATATATATACTGTAGCTTCAGCGGTCTCTGTTAGACAAATCAAGAGGATATCTGCCCAAGTCACAGTGTTTTTAGTACAAGTTCCTCCTGTGTGTTGTGACGGATGGTGCAGTAACAGTAACAGCACCACTGCAGAGGCAGTAACACCAAGTTTGGTACTAAAAACTCTGTAACTTTGGAAAATACCTACTTGATTTGTCAAACACAGACTGCTGAAGCCTCATTATCTTCAGTTGAAGTTAAGAATGCATTTTTACACATATGTATCATTTACTATAAAAGACCTTAAAGCGTGAAATGTTTGCAATTCAGAAGTTAAATAACCTTAACAATTTAAAACATGCAAAAATGCCATCAATAATTACAAAGAAAACCACAAAAACAAAATTCTGTATAAGTGCTAAAGATTTACCAGCCTCAAGCTCAGGGAATGCTCTGCTGTCATCTCAATGTTCAACAATGTATAAAGGCTTTTGGTGAAGTCTAAACTGTATAAATTGAGTAGAGAGATGGAGGGTTTGGCCAGTAATTTATAGTGGATGCAGCCTGAAATATTCTCTCTAATGCACTTGTTTCAGCAGCGGCCCGAACCAAACTGTGGTAGAGAAAGTTAGCACATTTTCTACAAGAGATATGTAAAAGTAGACCATAGCTTTCCTTGAAATGCCAAATTTTTCACATGATTGGTTGATTATTGTCATGGTGCTGCTTGATTGGATTGACCTTACTACAAGGCAACTGATCCAGGCCAGCTGCAGTGATGATGAACACTGACAAAATCCAGAGAGAACAACCATCACAACACCTGGACAGTCAGCGTCAATCAATAATGATCTCACGTCCAGTCCAAATCAACACAATGTTACAGCTGTGGGTGTTATTGCTTGACACCACATATGACTGGGATTGCTGCTCTCAGTTTTATTTAATTCATTTGTTTATTAGTTTGAACAAATTTTATATTCAAATCAACATTTTTAAACTTCTCAGATTTTCCGTATCAAACAATGCAGTTTCTGTATCTGAATGTATCAGCAAAAAAAAGCTGTTAACACTCCTGTAAGCTTTACAAGATCTATTTAATTATTTCTTTTTCTTTTATTACAACCTTTAGTCCCCCTGACGTGTTTATAGTGTGTTTGGATGCCAGTGGACATTTCCATAAATAACAATATAATACAGAGAGAGAGAGAGACAGAGAGAGAGAGAGAGAGAGAGAGAGACGTGCTCGGATTGGACAGAATCGAGTGACGTCAGGTTTCAGGAACGAGGAAGTCGAGGCGCGAAATTTCGAAGCTGTTTTGAAAAGTGATTTAAACGAAATGGCTAAAAATTACTCAAAGTCAAGACTGAAAAGAAAGAAATCTTGTGTTACAGAGTACGAGCCGGAAATATCCTCCCGGGCACCACCGAGGAAGAGTCCTCCAACTCTGCCGCCGGCTGACTGTAACGTTACCGTTACCGTTACCGCTGAGGCTGACCGGTGGGTGGCTGCTCTCTGTCTGTCAGCTTTAACGTCGAGTTTCTGGATAAAAACATGTCATGACCTCATTGTGACTTTATGTAAACATGGAGTCCTTTAGCGGCTCGTGAATCTGATAAAGAGAGAAAACAAAACGCCAAACCAGGAAACGAACCGCTGTTAAAACCTAAACATCTGTTTACTTGTTTATCTGCTTTAGCGCGTGCATGCTAGCACACAACTGAAGACCTTTTACCAACAACACGGAACAAGTACAACATTCAGCATATATGTATCTAATAATACAAAGCTCAATTTGTAGAATTGCTCCACATTAGCATTTTTGGTTAAAGGAAGAATATAACTGATTGAGAGGACAAACTATAAACTTAAAACGAGACATTTTAATGATATAAAAGCAGGTTTATGGAGTTATTGCGTATTCAAGCCTTTTAGAAATGTGAACGATTTCCTGATGGTCACAGAAACATTAAAGTGTCAGATATTAGAGTGAGGTTTGGTGAGGTTGAGGACTGTTGGGAGACAAACTACTGTTACAGGAGGACTGATTTTAAGATAAATTATCATTTCACCACCCAAAAGCTTCTCTAATGACAAGGAAAGCTACACGATACTTAGATAGAATCTGAAAAAGACAAAATAGAGAGAACAAATAAAATAAAGGAGACAAATGGTCAACACAACTGTAGCACACTGTACAGAGTACAGGAAAATGATCTACTTTAACTTTTAGTTTTAGTTTAACTAATAGTTTCGTATTAATGTTTATTAAGCAAATTATATTCTCACCTGTTTTTTAAATTTTGCAACAGAATTGAATCAACTCATCTGACATAGTGCCAACAAAAACTGAACATTATCAGCTCAACAAAGGTAGGATGTATTGTAGGGCTGTTGCATTAGATTACACAGGTGCACCTAATAAAGTCATTGATTAATGTAACACTTAATCCAAACTGGGAATTTGCCATCTGTTAAACAACCAGAGACTGTTAAGTTAATTAAAGATAAAATTACTTTGAGAGTTTTCAGGAGAATTTCGGCTGTTCCCTTCTGGGAGAAACAGTCAAATGATAACAGTCACATGTGGAGCAGCCACACACTAAACTGATCACAGAAGATTTGACTGAATCTGTGATAGAGGGCTGTTAATTTATATTAAGATTCACCAAAGTCTCATTCTTGTTTCTAAAAACGCAAGTACATTATAGCCTTTACTATTTTAATATAAGCAGGATGGAAGGAACTTTTGTTATTTACACAAGGAGACACTCGGTATGGAGTCATAGGAGTGCCATAAAAAAGAATAAACCTGTTAAAGAATAAGAAAATAAAGGCGGGAATATAAAGACATTTGAACATGGGGATCTATGTGGATTGATTCGCTTTTGGAGCCTTAAGTGGCCATTTGAGGAACTGCAGGTTTTGGTTCTTCTGCGTTGGCTTCATTTTGCTGCTTGGCGATGATGCATCAGCTGGTTTTGTCATAGAAAGGATCCCTGATTGACTTTCACACAGCTCTGTAGATACAGATTGAATTGGCTTGTGAGCTGTTTTGTGTATTTTTCTCAGTAACATCAGTGGTAGCAGATGCTAACAGGCTAAGCTAATAGTGTGTCAGTGGCGTTAGCAGCAGTCTGGATGGAGGAGCTGCTAACCAGCCTGACACAGCTGCAGCCCCAAAAAGAAGTAAAACTACAACTATGGGTCCATGTAACGCTTCTCAGTTCATGTTTACATATAAAAAATGACGTTCATGTGACCATCTTGCCATTTTAGCGCAGGCTTTACTTGACAGCTTCCCACCCTGAACATGACGTCAGCCTGGGCAGGAAGGCCCGCCCAAAGCCAGTTGATTGACAGCTTGATCCTTTAAGGAATAAAACAAAAGGAATAGGGAAAAGTCAATAAAATAATAAAATCAATAAATAAAAATTTTAAAAAATATATGGAAAAACAGTCATATGCAAAAAATATATAGATATATATGTTTTTAAAAATACATAAAGAAATAAATGAACAAATAAATGTGAAAATTATAATTATTCTTTTCTATTTTGTTATTTGTCTTTATATTTCCACATTTATTGTCTTCTTTTACAGATTTATTATTTTTTATGGCACTCATATCACTCCACAACTAAGAGCAGTTTCATTAATAATATGATTGACAGACTAAAACATGTAAACACATTAATGAAAGCAAGAAAAACAAACAAACATAACCGTGTCCTGTTCTCCTTCAGTGGGTTTTTATAGTCTCCTGCACATCTGGAAACTCTTGATAAACTTTACAAAAATCAGTTAAAATTCAACACATCTCTTGTGATGTGTCATATATAATAGAGATAAGGCAGGCGGGAGTTTCATTAGTGAAGCAAACAGACTGAACATCGACTGTTGTGTGAATCAGACTGTATTTAACGACTGTCTTACAGGTCAGTGGCTCCTGCAGCAGTGTGGTGGAACAGAGAGCAGCTGCCTGCTGTGGAGACTCTGTACGCGTTGACGCTGAAGTCTGCTCTGCAGCACCTGGAGAACCAGCACTGGGACCTGGTTCCTGATCTTCCAGTTCCATCTACAGCAGTACGTCACCACTGAGTGTTCCTCGTGACACCGTTCCTCTAGCGAATGTGATGAAACTGGTGACAAGACTGACATCAGAGAGACTCACATCAACACAGGAACTTCTAAATGTTCAAAGCTCTGATGTTCAAAATGTTCTTGCCGTGTGTTTGCATAGACTGTGTAGGGATACGTGTCTGCATGCTTCAGTCTGAGCCGTGTAGAAGAAATCTGAAATGAATTTTTTAGGCATCTTGTAGACAAGGTCAAAAACAAATATAGCTTCTAATCCATATTCTGTAGATATTATTTACCTCAGCTGGAGGGAAAAGCAGGGCTGTATTTAGAACAGGCTCCATCTTTACCTCTTGTCTTGATATATTTGGCATTATGTTCATTTCATAGTCATGTATTTCTCAGCACTCTGCTGCTCTCAGTGTTTTTAGTTGCTTCAGTTTTGACATTTTTTGGATTGCAGTTGTCAATAAAAGTTGTCCAGTGGCTAAATGGCCATAAACCATTTAGCATGGAAGAGGAACAGATATGATACGTCACAGTAAGAATGATAAAATGAACGATGGCTGAATTCCATTTAGCTTCCTCAGTTTCATGTTACTGCTGTTGTGTTATTACGCTGGGGCCGTATTATCCAGCTTCTGAGAGCAGGAAATCCCTCCTAAGTGGCCAAAGATTCTCAGGCTGATGTGTTTCTTGCTTTTAGGGCTGGAAGTAACAACATTTTATCTTGACGTAGTAAATCATTCCCATCTCAGGAAATGTTTAGGAGCTCCAGAGGTGTCATAACCAGGCAGAGATATTCTGTGAGAGGAGAGATGTGGGAACACTTGATGACGATGTCCTGACATTGATACACTTTACTGTAATGGGGAACGTGCCAGTGCAACAGTGACGGTTCTGTAACAACCAACAGTTTCAGCCGTCATAAATCAAACTCTGACAGAACTTGTACACCTCATAAAGCTGATCCGCAGGAGGAGGGTCCTCGCTGAGAGCAGACTGATATGAACACCATCACGTCCCTCTGGCTGGATGTCAGCTGCATCATGAAGATAACAAATGTTTTAATGGGGTCTTATATCTTATTATTTTACAATAATAAGATCTACAATCATAGAGAGATGTTCACATTGTTAAGGTGCGTTTCAGTGTTTCCTCTGTAGTTGCACAAGGCTGGCGAGACACCAGGCCAACAAGAACCTCTGCTAGGCCAAAAAAAAAAAAATTAATGCTAAAAATAACACCAAATAATCACAAAGAGTCAACCTCAGTGTCGTTGCCTGGGAAACTCTTGGCAACGTAGCTCCTTTTAAGGAATAGGCCAGTGCGTAAGATGAGTGTGTAGTGAGTGTGTGGTTTAGTGAGTGTGAGAGGGCGAGCGGCAGGAAAGTGACGTGAATGTGAGCCGAGCAGAGGAAAAGATGTGCTGAAAGGTGTCAGTGTGTCAGTAAACGTACAGTACAGACTTCTCAAGACCAGGAAACCCCCCTAAAGGCCCCCCCGCCACCCCAAAGCAGTCAACCTAGAAGACTGATCACTATATAGAAATAACACTTTCCCCTCATGTAGGGAAGAGACGGTGTCATAGAGTAGTTTGCAACATGTGCCTGTGCAAGATGTGCAAGATGTGTCAATATTATAGGCAGGCTATTGTAGATGCATATTTGTAAATATCATTTCATAATCTAATTTTAGCATCATATTTTTGCATACATAGCCTTAAAAAGTATTTACATATACATAAAACCTACAGTGAAAAATACTTGCTATTATCTGCACTTTCAATTTTATCACTGATATTTCAGACTGTCAGAAAACGATGACCCCCCCCCCCCCCCCCCCTCCCCACTGAGAGCCAGTGTAGGATGCTGGAGCTAACCCCCCCCCCCCACTATTAGGCACACACATTACGCACTGTCCTATTCCTTAAAGGAGCTACGCCACCAAGCGTTTCCCAGGCAACGACACAGAGGTTGACTCCCAAACGCTGTTGATTTCTGAATGGATGGATATTTGATGTTATCTTTGGTATTAAAAACATTTTTTTTGGTCTGGGGGGGTTCTTGTTGTACTGTTATAGAGGAAACACTGATTCATATTGAAGAGTTTTCAAAATCTTCTTGCAGAGACCTGAAACTTGCTTTAGATCAGTTTTTATTTTTGTCAGTGCACAGGACACTTTGTACCCAATCCAGGATTCATTGTGAAATACACTTCCTGTCTTATTGATGAAACACAATTTAAGTTGTATTACAACTGTCATCAGCTGTCTCCAGCAGGATAAAATATTTGCCACCTTTTGTCTTTTTTTGGTTGTTTAAAAGGTCTTTAATTCTGTTTTTCTTGTGATGTCACTTCAGAGAGACGCATCACAACAGGTAGATGAACAGCAGTGGTGTGACCTCAATGAAGAGGTTCCTCCCTTTCCTGAACCAAACCAGCCAGATCCACTCAGTCTCAACTCCAGCCAGCAGACCCGGCAGGACGAGTCATCCTCAGCCGGACCCTCCAGTGTCAGAGAAGAAGAGGGAAGAAGAGCGGGAGAACATGAAGAAGAGGAGAAGGAGAAGAGAGAAACCAGACTGGTCAACAAACAGCCTCTCACTAACCAGGGGAAGGTCTTCGACAGCCGAGCTCCTCCACAGGAGGAGGGCCGAAATGAGGAGGAGGATGTGCAGAGGAGTGGCAGAGGAGATGAAGGAGTAGCAGCAGGAGGACGACTGCAGACCTGCCCCATGTGCCTGCTGGTGTTCCCTGCTGGGTGAGGATGGAAGAATATCGATAACGAGAGATTTAGAGCACAAAACAAATTCTTACGCTGCTCAGTCTGCAAGTCTGCCAGGCAACATGACATCAGGGTCACGTCTCCACACCAGATCCTGCTCTCTGTCTTCATGTGGTGGTTCCCAGTGTTTGTATTGACAGTAGAAGGTCTGACAGGACGACCCTTCATATCCAGGTCAAATCAAACAGGTGACGTTCTGCTCTCAGGAGATTCAGACTGTCATAAGTGAACGCGAGCAGCTTTGATAATTACGAGCGTGGAAGTCTCTGTCGCTGGCTCAGACGTAGTAACATAAATCCTCTTGCATGCTCAGACCATCTGTTGCGCTCATGATTCTGTCCTCGCTCGCGTACAAATCTAATTGTCTTCTTACAAGTCCTGTGAGCTCTTAAAACCGAGAAGCTCTTGAATTTGTTTTGTGCTCTCAAATCTTTTGTTGTTGTCAATGTACATCTTCAATACACTAAAACCTGAGAAACATAAATACTCTTAATATTACAGTGAAATATTCACTGTGCTCCTCTGTCATTTATTATCAGATTATTGATCAAATAGGCCTGTATGTTGGTGTTTCCATCTGTAAGATTAACAAAACCGTTTTTGACTAATTACATTTTCACACTGAACTGATGAAAAAGAAATCGAAGGAAAAGCATCTTGTCACGTGAAACAAACTCAGAGATCCACGAGAACGTCACTCCTGACGAGCTTTAAACTCCAGCAGGAAGCAGCGAGTTCACTGGAAAACAAGTCAGACTGTCGTTCAGAAACAATTTATACAACTTACTATTTCATTCAGCAGACGCTTTTATCCAAAGCGACGTAGATCTGAGAGCTGATACGACACAAGCAGGAAACACATCATCTGCATCCTGGAGTCACAAGAGAGTGAAGTCAGCATGAACTGGCATGTTGTAACCACTTAGTCACTTTTTTAAGCTGTAGTCCATTAAGGTTGTTCATGTTGTGTATATTTAGCACTCGCTAGCAAAGCTAACTGAACCCTTCAACTGCCTCTATTGGTCACATGATCATCACCCTGCACGCTGTAGAGTCTTATAACAGCCAAAACACTTGAAGAACGTCTACCAGCAGCCAAATATGAAGCTGTTGTGCTTCTTTAGTTGGTGATGATGATGGTGATGGCTGACTGACATCACAAACCTTCTGCAAACATGTGACAAGACAAGACTCAGTTTCTCTTTGCTTGCTGTAGGACTGGATTATAATAATGTCCAATAAATTAACCTCACATGTTGGCAACGGGACAAGATTTTGCTACTGGAAACGTTCTGGTTTCTGTTTGTAGTCCAAGTAGTATTGACCAACACCGTCTAGTTTAGGGTTGGGTAATGTGGAGAGCTCAGATAATGATTTTATTCTACAATGGGGGAAGAAAGGATCCGTTAGTTACTGCTCATCCATACAAATAGTTTGTATTGATGCACAGATTAGGTTTAATAAAGTAGGAAACACTGAAAGAACTCATTTTAATGTGTAGAGATTGATCTTCTCATGTCAGATCTCTTACAACCACAGTAATCATCTGACCAACATGCCCTCGCTACATTTTCAATTTTCAAATACTGTAAATATCCAGAGAAACAGGATGTGAAACACCAAAGACCAACATGCAGTTGATACTCTGTATTTAAATAATGTCATGTTCATGGCATTTGGATGATTGTATGACAGTAATGACAGTTTTCCGTGTACGCAAGGTCAGCACTGACTTTATGTGTTTGTTTGTCACACACTGAGTGGATCTCTGTTCCTGTCTCTCCAGGTTCACACAGATGGACTGTGACAGCCACCTGGCCCAGTGTCTCTCCGAGATGAACGTGGACATAACCTGGTGAGTCGGCAGAACGCTGGCCGCCGTCCAGGAGATACAAGCAGCCCAGAAGCCGCCACGCTGGTGCAAGACGCTCACTATTCACTGAGCTTCTGACAGCACACACAGGCGTCCAGTGGGTGAGGGTCTCTCACACAGTCAAGACGTGATGACAGGGTCAGGGTTGGTGTGTTCCACACAGTGAATTAGATAAAAGTTTGGTTTCATTTCGCCAGATCAACCAAACCAAATGTGTCTCTTCTGGAGCCTTTGATTCCAGCTGGTGGAGAGGATCTCGACACTAAAGTGAAAACCCAACCTGCCTCATCCTCCAGATGAGAGACCGAAATGGAACTGAGTCACATCCTCCTCACAAAGCCAGCAGCTGCTTTCACAAAAACCTATTAGACCAGCCGTTTTGGACATTTGTTTCTTTTTGATATTTCAGTTTCACAGAAATAATGACAAACTACTTTCAGGCCTAAACAGTTGCCAAACCTGCACCGAGGCCTGGACACGATCAGACCTCAGTGGAGTTATATTATGATCATTATTAAAGTTCATGATTTCAAGCTAAATGAGCAAAGTTAGTGTTTTTTCAACAGTGTTAACAGTTCATGGTATTGGGCATCAAGTTGATTATTTTAGTGATTTTGAAAATCACTATTTTTCCAATAATGATCATTGTTAATTGAATTTTGAAGTGTTTTTTTGCACACTTGGAAAAGAGTTTGAACTTACTAGACAGCTTTGTTCAGCTGGATGTTTTCACACCTGACCTGCTGGGTTTGTGGTCTGACAGCAAACGGTTCAGCTTTTGAACTCGCTTGATTGTGAAGTGATCTTATAATCCTCCATCTGCATAAGGAATTATTATAAAGAGCATTGGTATGATAACAATGATGCTTATAATCAGTTATTTCTTTGAAAGCTCTTTGACTGTGACGGCCCCTCTCTGACCTGTCTCAGGAGTGTTGATGCTGGTGTGGTAATGTGTTTATCATATTTTTGTCTATAAAGGGAGACCTGGGAGAGTGTGGGTGTGGCAGGAGCACCTGTACATAATGCTGCCATAAAGGATAAAAGGCTCCCAGCGTTGTTCGGTCTCTAACCTCGACTCTCTCACCAGCCAGCAGCCGCCTTTTGTTTTGTTTGATTCTGGTTTTGTTTTTACTTCACAACACTTTACACTTCATTACTCACACACCCACACTTACATGACTGATGTTACTGACCAACACACTCTATATTTGGAAATTACTGCTTCAGTTGTTTACTTTGTTATAATAAATATCTTTACTTTATTGCCATCCATTGTGTCCATTCCCATATTTGTCATGGCCTAGGAGCCTGGTTATGACATCAAAGAACATAAACATACTCATGAGAAACTGTCAATTTAATTTTCCGTCGTGGGTCCACGTAGAGCTGAAGATGCAGGATGACATCACCAAAACTGTCCAATGAATGAGGGTCTGTCCCAACCGCCATGCTTGTGGTATTTACAACTAGTCAAGAGGCTACTTGTGTGATGTATTTCCTGTTATTGTCACAATGCTTAAGTACCTGTTAAGACCTCAGAGTGCGGCGGTTCATCAGAGCTCGTTAGCAGGACCTCCCGTCACTAGAGATCACTATATACTAGATCACTATATGACACAGTCAGAATGAATGTTACACTCACAGTCAGATGACAATAAAAACACACATCCAGGAGCTGAGAGGAGAAATACAAAGATATTAAATCAAGTTATCTAGAAGCAGGTAGGTTCATTTAGGCCACATAAGAGACATATTGATATTTTAATATTAATAATTTAATATTGCAAAAATCAGGCACATCCTGTCTCAACGAGATGCAGAAGAAATAGTCCAAACACTTGTTACTTCTAGGCTGCAGTTCATTATTATCAGGCTGCTCTCTAAAGACTCTCCAGCTGGTCCAGAACGCAGCTGCAAGTGCTCGGACTAAAACTAGAGACAGAATAGAATTTAAAATCCTTCTCCTAACTTACAAAGTCCTTAATGGTCAGGCACCATCATATCTAAAAGAGCTCATAGTATTATCCCACTAGAACACTGCGCTCCCAGTATGCAGCTTACTGGTGGTTCCTACAGTCTTTAAAAGTAGAATGGGAGGCAGAGCCTTCAGCTATCAGGCTCCTCTCCTGTGGAACCATCTTCCAGATTGGGTCCGGGGTGCAGACACCCTCTCTATGTTGAAGAGTTTGATAAAGCTTATAGTTAGAACTGACCAGGCTCACCTTGGATCAGCTCTGAGTTCTGCTGTTAATCATAACTAAGCTATTAATTCTGTCAAGAAGAACAGATTCATTGTTAATATTACATGAAAACCATCTGTGGATGTTCTGTCATAATTTATTGTTTGGATATTAAAAATAATATTCAAACTAATTCCAACTTATAAACTTAAACTTCCTGTCTGTTAATTATTGTCCTAAGACTGGCTGTGTGTGTCTTCATTCACCTCTCGGTTGGACCGGAGCTAAAAAGCAGCAATATATCATTTTTCTGCCTGATCCAGACTACATGAGCAGCCCCGGTGGTGATGTGGCTCTACAGATGGTTAGATAGTTTTTTTATTTTGTTGAGGTATGTGTCAGGTGCGTGCATTCTGTTTTTATAAATATAGTTTATGTGTGGAGCTGCGTGTGCATGGTTTGTACATCTGGCCTCTAATGTGCAGTCAGAGTTTATGCTTCTATGATTCTACTGTTGTTTCCTGGTCAAACGTCCTTGTAACTGTTTGTCTCTTCCACAAGGCTGTTTGTCTGCTTAAAGGCTCAGTCGGCCTTGTTTTGAATTTAGGAAGGAGACCTGATGTACCCTGATTATACAGCACATGATTCTGACTTAAACTAAAGAGGAAAAACAGTTAAACAAAACAACGCAGCTCTGCTCAACCAATCATCTCTTTAACTTTTGGTTGAAACGAGGCTGAAGTCGACTCTGTGGAAGCAGCATGAGATCAGGTCTGCAGTTTCCACTGTGTAAAAACATTCACTTATTGCACCATCTGGATAAAAAAAACATGAATAGGGAACGTGAAGTATTTCTCCTCACTGTACTGCTGTATTCAAAATGATCCTCCTCGTTTTGTCTAATTGACTTCCTCCAGATGTGCTTGTCGAGATGCAAACTGTAGACGGTTATGTTGCACCGGAGCAGTAAATGAATCCACACGCTGCACGCTGTGTGCTGGTCACTACTGTGTGACCGAGCTGATGAAATCCATTGAAGACCGCTTTGCAGATATATTTAAATATTAATTTGTAGTAAACAATTCAAACATGTTTATCTCCATATCCAATAAACACAGAAAGCAGCGTTAGATGATAAATATTGGTTCATTATCTTTTTCAGTCTCCCAGTATGAGCAGATTAAGTGGTGATCAGAGATGTGAGGATGTGCTGGTGCGTGAGGCCAACTCCCAGGCGACACACACACACACACACACACAAAACAACAACGGTAGCATCTGCAAAGGTTTTTCTGCCAAGGCTGCAAAAAGGAAGGAGTCAGTTCACGGAAAACCAGTATCATTTTTAATAATTACACATATTTACAGAGATGCAGTGAAGCAAAATTAAGCATATCCAACCAGCATTATGTTAGAACAAAAAGTCATGGAATAAGTTCATTCATTTTTAAATAAAGGGTCTTTTCTTTTAGGTGTCTGAATGGCCTTCACTGTTCTGTGATGTGGTTTCAAGGACTCCAAATTCATCCTTTGGTCCCTCAAGAAAAAAGAATGTCACTAATGTTTCACCTGCTGTGCAAAATAGATCAACAAACCATGACGTTAATACAGAAATTCATCAGATGAGACGGTGTTCGGGGGGTTGGAAGAGGAAGCTTCCCTCGAATGTTGAAGTGATTCTAGCGTCTCCGTGTGTGTGTGTGTGTGTGTGTGTGTGTTCATTGTGCTGGACTAATCGGTGACTGTGTAACTGCTTCATTATCTCTCTTCTCTCTATCAGTTTCTTCCCTGCCTGTAAAGGCCCTGAAGCTAATTGAGACCCTTTGACTCAGGATCAGCTAATTAATCCTATTATGTGGTTATCAAATTAGCACGGGTCAGATTTCATCAAATAACTCTCAGCCAATAGAGAGCTCTTCTTGTCCTCGGAGGCGCTCAGAAAGCTCGTTTCAGAGACGAGTTCTTCTTCCTGTCTGTGACTTTAATCTGTGTCTTAGTTGATATTCACAGATGTGTTGTGTGTGTGTGTGTGTTTGATTTTATCTTGGCGTTTCAACACAGCAAGGCTCATAAATTTGGTTTGTTGTGCATTAAGGTGGCAGTATATGAAGTTAAACTAGCCTGAAATCTCAGTGTATAGAAATACACTCATGGCTTCATTTTATTCATGAGATTCATTATGAGAGTGACGGTGGTAAAAGGAGATGAAACGTAGGATTTGGAAACCCTTCGATGGATCAGAAAGGTGCAGAAATGTATGAATATCTTGGCGAGCTGATGTTAGAGAGCTGCGTGTCGGGCTGGCTTTACACTGGCCAACTGTTACAAACTCATCCAGAACCTTCCGAGTGAAAACACAAACCCGCATATTCAATATTTCTGCTAATAAAATACCAGAGTTTCAGTACCAATACCCTTGTTTGGGGAAGATGAATATGTTTTCAATGAAGTAAATATGCCAAACTGCTTAATGCATAAGTGTTACATAAAACTGCTAAATATAGACTTAAATTAATATCTGACCACCAAATAATAAAGAAAACTAAGAGTATGATCAAGGATTTGATGCCCATTTCCCATATTTGACAGTTTTTAATACTATTTCAGTATTCAGACAGTGTTAAGCCAGCTGTGATAGATACTGTTGAACCCTGACCGGGTCCACGTCCAAACAGTGGATCAGGATTTTCAGCATTTCCAGCATGAGCCCCGGCGTCCACAATACATGTGAAAACTGTCCACTTAACAAACTTTAAAAGGAGCAGAAAGCTTTTTATTTTCATATAGACGACGGATCAGCTGACTGTGTGTAATGTGAAACTCTGCGGTTCCTCTCAGCTTTATGGAGCGATTCAGTGTCTTTTATTTATAATTTCACAGTTTTGGTGAGTGAATACTGGACCTGCATTCATCAGGTGGACACAAACCCGACCCCCCCCAAATAAATGCTAATGTTGTTCTGCATCTGCTGGATGTGTGAACAGGCAACAGCCACGATGACTTCATAAGTAATATGTCAACATTGTGTTTACAGCTTGTTGTGCTTCCCCCAAGTGGCCAAAAAATGAATTATTGCAGCTAAGTTTTTATCATTATTGTTGATGTTTAGTCAAATAGGTCACATTACCTCATTTACAGTATAAAACATGGTGAGCAGTGCTGTGACGTTGTTGTCTGGAAGGTTGCAATTAACGATTATCATTATTGATCATCTAAAGAGTGTTTTTGAGTTCATAGATTAAGTGTTAAATATTTGTTGAGCGGCTGTCAGATTAATTCATTTATCATTTGAGCGCTACAACTTACAATTTGAAGGGAAGAAAATATATAAACACCTTCATTTCTCTCCATGTGTGCAGTTAAACTAAAGGGACTGAAATGACATTGTTGCATGTCTTGATTTTTTTCCTGCTACAGATCTGCTCAGTAAATGACACGTCTGTACCCACAAGAGAGAAATTTATATGTCTTAATATTTGGTTTTATGGTTATTATTCCTCAGCACCACCTGCTAACAAAGCGCTGCTTAGCTTGTAAGCTACAGTTACCAGCACTGATTAGCTTAGATTGTGTCTCAATGCTGATGTCAAACACGTCCACTGACCTTTTATACTAACAATACATTTAAATATCACTTTGGTGTGATGTTAGACTGTAAATAAGATGTTGGACTTTACCAACTGTAGACATGGTTTAACCATTAAGTTGCTTTGAGCTGGAGGTGCGTTCGAGTTGCACTATGTAAAGCCAGCCTTAGTGCGCAGAAAGAAACATACAATGAGCCCAAAATGGAAATGGAGACACTTTTCCACAAGGTAGCACACCCAACTGGTCACATGATATTTTCGACCGGCTGCAGATGGTCACTCAGTGGCCGCTGGGGTGGAAGAATCTGAGCTCGGCCAGCAAGCCTGAACACACTGCGGAGGCTGGAGCCAACACACTGCTGAAGTCCTGATATAATGTGTTTCTGAAGCTGCCAGGCTGACTGGCAGCAGGTCCACTCTGGCCTTCACACGCCTTCGTACTGTGGCATCACAAACACAGGACGGTATGGATGCTGTAGTGGTGATGTTTGTAATTAGACATTGGGAAAGCTCTTCTATGATCAATATCTACACATCAAGCTTTACCTTTGAGCGTTTTTTCTCAGTTGAGGTCATTTCTGATGGGTCGGGTTTGTGAATGCTGCTCTCATACATCTATAGACCATCATTACATAATCTAAACACTGTCCTACACTGATTATTTGAACTGATTTGTTAAAATTTTTTAAAAAATTCAGTCAGGACTGAGGCAGGCTACTGTGCTCCAAAAATATTGATTCCCCCTCAGAGACTTGGACCAACCCTGGCAGAGTCTAGACCCGGTTTCAGAAGGTCTTGGCCTGCTGAATCCATGGTGGGTGAAGAAATGTTCAATAAGAGATAAGTGCAATCAGAGACATGGTAATTAATTTGATCTTTGAGGCACTTCTTAAATAAAAACTCATCTCCCAGTTAGCGTTTTTTTCCCCCCGCTGTTTGTGAAAATCATAGAATATAACAAAAAGAAAGGTTTGCGGTTACGGATGAAAGTGGGCCACTTGCATCAATAAAAAGGCATCGTCAATTTTGGATTCACTACCTACATTATAATACACAATAATAACTTATTTTTTCCTTCGTCATTGTACATTCTCATTTTGTGTGAGGCGTCGCCCCCCCCCCTACAAGATAGAAAAAAGGAATTAACCAAAAAAATAAATAAAAGTGCGCGTAAAATTTCAAGTTCTTCAGCAGAACTGTCATATTCATCCAGGGATGTGAGACGGGTTGAGATGTGTTCATGAAGGCAGGCACCGAATGAAACAGCTCTCTGTTCAAATTACAAAGCTGGTCGTGCTTCAACACGAGGATGGACATTCTGAGGGGAGAAAGGAATGAAGCCGAAGGAGAAAACGAAATAAAAAGGGGAAGACAATGCAACGACGGGGAATGTTCTTGTAGTCCAGTGTCTTTGTTTTTCTTGTAGATATCAAGAAAGAAGAGTTTGGTATCCCAACAAAACAATCGGAATCGTCCAAGGAAGGAAACTCTCCCATTCTTATGTTTGCTTTGCTTTGCTGACAGGGTCCAGAGGGGTGAGTTCGTCCCTGTTGTCCTTTACTCTTCCTGCTCCTCCTGTCAGAATTGGCTTGCGAGTGGTTTTTGGCTGAGACGGCAGCTTGGACAGACAGTAGGTGGGCGAAGGAGGAAGCTGGTCTCCCCTTCATACAGACTCTTCTGTGGATAGCAGCAGGGGGTTGATGTATTCAAATCCCTCAAACTCAGACTGGTCTATTCTCTTGATGACGTCCCTGAGGAGAGGGAGACAAGAAGAGGAATTAGAAGTGTTGTTTCATCACAAACCCTGAACGCTGTTCCATCTAGAGCTGCAACTAACATGACTCAAAACAATTAATCCATAAATCAAGATAAATGGTTGGTGATTGATTTAATAGCTGGCGATCACACTCTAAAACGGTTAGCATGTGGACACCTTTGATGCAAATCAGCTGAAAACCACCTGATGGACTTGTTTGTGTCAGAATAAAAATCCTCAGAGTGCCTGTAAAATGGCTTCTCTCAGTACATGATGTCAAGTGAGACAGAAAGAACACGGTGTAGACTAATCAGTGGAGGAACTCGACCTGCTTTTTGTTTCCTGAGTATGCTGCTTCCATCAACAAAAGCATAATCGCAGGTAAATGGAGCAGAACCCCATAACTAGTGGGCTCAGAGTGGCTGGGTAAAAATAAATGTACTCCCCTAGCAACGCCGCTTCTTCTTCTGCAGCAACAGGCTGTTTACTCATCTGTGTGTGTGTGTGTGTGAGTGTGTGGCGATGGTGAGACAAGCAACTGAAACCCAAAAAGGAGGCCTCTTGCTGGGAAAGGCCGAGAGGCTTTCTCTCCACAGACACTGAGCACAGGGCTTTGAAGTTAAAACAATAGGTGCGTTCACTGGACTTTCCCCTGGCGTACCAGGTGGGTGGGGGTCTCACTTTAGGGGCCACCGGCAGTGTTGAACAGGTTGCAGATCCCACCCACATAGAGGACCAGGACAAGTGAATGAAATGCTACTGAGTCTTTCTTTCAGTTTGTGCACTAGAATACTGATGAAGCAAATATTTTTCTTCCATCTGATCTCATGTGAAGTACTCTCACTGTAGGAGTAGGTCAACCACCAGTACAACCATTACATTTAGAAAATGGTGTTTTTCTATTTTGGAGTTTAGGAGAGAACAGAGAGACAGAAATAAAGAAAGACCACAGAGAGGGACGCACAAAAGAGAGGAGAGAAGGTTTGGGAGTCGACCAAAACAAACAGTGTGTTCACCAACATAAATGTTGTGTTTTTTTTCCAGGCTTGGATGACTTGTCCAGATGACCAATGACCAGATGCAGAACGAAGAGGAGAGAACGAGAGGAAGGGAAAGAGGAGGAGGGAATGAAGTGAGAGAGACGGAGCAGAGAGAAGCATGAAGAAATCCAAAGAGAACATTTCAATCTTACATCCCTCAACACCTGACAAGCTGAGAAAGAGTTTGAACAAACTAAAACATCAGTGGTACCAGTCACACACCAGGTTAGGCTTCATCCTGAATCTGAACTATTGTTTGAATGTTACGGAAAAATGAAATATTCCATCTGAAGTCATAGGCTAGAAAACTAGCGAGCTATACTGAAGAGATAATCATGACTTCAAACCACCTGAGGTGTATGGAGGCATGAAGCAGCATTATCATATCCATAATGCTGGATAAGAGGTGAGGCTATTAGCTAATGTGTCCGACAGTAACATGAGCTTGTCACTGTCCTAGTGATCGTCCTACTGGATCTCAAGTCTTCAGTAACTGCAGCGTTCACACAACTATTGAGAGTTTTGATCTGTTGGCAGCTGCGTATGAAAACAATACAAAGAGTTCTCTGTGATGCCAATTTATGAACTTACAGAAACAAGGAGACAGGAGAGTGATCTGGAGGGGGGCTGTTTGTAGAGACTATACACTGACACAGAAAGTCTGGCATGAATAAAGCGGGGCAAGTTTAATGCACCATCATACATCACAACAACCCTCGTCTGTAATTCAGCCACAGCAGAACAGAAAACAGGTGGCTAACAGAAGCTGCTGCTTTTTGCTTGGTTTCGTGTGAGTTAAGAAATAGAAATGTGGGGCCTCTGACATCACAAGGGTCAAGTTCCTGCCTACTACACCCCAGCAGCGCTACCTCCAGCTTAGTCATGTCCTCAAACAAACAACTGGCTGTGTTTGTGGGTGAGACGCCAGTTCAGCAGCGACAAGGTCTGCAGTGCAGCATTCAAACAACATAGAATGATATAAATATGTTGCTTGTCAACATGTAATCTGAAATAAATAACATAATATGACACATGATTTTGTCAGACAGGGGTTCGATACCCAGTCAGTGTAGGACCTCACCAGTAGGTGTGAGGGCAACGTGTGATATGTGAGTCTGTGCACTGATGACACTACGAGGCTGACAAATATGTTTGATGTAAGACTTCTATGTTTGACGGTTTCTGACCATTAATTGTTGGAAAGAAAGAAAGAATAAATAAATGAATGCATCTACAGTGTTGGGAGAAGCAACAGGTTCCTCAGACAGACTACAGCAGTGTTGTGGTCCTTGAAAACAACCAGCCAGGACAAAGGCTACGGAGGAAGAAAGTATGCTTCCCTGGGCACTGGCTGAGGTTGCCATTTTCTAAGACAAGGAGCTGGCAGAGAAAATCGAAAGCCTCTCTCCCCCTCCCCTCACCATCCTGGCAAGGGCCCCCAGCAATCCTGGCTTTTAATGTCGCAATGTAAATCTCTAACATGGAGGGTTTGTACCCTTCTCTCTCCCTACACGGCTCTCACTTCTCTTTCTTCTTGTGCCAAGCCCATCACGAGTGGGAGAGGGGAGACTGGAGAGCTTTTTACATCACCCCCTCCTAGCGGGAGTGGGCGACGTCAGCCCTACTCCTTGGTAACAGAGGGAAGAGAAAGGGATGGGGAGATAAAGTGCGAGACGTAGGGAGGAGGCGTGCGTCTTCTTTTGATGTGCCGTGGTTTGATGCCAGGTTGATATCTCCACTACTGAACTGGGAGAGTGCTCTCCACCCTGCTTCCCCTCCTCCCCTCCCTGTAACACCCCGATCTCTTCCACAATTGCCTCCCCAAAAGTCTATCACGGACTGCAGTCGTCAAACCCTGTCACAAATGAGCTCGTATGAGCTTCAGAGCCGCCTCGCTGCAGCCCCTTAATGAGCTGCGAGGCTCACTCACTCCAAGACTGGTTTGAAGATCAGCGTCTGGCGAACAGCAGAGGTGTACAGCACCTTCAAACTGAGGGACAGCCATGGTAGCTACCCAAAGACATCTGTCATGGGTGCAAAGCATGATGGGCATTTAATAAGGCTCCAATTAACACTGGAAGCTGCTGTTGCTCGGTGCCCTGTCATTTCACAATGGTGTAGTTATTGCTGTACATGTTCAAAGGTCTCCAGTTGCACAAACAGGTAAATGTCATGGTGGTACCTATGTCAGTCTCCACTCCATCCAGTCCAGTATGCTGCAAACCAGTGTTGATGATGCCAGTCACTGACAGCTTGCATGACACATTTTGTTTTGGAGATCCTAATTCTGCTTGATTTGACAGTATCAAGTCAAGAGAGATTGAGATTATATATGTGTGTGTTTATGAATCACTTTGCCCCAGCATGATTTAAGGCCTAATTATTCTTCAGACTAATTGCATGTTGGATCATCGATCATTCTGTGAAGAGACATCAGTAAAGGGTGGGCTCAGCTTCCGACAGTGTTTGTGCCTTTATGAAACACTCACTTGGACTTCTCTCTCATGCTCTTTGTTTTCATTCTTCAACCATTTCTATCACTTTTCTTGTGTAGAATCATGTGTATGCCTTCAGGAAGAGACTGTCCAATAGTGTCCGCCTTCTCCCCGGTTGTGTCATTCATTGCTTCAAGACTAAAAAGACACACAACTCTTGGAGAAAGATGAGGGAGACAGTCTTTTGAAGCTTGGGGGAGGTCATGACAGGATTTCCACCGGGCTATTCAAATATTCAAAACAGGTTTACACACTTTTACCTTTAGATGTAATCAGACGACACGTCTTATGACCTAGTTTGTCTCAAACATACTGAATCCTTCACACCTTGCTGCTGTGCTCAAAGTTGAATCAGTTTCAACTTTGACCTTGTTTGTCCATGATCTTTCACTGATGGAAAGAATCAAACATGTTTCATGCACCCAAACCTTTCTTGATCATCAGGTTCTTCATCATTGTCTTCTCTGAAGGTTGACTGTGACTACCTTCTTCTAAAACAATCCCAGTTGTGTTGTTTTAAATTTCCCAGCGCTTTCCTGCTACCTGGTGCACATTGGTGACGTAAACCTATGCTACACTTTGCATAGTGGGGCGCAGAGCACAGTGCAGAGACAGAGAGCACATCTCATACTGATAAAGTAGAAACCTGACCCTTCAATCCATAAGATGTGCGGCACATTGAATTCCCAGAACGTTCCCATCCTATCCATGGATAAATATCCATGGATAGGACGTTATAGAGGATGATTGGCTGTGTGAGATGACAATCCTTTTTACTGAAAGTGCTATTATTGATGAAAATGCTGAAAAGGGGTGATGTGCATTGTGTATTTAATTTTCAGTTAAGCTTCTGCTTCTGAGCAGCTTGGTTGGAGAAATATTTGGCTAAAATCAGTCCAATAAAAGCTTTGCAGGAAAAATATAAATGTTGGAGCCTGACAAAATTAATCCAGCATGGATTTAAATGAAAATGTTGTCTAACATAAGTCTGGTAATATCTATTGGCAGGGCCTGCCAAAGCCTTATGGAATCCATTTTGTGACGGCACACAGGAAACAGACATGCTTGTGTTTCCATGCTGCGGCTGCAGACAGTCTGCGACAGTGGAGCCTGCACCGTGTCTGTTGTTGTGCCAGATCTCTTCAGCCTTTTCTCTCCAAAGTTAAATCTTAAACAAGGGCTCCTGTCAGATCCTGAAGGCTACATGTTTGCATTAATCAAAACAATAAGTAGATGGATAAAGACGTCAATGTTGGGAACTCGCAGGGGGGGATGTTTTTCTTTATTGGATGCAGAAGTCTTCTGGGAAGATGGCACTGCACCCACTGTTTGTGTGAAAAACATGTGGAAGGAGAGTTCTTGTTCGACCATGACGGGTTCTGCTGATCACATGTGCTCTTTTTTAGCACCACTGTGTTGGACACATTCACACCTGCCAAGTATAATCACAGTTTTGTCCTCATGGCCACCACACAGCTCCATTAGGTGCCAATGACCAACAACCTGGTTGCAGTATGGTGCCCACTATCATTACTTGATGATTACTTGACAAAAGATCAAATTCAATTTGCAGGATAGAACATGGAAACGATGTAGAGAACGGTATTGAAGAAAGAAGGCAGAGATATGTTACGAGTCAAAATATATCTTCTTGTCTTTCTGCAGTGATAGAGCCTCCTTCTATTGGTTTTGTCCAGTGGCTGTAAATTTCTGGTATCAACAGTATTGTACTGTCAGTGCTGTAATATGATTGGTGCAAAAGTAGTAGTTTATTCTGTCACTTCAATTGCAATAGTCCAGTTTTTTCAAGGATTGAGTACATAGTGTTGAGGTTACAGGACTGCCCGTTGCTGTGAGTTCAGACATTTGCTATCACCACATCCTGACTCATGAAAAAAAGGCAGCTAACACTAGCCACATACCCGTCCTTCCATAATACCGATGCACACAGCACTGAGTGTGTGAGAGGTGTTGAGAAAAGTAACATCTAGCACAAATCACTGCTAATGTTAGCTAGCTAGGCTAACTAGCTGAAACTGACGATGGTCAAAAATGTCCAAAACAGTTTAATATTCTTTTGAAAAATAAAAAAAACTATGCACAATAGCTGTAGAATTATTATAGTTTATATGTCATTACACAAAAAATGTAAGTTTGACTGTAAAGAACCATTCAGTAAGTGTGGATATAGTGTGTTTCACGTTTTCCAGGCAGCCATTGATTTCCATTTATTTCACAATGCTATCAAGATAAACCTAGTTGACTTCAGTAATAATTTATTGTTGTCAGAGTTCTTATTTAATAGTGTAAAAGAAGCAGATATGATGTTCACTGTAGCAGATAAATTTCTGATTTCCACACTGCAGTGTGTAGTTTTCATTTGACTGGTGCACACGTGACACGTGAGTGCTATAAATTATTCACCAAAGGTTGACTTTAATGATGGCAGTAATGTGAGTTTAAGAAGCCGTACTTACTCATCATCTGGTGTTAGCTGCACTGGTTCATTAGTAAACTGCGTGTCAAAGTTTTCGAGGCCGTAGTCATCGGAGATTTGAGGTTTGAAGGGCGGCGTCACCTCTTTCTTCTCCAGCTTGGGAAAAACAAACACATAAAAATGCATTATGTATAACAACTGTTTTTACTCAATGATGGAGTGGAGACAGTAAAGAAAAAAAAACAAAGATTTGCAAACACACTGTGTGATCCAAATTCTGGAAACTTTCTACAATTACAGGGCATTGATTTGCTGTCTGGAAAACTGCACTCCCCTCTGCTTTGATCAAAACAGCACAAAACAGAAGCATCAGTAATCACCTAAAGGATATGGAGCTGCATTCAGGTGGTTATTCTCCTTTTCAGTAAGGTGTGAAATTAATCAAGGCTTTTATAGCTCACATTTGAAAGCTTTGAAGTCAGCAAAGAGGACACTGCTGCATGAAGTATTTGCTGCTATGCTTTGTAAAGGTCATAAGAACTGTTGCTGCTTTCAGCGCTGCAAATGTATGTTTTCTTCATTTAACTGTGCTGTGATAATTTACTCAAAGCAAAAAACATGTCAAAGACCCAGGACGGCAATCCAAGTGAAATACTAAACACTTAACTTCATCAGTGGCCAAATATAATTAATGTCTTAAAGGATCAGTGTATAGGATTTAGTGGCATCGAGAGGTGAGGTTGCAGATTGCAACCAACCGTCCAAGCATGTAAGAGAACCTACGGTGGCCGTGAAACTTGTTAAAAACATGAAAGGTCCTCTCTAGAGCCAGTGTTTGATTCCTTCTGGGCTTCTGTACAAACATGGCAGTGCAACATGGTAGCCTATGTAGAAGAGGACCCGCTCCTGATGTAGATATAAAGACTCATTCTAAGGTAACGAAAACACAACGATTCTTATTTTCAGGTGATTAAACACTAATTAAATCATGAATATTATATTCAATAAGTCTGTTCTGCCAGATGCCTTTAAATTCTACAAACTGGTCCTTTAAGAAAAATTGCAGAGCAGCTCACTTTTACACTCTGAAACACTAAAACATATTACACTTCATATTAACTAAATATTGCATGTTTGTATTTACTTAAAAGACACAAATCTCATGTTGGGATCCAAACCAACAATGAACTGATCTACCAACAAGTCCTGTGTGTGTATCAAAGTCTGATATATCTTATTCCTCTGTGTCATAGAGGTCCATTGTTGTCCAAAAATATTAAAAACACATCAGTGAGGCCCACTGTTGCACTGGGTGACATGTTCCTTCATCACCATGAACACACACGCTGTAGTTTATTCTGACTCAATCCCACACACACCGTCACACTGCTGAAAATACTCACTAGAGAACAGTCACCAACAAATACACTACCTCCTTTTGTTTGAGTAACATTTACTAAAAACTACAGTGACCAGCTGTTTTAGGAGGCTTTTTAAAAAATGAAACTATATTTGTGAGTCATTTGTAAAGATTTACGTCTTCTGTAGGAACCAATAGGCTTGAAGCTGAGAGCCACAGACATGGTAGTGAGAGTATTAGTCAGACGGACTCACACATTTTTTTGGTTTGGGTGTTTTCATGAGAATTTTAAAATAAAAATATAGCACATTGCCAACCTTATGCGTCAGTATTGTCATTCTTTTTCTCCATGTTGTAAGTGTTACTTCTGTTTCTTCTTCAAGTGAACAAGGTGTGTCTAAACTTTTGACTGGGACTGTGTGTCAATCAATCAATCAATTTTTATTTATATGGCGCCAAATCACAACAAAAGTCATCTCAAGGCACAGACTGTACTCTGTCATTTACAGAGACCCAACAATTCCCCCAATGTCATTATCCTTTTCTTTTGGGGAGGGGCTGTTTCTTCAACCTGGGTCTTTTGATAGAAGCTGCTGTATATTGTGAAGCCCCATGAGACAAATGAGTGATTTCAGGCTTTAAGTATAAAACTGACTTGCCTGAATAGACAATATTGAGTGTTTTAGTTGACATCATTGTGTTTACACAATAGATATGTCTAATAAATAAAAGGAAAACATGAATCTTGTATATTTGAGAGGATTAAACTCTCAATTCAAACACTTTGTCTCTTTTCCATATTGTCAGATCTGTTACTATAAAAAAGGGCACCTTGTTGCTACATTTCTCAGTGGCACTGAAGACAGGACTGAAACAGGGAGGGAAAAACAACAGAATGAAGGTTGAGGCTGCAGAGTAATTGTGCTCGAGTGATTCAGCCAGGAGAGTTTTTGTCTGGTTTGTTTCCATGGTTTCACATCAGTCCCTCATCCTGTTAAAATGTGCACTGAGGACATTTTCTGAGAACACAATGAAGTCAGATGGGCACAGAAAGACCACGGGTACAGAGGTTTGCTCTCCATGTTGTTTTTGGTCATTTTCTCAGTAGAAGAGTACTACTTTATAAAACCTGGTGGGTAGAAGGCTTCAAATACTGTGAAAGCAGTCAAATAAAAGCAATAAAATAAAATATATCTAAATCTTTTAATGTTTTCTCCAGAATTTGAAAGCAATACATGAAGAAATTCTCTATTGAATTTGTAATGAACAGTATGATAGTAAATACATTTATCTAATACACTAGAGTGGATTCAGGACTCAGCTGCCACCAGTAGATGTTTAGGGGAGAGTGACAGGTGAGTTATTTTTCCAGTGGCCCCAGTTCAGTCAGTGATGTGGAAGGTGTGAATCAACAGCTCACCTTTATCCTCTGAAATCAGAATCAAGTCCTTTTTCTTCCTCCTTTATGCAGCCAGACCTTTGTCTGAACTGCAGGATAAAGTTGGAAGTGATGATTACTGAGCTGGTGTTTTTATATACTAAAAAAAATCCTGAAATGAATTTAGGTTTATTTATAACAAATGGCGTATTGCTGAAATATATATTGAAATTACACATCACACTTTGCAATTTAAGTGTGATAATGGGGGCAATATTAAGACGGGTAATATTTAGACAGAAAAGATAACAGTACAGCACCATACTAATAATAGGCAATAATAATCACAGTTAAGACACATTCATACAGGTGCTTCAAATGAAAACCCCACCAGAAGAAGGAAGACTTTTAGGGACTGTTTGTTATTTATGAGCGGGAGGAGGAGGCACATTACTAAATTATTTTAAAGCACTGGGGACTTTTGTTTTTTTTATTTTGGCTTAGGAGAGGGACATATAACTTTAAATGGTTGCATTTTGTATTTATTTTAAATATGTTTTTACGTGTTATACCACTGTATGGTGACAGGACTCACAAAACGTTTCTGAGGAAATAAACCATTCAAACCTGTCTATTCAGTCTGTGGTGGAATGTGAAGGGTTAAATGGAAGAAGACCCTTTTGTCAGCCTATCAGAATTTTGCACCACTGCAGTTGCCGGGAAGGAAATGTTGCTTTCAGCTCTGTGATTGGTGGGCTGAGTAATTTCAAATGACCAATCGTAACTATGTCTTCCCTCTAAACGGGCGGGCTTTGTGGTCGCTACTTTATGACAAGATCAGCCCGCTGTGCGCTGTGAATGGGTCCGCACCATTACCACGCTGGTGCAGCTGTGCTGGCCGAGTAGGCAAAGTCTGCACACCACATGACGGTTATTGTAGCCAGCAGATCCGCCAGATCTGCTGCCAAATTACAGCAGCAAGAGCGGTGTTAACGTCACCACGACTACATGGCCCCTACAAACACAAACAAGTCCAAGAAGAATGATTAAACAGATGAATGTTATTCAGGCTTACATAAAATCATATTGTGAACATTACTGTCCATGCTGGCAATTATTTGTCAGCTAGGACAACAAGGCTTTCGCCCTGTAGGCCGACATTGTTGTTTGTTTTGTCAGCTGACGACAACGTGGTTGCTGCCGCTGGCTGACAGATTACATCCAATTAAACACATAGTTTAAACGGTTTTCCCGCCTTTGCCGTTATGTGTTCAGTGGTGCAGCGGTGCACTGAAATGGAGCAGACAAGATCACAAGCTAGCGGAAAAAAAAAACAGACAAATAAGCCAGGAGTAACCACGGCTAGTGAGGATTATCCATGCCTTTATCAAGATTAACTTTTAATGAAAAGTTGGAGTTAATCTGCAGAGGAAAACCTTCACCACAAAACCAAGGCTTCTCTGGGATTTCATATTCAAGTAACTTTCGTTAAAACGCAATCATCAAAGGGTACGTTTTTAAAATCTAATAACAGCCGTCGAGCCAGCTGATATTATTCTGGCCGCTGCTGTCACTGTTATGTATGTTACGTTTATTTGGGAAAACAGTGATTAATATGCACATGTTGCTAATGTTGGCTGTGTATGTGCTGTGATGTGTTGTATCTTCTTAGCTGACTTGCTAACATTGGCTACTGGTGAGGCTACATTCAGGCATCTGGAAGCTGGTTTAGTTTAGAGTTGGAGGCTGTGAGAACAATACAGCTTCACTGAAAGGATGGGACTGTGGCTAACGTTAAGGTAGCGATTGATGATCAGTAAATACCATCAAACTGTAGGCTGGCTGCCTCTTAAACTTCTTCTACATGTGTTAAACACAGAAGATGGAACATGTGGGTTTGTGGTTGTGCAACTTTGCCAGAGCTGGGCTCAGTAATGAAACTAATGCAACAAGTAATGTGACTAATTACTTTTTGCTGGTGAGTAAATTGCAATATAAGAACTTTTTAAATTAGTAATATGTAATGTGTAAATAACTATGTGCCCATCGCCGCTGATGGGTGTGGTTTGGTGTGTTCTGTGGTGCCTGTTAACTACACCCAACAGTGATGTCACAGTGTACTGACACAATACTGGAGGCCAGCTGCTGTTGAGTTGCTCTTTAACCAAACCATAACTATAAAGCAGGCAGATCAGACACTATGTTGTCATTAAGTTATGGGGGAATGTTGAGGAATCTGAGAAAAATGTAATTCTGTTACTTTCCAGTTCCACAGATGTTTTTGTCCTCCTTAAACAACACAACACTCGCAACTAGCTTGTTTGTTAGTAGTTTACTGTGTGTGTGTGTGTTTAGTTCCTACAAAGCTCCTGGTTCTCCTGCTGGTTTTTGCAGTAGATTCTATGCTTCATTAGTGTTATTGGTTCAAAGCGCTTTGTGAGAACAGCTTCAAACAGACAAACAACACAAAACAACTCTCACTTTCTCTCTTTGTATCCCTTCCCGTCGCTCCCTCTCCATCAGATTGGCCTACCTTCCCCCAATCTCTCTCTCTCTCTTTGCTAATTTCTTTTTCAGCTTTTTCAGCGCCTACCTACACTCCTCCATCAGTTTCACCCCCTCACATCCTGTCTCTATCTTTCTCCTCTCCGTTTGTCTCTGTCTTACTCATTGTCAATTCTTTTATCTTCTCACATCCCTCTCCTCCTACTTTCCCCATTCTCTCTGATGTGTTGTTGGGCAGGCTGAGGCTCTGTGTGGTGGTAATGAAGCACATTGAGGGCCAGGAATGAGCCCGGCACCTTCGCTCACACACACACACACACAGGAAGTGCCCCTGAGGCGAGGGGTACATGAAAGAGGTAAGTGAGCGCCAGGGCTATACAGGCGATCCATGGGTTCTCAGATCACAGAACCTGTCAGTGTGTGTGTGTGACTGTGTATTCCAGTGGTGTGTGTGGGACAGGATTGGACGATGTGACAATCAGCCTGATCTGATTGGAGACAAACTAAAGTCAACAGATGTGAAGCCAAGCATCACGCACTTACACACACACTAATACTGTATCACTTAATCACACACTCTAAGTGGTGCTTCAGCTCTCTTGCCGTCTCTCTGTCATCCTCCACAGCAGCGTGGAAGCACATCTCCATAAGAACAAGGAGATTAACATCAGAGAGGCCAAATGCTTTCACTTCACTGTTGGTTTTAATTTTAGAACTGAAACATCTTTCAAAATGTCCTGCTGCTTTCTGTACAGATCTGTTGTCAGACAGTGAACATCCCACAAAGAAACATGCTAATGTTTATGCACTCAGCTGGCTTCAAGACAGAAAGAAAGAAACATCTTGTTGTCTGTAAACAGGCTTTCCATTTCTTTTACTGTTTTCATTGTAAGAGGGAGAAGAAGAAACACAACGACAGTAACAACAATGGCGGGTGGCTTCATGCTAGTGTTGTTCTCTTTATTGTCTACTTTGATAGCTTGATTAGAGTTAAACATTGAGTAGCTATCTACCACCTTCCTCTTGCTGAAAGTGTTGTAATCTGCTTGCAGTAAACTAAATGTCAGGAATGTTGCTGACTTGCTGTCCTCTCCTCCACACATGTCGAGTAAGAGGAAAAGTACCTGTTTTGGCATTTTAATGTGGACGGAGGTATTTGCAAAAATGAGCTGAAAGTGATTATGCATAATGATGAAGTGTCTGAAATATCTAGTCTGACTAATGTGGAGGTTTGTTTACAACCTGTTTGACTGCTTGTGTTTCTTGCCCCCTTACTTACTTCCTTTTAGTGATGCTGCTAAATTAGGTCAAACTATGAAAACAAAGTTCATGCTATGAGACAAACAATAACTGATTTTTTTCCTTCAAATTATAATCAGTACTAGAAGATGAGAAAGAAAAGTGACTACAAATCCTCCCCTCTGACCACCATCAAGCTGTCACGTTTCACGTAGGTCTCATAATTCACAAATAGAACAACAGTTGACATTTCTATGCAGATGACACCCTTATTTATTCCTCATTGATATTAACAACATTATGCAAATAAACAATTATTTCCCTGTGGTCTATGTGGTTTCTGATGTGAGTCAAAGACGGAGCAAATGTGACTCTAAAATGAACTAAATAAACACAGTTACTTTATCCTAAAACCAGTATAACTTTATATACTGTAAGGACAGCAAAACTATGCAGCTCACACCAGTCACATGACACAGGCAAGTGTGCAGAGGAAGTAAACAAGGCTGTGAGAAACATTTGAAGTTCTGTCAACAAGTCTGCAAATCCTGTGGCTATCAAAGCCAAATGCTACACCTGGTTTATCTTGCCAATGCTAACATTTCACAATTAATTTTGTTTAGAATTATGCTGCCAAACTAAGGGGCGGCTTAATTTGATCACTCCAAACAACCTTGCAGAATTTGATATAAATACCCAATGTATATTTACAAATCCAATATCAACCATGTCGAAAATTACATCCGACAAAAAGGGTTATATTTTTAAACGTGTAAGAAATACGCAAAAGCAGAAAAACAATGAGCCAACAACCGAGGGTGAGGAGAAAGCTAATGTAGACCAAGTTAGCATATCTGCTGTGCTAACAGAGCTAAAGACACTTCAGAATTCAGTGGATTTGGATCCAAGCTGGACGGAATAGACCAACGTTTTTGTTTGTTTTAGAAAACAGCATGAATGGGAAAGGGTTCACCACAAATCGGACCCACCCAAGCCGAACCAAGAATCATGAATCCTCATACAGATCAGAAAGCATCCAAGACTCAGACACACAGGAAATATTTCTTGACCAGCTTCAGTTTCAATCATTATCTAAAGACATAAAAAAAAATGAACTAGATAGTAATTTAACAGCTGAAGAGTTGTCAGGGGCAATTCAAAATGTCAATAGTGGTAAGGCACCTGGACCTGGTTGCCTATAGAATTTTATAAAAAAATTTCAAAATAATTTTGTAGGGCCACTCCTAAATATGTTTGAAGAATGCGTCCAAGAAGGAACTTTTCACCCACTATGAGGCTGGCTATGATAACCCTCATCCTGGAACCAGGCAAACCATGAACAGAGTGTTTGTCATTCAGACCAATCAGTCTGATATGAGGTGACACTAAAATACTTTGTAAAGTTTTGGCAAGAAGATTTGATGCACCCCTTCCTAATCTTATACATAATGATCAGAATGGTTTTGTACTAAACCGTCAAGGTTTCCATAATATCAGGAGAGTTCTCAATATATGACATGAAAAAACTGGTGCTAAAGATACAGCGATACAAACCCAATGGCAGGGTATTAATCAACAATGTAGTTTCATAACCATTCAATTTACAACGCTCTATCCGTCAGGGTTGTCCTCTATCACCAATGCTATTCACTTTAGGTTTCTTGAGCATCCAACTAGGTGAACAAGAACATAGGATATCTCTATATGCTGATGATGTGAACCTTTTTCTGACTAATCTTAAAGACAGTATTCCAAACCTAATCAAACTAATCACACAATTTGGAGAGTTCTCTGGCTACAAAATTAATTACTCCCAATCATTGCTAGTATTTCTAAAAAAGGATGAACGTCATCAGCTATAAAGACGCCATTTACAAATACAAAAAATGGTTTGGAAAGATTAAACTGTTTGACAGTAATGCCAATATCAATGATTTAGCACATGAATATAATTGAAATGGATATACTGCCAAAGTTCCTGTATCTTTTTCAGTCCGTCCCTCTCCCATTTTCCAAGTCTTTTTTTGATAAAATTAATAGCATTTTCACCAAATCAATTTTGGCGTCCAAATCTACAGTGGTACTACTGGTCTGCTCAGTTATACTCTGCTACATTTTACTTTCACTCTGGTATCCCTCCTACTTGGGTAAGCATTAAGTTAATTAAACAACTATATCAGACCTCCCCCTCGAGCTCTATCTATATTCAGCTGATTTAAAAACTTTGAGGAATAAGACAAAGACCATAAATACCATTAACATCTGATATCATGTACACCAACATATTTGAGACAACCCTGCTAAATCTTGTTTCTCCCCCATTTGGGGCAACAATCATTTTAAGCCAGGAAGAGCTCATGGAGGTTTCAAGCTTTGGGCGACCAAAGATGGCAAATTACTTGTCTTTGAACTAATATGCAGCAAATATTATATGCCAAAAGACACTTTTCAAATATCTACAATTGAAGCATTTCATACTATCCAAATATAAAGGGTTAATGTTTAAACCACTGTTGGGCCTCAAACCACGAGGTCACACAGAGAAGGCCTACATGTAACTTGTGAGGCCTGACCATGAGGTGCTTTTTCCTTTGTTTCCCCCAAGACAAAGGAATAGCGCCAAAATGCTGCTTACAGACAATAGGAGTCCATTGCAAACTTAATTTCCAAGGATGCTTTGCGATTTTCACACCTCAGCAGGGAACAGTCAACATACAGTCTCATTGGCGGAGACGCTCCTGCACAGCGGAGCGTCCTGATGACGCAGCCATGACATCACCGCCTCTTTAAAAACTGAACATGCCCTGAAGCACACGCCTTTCCCATGTCACTGAGCTAGGGGTAACTTCTGTTCCTCTGAGTCAGGTCGACTAAAGGGGGTACCCCACGCACGTGTTTTCCCCTCATCGAAGACTCCCCTCGCCGGACGAGACGAGACTTCGCCCGTGTTCACCCGAACACATTCCCGGATCCGAGAGAGACCGTTGCTGCAACCAGCGTCCTCAAATTCCCTCGAGAAGGAAGAGACGCTTCTTCACCGAGTCGACTCTGCTGTTCTCTCCACCACGCCGCTGAGAGCCAGCTGCCGTGCAAGAACGGCCACCATCTGCATCCGAGCCAAGGACTAAGCCGGACATAAAGACGGACTACACACACACCCTGCTCGCTTTCTGAAGCGACCAAGTAAGAGGCATAAGTCTGGGCAGAGGCAGTGTTAGTTGTGTGTTCCTATCAGCATCAGTTGCTGTTGTTTAGCATTTAGCTCTTAGCTTTTGCTATTGTGTGTTGTGCTGTTGACGGACCGCCGAGTCCATTTTTCCTGCTTTACTCTGAGGAGTATTTTAAGTTTGCTGAATGTTTAGTTGTGTTCACCACACTAGACTGTTTTGTGTTTGTCCCGCTCAGGACTACTGCTGTGTTTGTGCCATCGTGAGTGAGAAAGTAAGTTGCTTTGTCGGTCAGAAACCAGACAACGTGCGTTACAGACTGCCGTCTGTACGTGCGCTCTCTGTGGACAAAGGAACCGCTTCTCTTCCTCTCACGATTGCTTTCTTTCCTTCTTCCCTCTCTCTTCTGACTAACACCTACACACTGACTAACACCTATACACCTACGCACACACACATACACGCACCGGCATCTTTTTGCACATCTGATGGTCAGATAACATCGGACAAAGCTTTCCTTTGTCTTTCCTTATCCACCATCAGACACGTGTGTTTTTCAGAGAAGTGGGTGAGTGCAAGACGCCGACCACCAGGCGGCGCCATCTTGCTTCTGTCTAACCAAGACACCACCATACTTCTGCCATCTGGTTCTCGCACGACGTGACTTCCTCCCATAGTCACGTCAGCGTCACAGACCGACAACGTCATCACGTCAGGCCCCGTCGCCATCTTGACGCACACGCGCACAAACACACACGCACGCACGCACACATTCCCCTGCATGTGTCCAACCCTGTACATAGCTGTTGTGTTTTGTTTGGTAGAATTAGATTTTAGAATAGTTGTTTATTGAATGAAGCATTTGTTAACTTTGTTAATTTTGCTAAGTTTAATAAACATTGTTATATCTAAAGAGAAGTTCTTCTGTCATTATTGTGTGTAATATTGTGAAAAGTGGCTGATTGAAGGAGTCAGAGCTCGAATTCACCCTTCTTTGTTCACCCTTGAATGTTGATATCTCTCAGATATTAACATTCTAGGTGAACTCCCATTTATGAGACTACCTGGTTTGGTTATTGGTCCCGGTTTCCGGGTGGTGCCCCTTATTTGTTAATTCATATTAATAATTCTATTAATTGTCATAATTAGTTAGTTTTCCTTGATAATTGATAATTATTGCAAACAATCAACTGTGTTCCTCACAGATCCAGCAGTTGGTGCCTGAATTATTGATTAAGGTTGACAATATCTTATTTTCATAATTAATAATTATCTATGATAATTATTATAATTAATAATTATCTATGATAATTATTAATTATTGCTTATAACCAAACGCACAACTGCCCATCCCAACACCACCCTTGACAAATCTTGAAAGCCTCACAATTACATATCTAACTAAAAGGGGTCTAGTATCCCTATTCTATGGGCCTTTGGTGTCACATGAAAATGAATCATCTGAAGACAGACTAGAAGCATGGAGAAAAGATATTTGAGAAGATATACATGAGGCAGATTGGGGATTGGCATGCTTAAAGTCACAAAAAAAGTCAATACAAGAATTAAATTATTGCAATATAAATGGCTAATGCAAACTTTTATCACTCCAATAAAACTTAATAAAATGTCCCTGACTTTCCAGATATTTGTTGTAAATGTTTAGAGGAAAAGGGAACATTGTTCCAGTGTGTTTGGGAGTGCTCAGGGGTAGTTATTTTGGGAAAGTATTACGCAGAACATATTCTGGATGGTCTGTAAGAACGTTCCCCTCCAAGCGAAGCTATCCATCCTAGATATATATCCAGAGAACTTAGTTGTCAATTCTAAGCAGTGAATGCTGATAGATTTTGGCCAAGAGAATGATTTCTCTCTTTTGGAAAAATATGCAAATGCCCTCTCTGAGCTTATGGTTGAAGGAGATTGCAACCTGCCTTGCTTTAGAGAGACTGACATATATTGTTAGAGGAAAAATAAAACAATTGATCAAAATATGGAAACCTTTCTCTGAATTTTTTAGAAGATGGGAATCCTGCTATGAATGTCATCACCACTGCTGCTTTTAGTTTTCTTCTTTTATAATTTTGTTTTATATTTCACACTTTTGTGCATCCTGTTTTCTATACGTGTATGAGTATTTCACCTGGCTTTTATTTTCCTTTATATATTTGATTATTTTTTGTATGTGTGTAAAATCTTCATAAAATGTTCATAAAAAATTAGACTTGGTATTGTTAATATTGAACCACATGCCAAGTCCTGCTTCATGGCAAAGGTAAGACACAGACACATCCACAACATGCAGAACAGCAGAGGGATACCTGGTCTCTTGCCTCAATTTGATCTCAGTGTCAATAAATAATTACTCACAACGGTAAATTCCAGTTCTACCCGCTTCCAAATTATCAGTTTCTTCTCAGCTCTCATCAACCTGACACTTTTCTGGCAGTGAAGAACTGTGCATTTGGAGTGGGAATAAAAGAGGACTGCAGGTAAATGATATTCAAATATGTCATCTCTTCAGAGAGAAAACTCTGCACTCCCTCAGGAACTGTCTGATGAATATTAATATGTGGTAACAACAGTAGCGGCGTGCCAGGCCTGTCAGGTCTGGAGACAGGTTTCTAGTTTGAGGGCAGAGAGCGTCGCTTCCCCACCTCTCACAGCTTTGTCAACTTGTTTTCCCTCTGCGCTACATGGGAGCTTTGTCACTGGGCTCAGGATTTCTCTCCGCTTTGATATCTTTCCCCAGTTTGCCTTTGGTGTGTACTTCACAGGCACTGTGGCAGCACTCATTAACACACTGACAATTGTTTTCCTCCTCTTTTATGCCACTATACTATCTGCCATCCTACCTAATTGTCCCATGAGGGACATAGCAACAATGAGGACACTGAAATGGCCTTAATTCATTTTAAATTAGCATTTGCGCTAATGTCTGATAAAGTAGCATATTAACCGTGCTTTAATAGAGTAATTGTAAACTGGAAAGAAGTACAGTTGTAACAGTATTGCATTTGGGAAAACTAGCCTAAAAGTAAGCTAGTCTAAGTCAGGACCCTGTCTTGGATACACATAAAGCACATACGTTTTTATGGATTAAAATACATAAACTAGCTTCACAGCCATAAATTATGATTTTCTAATAATGATTTTGCTAAAACCAATGATAATGACTGAGGAACAGAGCTAAGTGATGTCAACATTTTCACATCTGGATTTTTATATACATTTATGAAAGAATCCCATGAAATTGGGATGTATTAGTATTAGGAAGTACTGATTTTAAAAAATGGCCAACATAAAAATCCAACTGTCAATACAATAATTACTTCATATTTAATATTAAAATTGCATCAATCACAAGCATACAGTTATGAATTTTGGTGTCAGCATATGAACAGCATTGTTCATATGTTGCATACTATGTGTTACCATAATAAATGATGGGAAATTAATCCATTTCTAAATCTCTTTATTTGTGTAACATAATATTGATTAGTGCAATGCTGAAGTAAATATGTCCACGGTACCAATGTAGTGCAAATACAACAGGTAAGTAAAGTGGCATTGTAACCTTCAAGTACTGACATTTCAAGTACAACTGAGATAAATATATATATATATATATACATGAGAACTATTGCTCTGAGTTATGATGATGATGATGATGATGATGATGATATATAATATTCTTCAGATGCTGCAGGGATTTAATGAGGTAAAGAAGCTTTTTATACAGTATAAAGCAGCTGTAGACAGCAAATAAATACTGTATTGATGATTTATTTGAATGTTAGAGACTAATGTAAAAAAATTTTTAAACTAATGTCTAAGTGTTTGGAAATCTGACATTGGGTTGTTGTTGTTGGTGGTTTTGTGGAACATGGGTCTTAGACGTCTCAGAGTTGCGTCTGTTTCACTCCGCTGCCACTTGGTGATTTTATCAACAAGAGCAAACTAAATACTTGCTGAAAATGTGCTGCAATGATGGATTAATGCTTGAAATATAAATAAGTTATTTCAATTAAACACTCTCCAAAATCAGCACAGAAAATAACATTTAACGTGGTTAAAGCATCTGTACTGATCTGTTAATGAATGTGGGTGATTCTTACAGTATCTTCTGTCCACAGCTGTTTCTACTGTATAAGAAGCTTTTCCTTCAGTTCATTAAATCTCTGCAGCATCTGACGGCAGCAGGATTGATATGTTGGTAAATCTATAGACTTTGAGAAGTGCCGAGCCAGAGCACAGTGCTGTTACGCACAGCCGTTCACTGTGTTTACCTTAATTAAATAAGCTGAAAATGACACCAGGCTTCTGCAGAACAACACACACTCATCCACACACACCTCTACACACACCAGACGAATGATATGTCGGGTTAGCAGGGCTCATCAGCCTTTTTTCCAACTTTCTTTTCAGCAAAAGTAGCATCTCATGTTTTATTCTTGAGACACATTGCAGTGCAAACACTGTTTTGTAACATTAATTACTAAATTATGTGAGCATTGACGTGGTGAGATAGACTACATTAGAGTTACAGGGCAGGAATTATACCACAGCCAAACAGCCAGTGTGGCCATAATGTCCCCTCTAAAATTAACTACCAACACAGCCAGTTTGGCATGCCTTGTTTTAAACTGGCCGTTGTGCCCTTAAAAGAAAGTTGTGGATTTCCTCATTTAAAACTACATGAACACAGATTATACCATGGTCTGGGTGAATACTATTGTCTCAGACTAAACAGGGTGTTGAAACTTGTTTAGATTCATTTTAATCATATAATGAATTGTTCACATATTAAAAAAAAATCAATCAGACAGTATTTTGTGGAAAAGTCAATCATTCAGTGTACAGTTTTAATAAACTCAGTGCTGTTTTTCAATACACTGACTCCTAGTTGTTGATTGTGTACTGTTTTGTCTTCATACAATGTAATTATCACTTATTGTTATTGCTCCATTGGTTTTGGCCTCGGTGCCCTTCATTTTGGCTGTGGTGCCCCAATAAATTTGTATTTATCAAAATGCCCTAAATGACTTAATTCCAGGCCTGGAGTCATTATGGCTGAAACAGTGTCGGTCCGATCATTATTATGTCATCAAAAGCTGGATGTCCCCCCATTTCAAAACTCATTCTGGCGCCGCTGTCTTTCACCATATTGGTTAGTGAGTATCTTCAAGTGTTTACATTGCTTATAATATGTGTGTAAGTGGCAGCAGATGTGGTCGCTGCTGGCTGCTGCATCACTGGACGCTCAGAAGCTGAGAGACTTCATTAGTTTGGCTCTGTAAGGTTCCTTCATATTGTTGGGCCTCTGTTCTGCTTTCATGTCTGTTTCAAATAATGTTGTGCGTCAGAACCACACCTTCAATCCTGCAACTGCACACATGCAGTGCTAATGTTTCCATTGGTGTGAATGTGTGTGTGTGATTAGGAATTCACTTTTATTTGCCTTGTTGCTCCACAGAGGGGGAAGGCACTACACTGCATACAGCAGTAGTCTGCACACAATGTCTATAACTATATCATCTATTTTTTAACACATACACACACAAAGGGCTCCACCTCATTCATGTGTCTGTTAAGATCATAAATAGGACGGTGTGTTCTGTGTTGTTTAAGCTTCTGATATATACAGTAGACACATGCCATCAAGTTTGAGAAAGGAAATCTGAATGTATGATGACAGCTGCACCTTGTTCTCAGAGCTAACTGATATTAAATGTGGGTGTGAAGAATTTATTCTGTGTTTGTTGCTGTTACATTAGTTGTAAATGAGCTGACAGGTTGTAGAGTCAAACCCCAGATCAGTTGTCAGCGGCTGTTCTTCAGAAAGCAGCGAGCGCCCTGATCCCACCAAACTATGTGCTGGGTGAAGTATTAACTTCCATCACAGCTGATCTGCTTGAAATGTGCTTGTCTTCTCTTGTCTTTTGTCTTTTAGTTATGCAAAATGACTCTAATTTAATAAAGTTAAGCATTTGCAGAAAACTGGACAACACTAGTGAGTGGTATGCTTTAAATCTTGTACAGTATATTGAGATAATTATTCTCTGGGGAATCAGGTTGGTTTATGTGTAGAACGCAGTAATTCAACAATCTGAACTAACTCAATTTCCAACAACTCTGGAATGACAGCGAATAAAGTAATGAGCAAAAACAGACAATGCATCTTCATTACTTACAGTATGACTACCCCTGAAAAAACCTGCCCACGTGAGACGTTTGTATCAGAACCTCAAACAAAAAGTCAAACGAGAGAGCTGACAGCAGAGCTAAAAGCCTGATCAGTGAGAAGCAGAGTGAACTGTAAACAAAAGGACATATTATCAAAAAAGTAAAAGACTAATAGTTTACACAATTACACAGATAATTTGTTTGCAAGTCATAAGTTTCACTTTTGAGATGACATTTTTTTGCTTCAGTGAGTTTTTTTCTCAAATTCATACTTTTGTTTGATATTTAAGAAGTTTTGTTTGAGTATATTGACACAGATCTGATTCACAGTATAATAAGTAGCTTTGGACTACTGTGATCTTATAAATGGCTTCATCAACATTTTTAATGATATATTTCTATCATCATTCTACCATAAAGAGCTGTTATAAAAGCCTCCACCGTCTGTCTCTGGCTCTGCACCTTCCAGACAACAATATATTCTCCTGAAGCTGACGTTGTCATGCTTCATTGTGATTGGCTCAGCTGTTTCAAAGCAATGAAACCAGTGACATGACTAACTGAGAGTGGATGTATTGATCACCACACCGTCCAATCTATATTCCACTTCACTCAGCGCTTTTGCACTTTGTGCTGCTGCACAGACATAAACCAAAATAGCAGGTGTGCTTGTACTCGCCCACACAGTCCATGTGGCCAAAATCTACCACTGAGCACTAATTCTGGTGCATGATGGGTGATTAAAATAAGGCCCTTGGTCTAGTTTTTGTCAGAGATATTTGAGTTTCATTTTCTTCATGCATTTTAAAATGTTTATGCTTTCTAATTTTGTGTTTCCTTCCAACAACATTAGCTAACAATGCTAGCAGAGACATAATGTTACTATAATGCAGGATGCTGCTTCTGATTTAGTGCAAAGCAGCTCTAACCTCTGAAGAAGAAGAATACAAAGTATGATGCAAGACTGTATACATGTTGTCAAAGTTTTTGTTTCATTTCCATTGAGGAAAAACTGACAAATATAGTCAGTTTTCAGGAAATAAAGACTGGTGGACTGTCACTGGTTGTGTTGGCAGTGACAGACCGTCAACAACGTCTGTGTCATCCATGTATTTAGAGAAGTAGGTGGTCCCTCAATCATGGAATGTGCATAATTTAGTTGAAAATGTTGTGGTGTAAGTGTACAGTGAATGATATATTTTACAGTTTTAAAAATCCACTGAGCACAGGAACAGCATCAGTGAGCTCTTACCTGCTCCCAGTCTATACTGCGAAAAAATGTGTGTGACTTGATATCTGTGAAGCCCGTCTGGACCTGGCAACCCAGCCGCTCCTTGGGATCCTGTTGGGACCAAGACAGTTTGTCAGGAATGTAAACAGAAGAAACTGTCTTTCATGGCAATGTGAAATTATTCCACTTGATTTATCAATGCACATTCAGATGCAAATGTGCCCGAGTACCTGACGATGCAGGCTAACTGTCACATTGTGTCAACAGATAGCATCTCTCTAACCATATTCCAGATGTTGCAGCTCCACAGATAATGAAGCTATTTCCATGTGGACAATTAGTAATAATGTTGGCTCCACATGTTTCATCATGCGCTGTATGTACATATGTGTACAAACAGCCCCCACTTAGTGTTACTCTGACTGCCTGCTCTCTTTTCATCACAACAGTTATGGTGATGACTTATTGGAGCAAAGCACACTTGAAAAGCTACAAGGCTGTTTGCGTGAGCAGAAGGACCCTCATGCATCAGAGTTACACTAAGACATCACACACACACATGAAACCTTGTTGAAAAATACATAAAACCAGGGGCTGAAATAAACATAACACACTGTATTGTATTCATTTTACAGAATATGAGAATTAAATAAGATTAATACATTTCTTAAAGGGCCATATCACTATTTTACCACAAGTCAGTACCTATGTTTTACACCACTTCAGACCCTTTACCACCCTTCCAGGCAACTGTTTTCCATTCATTTTACTAAGCTATAAAAATCAACTCGGCTGAGATAATTCCATATTTTTCTTACTGTCAGCAAATCTCATGAAAAGACCAAAATCAACACTGCGTTAGTCTTTCTCTTAACACTTTGTGACTTCTCTACCATGTCTGTGGCTCTCAGCCTCAAGCCATTTGGTTCCTATTGAAGACATGAATGTTAAAAAACAACTCACAAAAATAATTTCAGTTTCTTTAAAAAGTGAAATAACTCCCTAAAACAGCTGGGCGCTGTAGTTTTTAGCAAACATTATTCAAATAGGAGGAAATAGTGCATTTTCTGGGGACTATTTTCAGCTGTGGATTGATACACATGACGCTCTACTGAGTATTTCTGGCAGTGAGACAGTGTATGTGGGATTGAGTCAAAATAAATCACAGTGTGTGTTCATGGTAATGAAAGAACATGTGTGGCTCATTGATGTGTTTAATAGTTCTTGGACAACAATGGCGCTCTATCGCACAGAGGAGAACGATATATAAGGTTTTCATGCACACACAATTGATCTTTTGTTGGTTTGGGTCTTTTCACAATCCCAGTGAATATCATGTCTACTCCTGTTTTTGTCACGGCTTGGTAATAGAAATGAATTTTTTGCGCTTCATCTTAATGCAACAGTAACATTATTCTGACAACAATGAAAGGAAACAATATTATTCTAAGCTGCACCTTTTCATACTGAAGTGAATGAATAGAAAGCAACAGCTGCCTGGAAGCTGAGTAAAAGAAGATATATAACAATACGGCAATGATTTATAAAAAAGTAAGCAATACTGTAAAACATACATGCTGAATAAAACTGGCTCACTAAAATATATGTGGTAAACTGGCTAAATATTTGAACCTACTGAGAATAGGTCCTGAAACCCTGTTTTTAAAGGAATAGTTTCACATTTTAGGAAGTACACTTATTTGCTTTCTTTTTGTCATCACAGTGATGTTGCCCGGCAACAAGCAGAGAAGCTGCACAGAATTACTAGGTGAATGTTTAAACTATTGATCCTGAAAGAGTTACACAACACCTATCTCTAAAACCACAAGTGTTCTATATTAAACAAATGAGACACAACATGTTAATCAGTGAAGTTTAGTGCTGTTGGTTGGTGTCATTTTGAACAGAGCTCGGCTAGCTCTTTTCCTGCTGCTTCAAGTCTTTATGCTAAGCTAACCACCTCTAGGTCCAGCTTCACACAGAAAACAGTACTAATTGATATCCATCTTTACAGAAGCTGAGAACGGCCGTGCTTGCAATTATTTTTTTTAATGCCATTATATCGAGATCATGAGTTAATCATTTTGTTATATCACGATCAAAAAGCCCATTTTCTCGTGATAACAGGTTCATTTATCTTATTATCTCAAGAAAACAAAAGGCTGATTTCTTCAGATAACAAGATCTCCTGATCTCTGAACAAACAAACAAACTTTTGTTTTCTCATGATCTCAAGATAATGGCATTTAAAAAAATAATTTCAAGCATGGCCACTCTCAGCTTCCATAGATCTTCTCATCTCACTCTCAGAAAGAAAGCAAATAACCGTAAAATAAGTTCTCCTAATTCTCCTGATTTAAGCAATTACACTGATTGTCAGATTGAATATAGCATATTATATTCAGAAATTATTATATATTCTGGAACATGAACTAAGTATAATAGTGATATATTTCAAACGTTTTTAATCACATATATACTGTACATATAACAAATGTCAATATCTTAAAAATCTGCAATGACCCAATCTGCATATCAAGCCACTTTAATGTTGTATACTTGTTGTAATATCTTCCTTCAATCATTAAACTTTCACTTTATTTTAATGCAGAAACAAACACACACACACCCAGCCAGCCTGAGCCAGATGACAGAGGCCTTCCTTGGCTGTCTTGATTCCACACATACTACTACTACTACATAATTATATGTTTAATTTGTACCGCTCTTTTCATTCATAGTGAAACTCAAAGTGCTATAGTATTAATATCATAGAACACATAACATAAAGAGAATAGATAAGAGTTAAGATGAAGAAGCCTTCCTGAGGTTTTTAAGGTTTATAATAAGAGACTCGGGTCTGATGGTTAGGGAGGCTCAATCCCCCATGGTGTGGAGCTTAGTATTGGGGTTGGAGGAGCAAGCTGCTGGCAGATCTGAGGGTGCGGGTGGAGTATTGTGGTATGATCAGTTCCTGTAGGTAGGGAGGCACATGTCCATTGATGGATTTGTATGTGAGTAGCAGGACTTTGTAGTCAGTCCTGAAGTAACAGGGATGTTTCCAGTCCAATGAAAACAGACTTGGTGTTATATGTTTGTGTTTTCAGTCTCATCAGGATCCTGGCAGCGCTGTTCTGAATGTACTGGAGCTTCTGGATGCTCCTGTCAGGGATCCCTGTGAAGAGCACATTGCAGTAGTCCAGTCCAGGTTTTGCATATATGTTTTAGGTCCTTGTATTAACATGTGTCTTGTGTGACCACTTGTGATCAGATCTCACTTCCCTGCTTTATATGCAAATAACCATGTACATCATTTCCAAATTCGTTGTTGTTTTTAACCAGTGAGAGGACCGGGGGTCCACTCCGTCCACAGCTGTGTGTTCAACTTGTTTGATAACAGGATAAACAAATATAAAATGCATTGTGTCGCTCACAAGAATCAAATGTCTGTCCTATTGATTTGCTCTGGCGCCACATCGGAACATATATATATATAAAACAAATAAAGAGTTGTATGTAGCTGCGTCTCCCCATTCAGAGACACTGTGCACATTTACCCAAGAGACACAGCAGCATAACTTAAGTGATTATTTAAATCTGCGACACGCCGACAGGATCAGTCAGGATCTAATGTTAATTAATGTTCTGTCTTCTTCTACACATCCAATAGATCAGCTGTTACACACACAGTCCAGGTTCATACTGTTTGGAGTGAAGCAGCGTCCTCCTCATAAATCCTGAGCTCATTATGTCGAGCAGCAAAACTAAAAACTGTAGTAATCAACTAGACAGGACAGGGGAAACTATTCAGTGACTTTTAGCTTCTTTTAGGCAGACAGTCAATTCAGTAGAGGACGTCAGTTGAGTAGGTGGTCCTTCAATGTGGCCCAGGACACATTGTGTTCACACTGCTAAAAGAATGTGGCCACTTGCGGCCCAGACCACCTCTGAATGTGGTCTAAGTGATTAGATCTCAATGTGTCTTGGGTGCGTTCAAACCTTTACTTAGAGTTGTCCACTTCTTATCGGATCACCCGAGGCGCATGTTAATGCCAGGTGTAAACAGCCTTATATGGTCATCAAAAGTCAGCTGAGGGTCAAACCTAACATCCAGATTAGTGACTGAGGAGGAGAGGGCGATGTCCTGGCCGTCAGAGGTGAGATGAGGTATGGGGGATGACTGGATCTGGTGTAGAGTGCCAATAAGGAGAGCCTTCAGTCCCGCTGGAAAGGTAGGACTGAAACCACTGAAGTGCAGAGTCTGACAGTCCAGTGGTGGTGTGGATGTGCTCTAAGAGGTAATGTGATCCACAGTGTCAAATGTGTCAAGGAGAATGAAGAGAGAAGGGGACCCTCACAACCCTGAGCTGAGCTGTTCCTGTGCTGTGTGCTGAGTGAAAACCTGACTGAAAATTTTAAAATAGGTTGTTGTGTTTAAGGTGGTCCTGAAGCTCAGAAACACCTTCTGCAGCACCTTGGACAGGGAAAGGGAGGTTGGAGAAAGGTTTGTAGCTGGCAAGATCACACATGGTGATTTTGAGCGGCAGTGTACATGGACAGAGAGAGAGAGAGAGAGAGAGAGAGAGAGAGAGAACGGGCTGATTGGCAGTGGACTGCTCTCACCTTGTTTAGAAAGCCCTTGAGCACGCTGGCAGCTTTCACCGACAAAGACCTTGGGATGCGAATGGGCTTCTCAAGAATAACTGTTGGCAAAAAGAGAAGGACAGCAACAAAAAGAGAGGGAGGGAGAGAGAGAGAGAAAAGGACAATTGTGAGTGGGGAGGAGGATGATTCACAGTCCAACCTGCCTGTGGGGGACCATGTCTGCTGCGTGGGAGTCAAAGGAAAGGAGGAGATACAGAGGACACTATTCTGTTCTTTCTCTCACTTTTGATGGTCTACACACAGCCTTGAGACTCCCACAGCTCAACAATGTCATACTAACGAGAACAAAAACACACTGAAAAATAGTTTTTCCCTCAAAACCTAAATCCAAGGATGTAGTACTGCTTCACACATTAGTGCTTTACGCTGAGGTGGGGGCCGAGCTTTTTTTCACCAATCACAGTTCAAGGTAATGTGAGTGGTATGTGTGTCCACATACAGATATGACTACTGACTAAGCTGCAAACTAAATATCACAATAGACACTTTGAAAAAGTATAAGATGAGGTTTTCTCTGTATGATCTCTGGATATTTATTGCATCAATAAGCACAGTCAATCAAAACGTGCCAATCTGCCACACCTACACAGTCTTTAGAAACGCTCTAAACAGAAAAATTAGCTGGTTTTTGGAGGTTTTCTAATAGTCATGAATGTTTATTTTCACTCAGATTTTTGTGGATGCTTAATGATAATAATAATTCATTATATATGCATTTTCACTATTTCAAGCCAAATTTCCAGAGGCTTTAAAGTTTTACTAGCTGCTATTCTTTAGAAGGGTTGTGATTGTTTTAAGTAGTGTGTCTCTTGCAAAAGAGATCTTGATCTCAATGAGATTTCCTGAATAAATAACGCTTGATAATAAATAATGACTGTTGACATGCTCATCTGTGTCTCTTGTGTTATTCAAAATTTAAAAAAATAAAAACTTGGTTATGAGCCTCTGAATTGCAATTCCTTGTTCTCTTTCAGCCTTCCTCTATGATGGTCTTCATCTTTCCAGCTAAAACAACCAATCATGGCTGATTCGAAGTGATCATGAGACTGAGCCATTTAACCCTCGTTCCCATGCTCAACTGAATTCATGTAAAGGAAGAAAAATCCTTTGACACCCCACATTGTTATATACAATCAATTTGTAAAATTTTCTGAATGTTGAGATGAGAAAACAGTCTCACATAAACTTGAGTCTGACTGATACATGGGGTCGCCATTATTAGAGGCTCTTTTAGTTTGTGTAAATGTTGGCCAATCAGGAATACAAGAAATTCCAGTCCAGAAATACCAAACAGTGTCTCCAATACATAGTTTGTCCAACAAAGGGTCTAGCTATGTGGTTAGACAGCGCTCTATACCACCATCATCAAAACACCTAAAGAAGGAATATCTTTTGGATGAATGGTGTTCATCCCTCCAGCAGAGTTACTTACTCTCTGAGAATCTATGGCAAGAAGCACTGAAGCTGTTCTGGAGGCTCAAGGTGGAGCAAAACACCTTATTAAGACATCCTGTATATCCTTGTTTGTGAGAAGGTTTTGACTTTTAACATGAATACAGCCTTGTGGCTGGTTCTCCCACTGAATCAAATGTTTGCCAGTCTGGGTGTGTGTCTGTCTAAAGCTCTGGGGTTGGCATGTGGATACCCAAAGCAGGACCTGGCAAAGGGTCTAGTTATGTGGCATATGGCTGGGTGGCTCCTATAGTTGAAGGTTTGGTTTCTGTTAGCAGGCGTTCATCCAGGAACCTGCTGCTCTACCGGTAAGACCGCCAGGAGGACGTTACTGGTGGCAGATGCTAGCCGTGGTGCCATGCTATGCTACTGACAGTCACAGCAGAGACATAATGCGTCACACGAGGCCACTGTAGTATGGAGGAATTTCTGTCAAAGAAAGCTGTGCGGGTGGGTGTGAGAGAGGGAGGGAGGAGGAGATAAGGGGGTACGCTATGTAAGGGTACCATATGGCTCGAGGAAACACAACTGTAAATGGAAGGACAGATATTATAGAGCTTCCTCAGTTTGTTTTATTTGGTCTAAACCACCAGAGCTTATAAACAAAACTCATCATTCATGAGAACCTTCCTTATTGGGCTGACTTCTGGCAGTGTAACTAGTCATCCTGCTATTTTTGTTGGTGACAGTAATTTATCAGTTATCATAATGTTGAAGCCATTGCATGAACGCTTTAAGGGCAACACATGCTAGTTGGGCCATACAGGCAAAAGAAGTCGACAAAGTACAGTAACCAGGGCAAATCAGAGCAGCAAATGTTATAAAATCACTGCTCTTCTTGAGAATGTGTCATTTTTGGCAAATAGGACACAATGACATGCGTCAACTCACGTGGGTCTATACAGTATGCTTTAGGATGCAGTTCCTTTAGTGACAACTAGATGCTTGTTCCAGCTTATCACTTGCTGAAATACAATCCAGCAAGGCCAGTCTGAGTAATAGATCCATGAGTTTGAAGGCTTATCAGATGCAAAAAACCACTGCACAGTGGTTTAAAATACTGTGAGACAGGATTTTACAACTCACAGCGACACACATTTTGCTGGACAACCCTGTATTTTTGTAACCAGAGCCCTCTACACCCAGAGCCATGCTTTATACAGTTTATTACAGTCTATAGTAGTTCAGAAATATTCAAATGTCAGCATCAGTCCAGACTGTTAATTTTCCCCTCAGCTCATTTTGCTATGCTAGGCTTTCCAAGTGCAAGTAAACTGTTGGCCATCAGATTATTACATCTGTCTCCTCATACCTTTAAAACTATAATTATGGAATAATGATCCTGCATTAAAAAAACATTCCCATAAAACTATGGTTTGGGGCTGTTTCCTGTGGTTGATGGGATAATTTTGTTGTTTGCTTAGACCTCTGTTTTCAGGTGTCTCAGTGTGGTTATTTGGCGCCATCTCAATTCAAATGAAAATGCCATCACCTGCCAAATGAAGCAAACTCATGGAGAAATCTGTTCCACACATGCACCCTAAATCTCATCTGCAATAGAGGCCATGATGTTCTGCCAGATTTTCCACAGTTCCTGAGGGGTGAGGAGCATTCATTACAGCATGTGCATTAAGCAGTGCGTCAATTACATGAAATATTAAACAGCTTCAGGTCAACTTTTGGGTGGTAATTTCATTGACAAAAGTAAAACACAGCCAGTTTTTATACAACCTTATAACTGTTTCAGACATTAAACCTATTTGTTTAGTTTTTTTGTTGTTGTTTTTTAGCTTAACCATTTTTGAGCTCTTCAAATGGGATTTTAAGAGTTTCAGCAACCCAAGGGTAGAATTTTCTAAACCTATGTAATCTGGCAACTTCATTCGAAACACACAAATTTAATTGGATTTCCAAGGTGGAAAAAGTGAAAAAAGATGATTTTCCAAAGGCAAAAGGGAAAAACAGGCAAATGAATTTCAAGGATTTTCAGAAGATAAGACAAAAGACACAACAGAAACCTGTGGTTTCCAACTGTTATCTCCCTTGCCCTGAATCACACTAAAGCAAACTACATCACTCATGTCACTGTGAAAGCAGACTCAAATGTCAAAAGACTAGAAACAAAACAACAGTGGATTGAGACACTACGGTGAATTAAAACTAATTAACATTTGAGAAAAATAAAATTATCCCTGTTTAAAATTCTTCCATTTTAATGAAGCATGTCAGAACCATCTAAACCTGGATTTACACATAAATCCTTCACAGCTCAGAACTGATGTTATTCCACTACATGGAAGGGTTACATGATCATGTTTTTGTTTAAATGGCACCAAACAGCCTGCCATATGCTTGTTATATTCATATGTGATCTTCCAGTGTTCCTCTGTACTCCAATCCCTGAACCACAGAGACCGTTAGAAGCTTCTGCTGGTACGTTCCTGCTGATCAATCAGGGACAGATATGGCACAATATTGAGAGAGAGGGTTTAAAAAATACAGTAATGTCAACTTTTCTCAATAAAAACCATCTTTTAAAGTGAAACATTTTATTTGTATATATCAATTTATACTGAAAATGTATAAGCTTCGTAAACGTAGGCTTTATGGCAGAGCTGTTGTATTAGATTGCATTAGATTGCACAGATGTTCCTAATAAAGTGCTCAGTGAGTGTATATTTACATTTTTTCTTTTGACAGACATTTTCATCCAAATGAGGTAAAATCAAAGCTACAGCAGAAAAAAGGTAAGTCTTGGAGAATAAGTATCCCAACACTCGGTTCCACGTTCCACCTGACACAAGTGCCACGAGGCTTGCAGGTGCTTTCTTGAGCCTGGCAAATGAACATTTTTTAGGGGATAATTAGATAAACTTCCATTTGTTGGAAACCAGAAAATCAGTCCCACCTCCTTGCCAACATACCTGAGCAGTATCGGAGAAAAGCATGATTGTTGGAAAGCGCTGGAGTAGAGTCTTCCAGGTTTTAGAGAGGGCTAGTATGTCAATCTGTGATTGTCTACCAAATGTATGGATTAAATCAAACTCTATTGACAGCGGACTGAGAGTTTACAGAACAACTGAAAAGGATGTACAAGTGAGCGAGGACTAGGTTGCCTTTTTGTACATGGGGACTAGGATCCCTGAGCTTTGAATAACAAAAATGTTCCGGAAACACATGATGCAGAGACAGGGGGAGAAAACTCTGAGGATGGTAGGTAGGCAGGATAGGAAATGTAGTCTGGTAAGACGGCCTTGCATGGTGGACTGGCAAGTGTTTCTACGTATGAGGTGTTAATACGAGGGCTGATACTTCCACTGATGATTCAGTGTTGCCCTTTGTTTAAATACTAAGTGCTAAGTTGCAAATATCACACAGCTGTGATTTAATCATCAGTAAATTGCACACAGCTGAGACTGCATTAGCAAAACAATGAGAGTGGGCATGACACCCATGCTTGATAGCAGCAGGCACTGTAGTCAGTGTTTTCATATCAACTGTGATCTCCTGGTGCTCCGGTGCTCGTCCTCAGTTTGGAATGCAGAGAAACAAGCTCTTTACACTATCAGAGCTTGCAACTGGTCCCAATATTAGCAACATAGTGAGAGTGGGCATAATTGAGTCAGTCCCCTGAAACCTGTACCCCTGTACCAAAGATTACAACTATCAAACCCCCAGCAGCAGCTAGCAGCAAGCAGTGCAGTCAGGAGAGCTGCAGAGTCGGCTCCTAATTCTCTGTAGGTTCATCACTACAAGCGACACGTCTCAGATTACACACTGACATCTGATACATTATTATATAGATTTTTGCTTCTTTAAGAGTTAGTCTATGGTATTACAGTCTGGTATTAACAGGTAAACAGAGCCATCTCCATTAATTTAGTGATAGATGAGAACACCTGTAACCATGGTAACTGTACACAGCAATGGTGACAGTTGTAGTTTCAGAATGTGACTTAAATTTCACTGAAAACTTAAAATATGAAATGTGAACTAAAACTAATATACATTTTCATCAAAAGACTAAAACTAAATAAAAGTACCAACATTAACACTGATATTCAGATGATTAAACCTAAATTTTTGGTGAGGATGAACCCTTTCAATATGGACACTACATGCTTTCCTCTTCCATTGACATGTCACCTCCCTCATAAGATATCTTATCACCAACCAATTTACGATCCAGATGCTTCTTCCTGGCCAGTGGGGGCATGAAAACTCCCCTTTCAGGATGTAAACCCTACATACAGCACTGCTAAACTCCTCTAACTCACCTTGAAAGAGGTACTCCTCTGTGTTCATGTCAGGATTGTCGGTGATGATGTCAAACGGAGACCTCCCAGCCATCATCTCAAACATCAGCACGCCCAAAGCCCACCAGTCCACACTGAAGCCTGGGGTGGGGGGGGCACAGAGGATATTAATTCAGATATGTGTGTGACATGAAAAGACCTTTGAACTCTGCATTAGTAAGAATTTTTTTGTTTTAAATATTTTTATTAGGAACGCAAAATTATGCCATAACAGATAATTACATGAGCAACCAAGTGTATCTATAGTATATACAGTACTGTGCAAAAGTTTCAGGCACTTTAGATGTTTAGATCCTGATCCATCACGCAACACCAGGGGGGAGACGTCCAAATAGTCCAAATTTATTCTGCAGCAGGACAACGAGCCCAAACATCCAGTCAGAGTCATAAAGAACTATCTTCATCAACAACAAGAACAAGGAGTCCTGCAGCAGATGGTCTCTGATCTCAACATCATGGAGACAGTCTGGGATTACTATTATTAATTATTATTAGATGCAGGAACAACCAACCTGCTGAGTACCTGAAACACCGAGGAGAACCGCTGCTGTTTTAAAGACAAAGCTGCTCACAGCAGATATTGATCTACTCTCTGGTGTTTACTCAACTATGTATGAAGTTAATTGATGAATAAAACTATTTATAGCATTATTTTTGAAAACATCCTCACTTTACTTGTAGTGCCTAAAACTTGTAGTGCTACTGTACTGTTTATGCATTTTAAAGTGAACAGCAAGGGAGACATAACAACAAACCCACACCCTGACTTTAGTTCATGTTTGCTGCTGATACTTCTGCTTTCTCAGGTGAGTCAAACTTGACAACTCGCAGGTTTTGTCTTCTGGACTGGGACATCAAGTCCTTCATGTTAGCTCAGAGCGCTGCATATTCCTTACTGACAACGCTTAGCTTACCACACAGTGACTCAACTTTCTCTAGAAGCATAATTCTGTCACTGTGGTCACTCAGTCTGTTTCCATGGTCAAAATGATACAGTAACACCAAGGGTATAAACAGAGCTCTGCATCGGAGCTGGAGATTCTCTCAATGTGTCTATGAGCTCTTGTCTTACACATTCTAAAGTCACAGTAGTTACTGAATCAGCAGCCCTTTACTACTCCGGCATGTGGTTACACTCATTTCTGTAACTGTTCAAAGACTTGTTACCGTCAATATACTTTTGGCTCTTAGATTTGTGAGAACAAGTTAAACTGAAACCAGTCTGCAGAGCGGGCCCTGCGTGAGTCTACCTCCTACACTGCCCACTGGGAGTCCATTTGAATCAGTATAATCACAAATTAAGGCTGATTGGTGGAAAATCTTCTCCATGTACAAGTGCTGGATTTTAAGTCCATCCTTCATTGCTCTTTCACAAAAGACTGACTGTTCAGTTTCACCCAGAAATAAGGCTGTTGGCATCAACATTTGGACATGAACACTGATCCAGAGTGTACTGACCGTAATCCTCCCCTCTGAGGATCTCTGGTGCGATGTAGTTGGGTGTCCCACAGAAAGTACTGGTGGTGTCACCTGGTCTGATCCCCTCCTGAGTAGAGAAAGAAGAAGTGCAAAAGTGAGAGCAGTAGTTGGAGAGATAAAAGAGGTGGTGTGGAATATATGAAGGGTAAGAGTATGAATGATGGAAGAAAAAAAAAGAAAGAGGCCCTGTTAGTACCTCTAGTCAATACTGATCTACTGCATTATTGATAATCCTCTGCCAGCCGTCCATACAGTCTACTGAAAAAAATCAATAGCTCTCTTACCTTGCACATGCCATAGTCTGTGAGCTTGATGTGTCCCTCGTGGTCCAAGAGAACATTGTCCAGCTTCAGGTCGCGGTAGATGATTCCTTTTTCATGCAGGAAGTTCAGAGCAATACAGATTTCAGCAGCATAAAATCTGAAGGGAAAAAGCAGAGAAATCTAGAGATTGGTGTGTCCAACCTGTCAGCCCAAAAAAATCCACTTGCAAAAGAAAAAAAGGAAAATAAGAGAATAGGCAGATTGCTGTGAAATTGTAGTTCACGTTCACTCTCTGTTTTGGACGCTCCATGAGCTTTCCTCTAATGTTGCCCTCAAAACAATAACAAGATATCTTATTATCTAATAGGCTACCAAGATACTGGTAATGTGTTCCGTCCAACACTTTCCGGTTGACTGATATGATGAAAACTGCAGCCTCTAGGGGCCGCTAAAGTGTCTTAAAGGGGTACTCCAACAAATTAGTATTGTCTTTTAATCAAATGAGGCTGTTTGCAAGAGACAGATTACAAAAACAGCATGGTCAGGGATATCTTGGGTCACACTCCAAAAAAAGCTGGATCCTGCACAACCAGTAGCGTCTTTCGTTAGGCACTTCCTGGAAGTCAAGTGCGGTTGACACTTTGATTTGCAGTTTGCGGTGTGTTTCAGATGCAAGTGACTGCACGTAAGGTTAAAACCTTTAACCTGAAATATCAGCATCACTGTGGTTCCAGGTCATTGCTCCAAGCCTAAACCGTGTATTTGGTTTAATCCATGTGATCAAACTGGTGAAATACAAAAATGCACAATACACATGCAGCATAGTCCATTATATCTCACTGATTACGAGTTCTGTAGTATAAGGGACCATACTAAGTCTATGTATATAAATAAGATTATTCTCATCATGATGAGCATATTGACATATTTATAGCAAACAGTTTTTGCTTGACTCCTGAAATGATTAGATGTACTCGGTGTGCATCTTTGGTGAGTCAGTAGCATGTTTCCTCTCTATGTGTAGGTAGTGTGTTCTCTGTATCTGGGAGATAAGCCTTCATTAAGACTGACGAGCCTTTCTCTGTCTGCCTGCTGTAAATCCCTGATTGTCAAACACTGAGGGAAAGACTGTTTGACAGAGAAATCACAAATCCCACATTGCTCCCCCACGCTTTCACTGTGACAACCTCGATTGTACACCGTTGTTTCATAGCTGGCATCTAGACTGATAGAAGCTGCATCCTATCAGCAGCACCATCCATCGCCCACCGGCCCGCCTCCCCCATGGCGCGGGGGAATGCAGCAGGGCTCTCTAAGAGCGCTGCTCATGAATATGTACAATCATTATGAGTGATTAACATGCTGCTTTGCATATGTACAGCCACTGTCTCCAGAATACAGATTGCAGGGGCCGATAGGGGCCCAACGGTGCCTCTCTAAATTACCCAGCCTTTGATCCAGCATTTATCAGAGCCGCAGTTGGAGTGCCCTGCAAGTAGACAGGCAAAATGAATTATGTGTGCTCATTATATTTTTCAGAGGGGGGAAAAAAAAAATGTTAAGTTAGAATTTGGCAGCGTTGCCACGTCCACGAAGAGCTGCTAAAGCATGCCATTAAGCATACGTTTGTAAGAAGTACTTAGAAGAAGAAGTACGCTATTGAGGAACATTTTAGATTGAGTCTAAGTACAAAGAAGGTGCAAATAAAAGAATCTTCAACCAAGCGCACACACTCCAGCTGTCCCGAACCACAAAACAAGATGCTTTATGTGACTGATGTTTTTTGTTTTAAGCAAAAGACAGAAACTACACACACCCTGTACTTCACATGATACCATCATCTGGAGGAGGTTCAATCAGTCCACCCCAAAATAGTTGTCAGTTGCATAAGTGTGTTCCCTGTGTAGATGGTGACTGTGCCATGTCAGCTTAACCAAAATCCAATCACATTCACCCACTTCTGTGTCATCCACTCATCATGCAGCCTATTCCTGGAGGCCTGCTCGCTGCAGTGCCTCGCCTTGTCCCTGACATTTTGTAATACACTGTACAGTCTGTATAGGTCAATGGAAGAATCACAACAGTACCAACAGTGTGAGATAAAAGCTCTGACAGTGATATTTGTTTAGAAATGCAACCTGTACTATAGTTCCTTTGACGTGAGTTCATATGGAAGTAACACACCTCAGACTATTTACTATATCTAAATACAGATGTTAAACTCTGGACTGGGAATTAAGTATTTAAAAACCATGTATGTAAACAGGTGTTGTAACATCTGGATGGTTACCTTGCATGTTCTTCAGGGAGCTTCCGTTGTCGCTGCATATGAAACATCAAGTCCCCGCCGTTCACATATTCAATCACCAGGAATAACCTGGAAACCAGAGCATGATGGGAAAATTCATCAGTATATCACTGATATAGTAACACTTTACTAATCTAGCATTTATAAGCTGCATACAAACATTTAATAAGTGGTTCATATCTGCAGTATACTATATACTATAACCCCTCCAGCTGCAATAATATGTAATTGCTGACAAATGCTGTAGATTAATAACCACTTAAAAATGTCCTTATATCTGCTTATAACTACGTTATAGTGTGTTGTAAACCATTTCTTGATGTTTGTATACTGCTTATAAATGCTAAACAGGGCGACTTAAAGTGTTACCAAAAAAAGGTTATGACTAGATAGTTTTTAAAAAATGTGAAAAATAATAAGATAATACATACATAATAGATACATAACGACATGTCCTGCAGGTGAACAAGACTTCAGATCTTTATGAAATATCATGAGTATGTCGGCAATAAAAGAGTACATGCACTACGTCATTTTGATTTAAATCAATCTGCTTCTAGAGAAGGTGTGTTCTATATCTTTGAATACCTGTTGACTCATAAGTGCCTGTTGAAAGCTACTGAATTAGTATTTCTGGGAAACAAAGGCTGATATCATCTAAGACCAAAGACCAACAATGAACTGATACTAACAAGTATTGTCTTTGTAGCCTGATATAGTTTATGCCTCTGAACCACAGACAAAGACATCCAAAGACGAGATGTTAAAAAGACATGAAAGAGCCGTTCTATTGGACTGACACATACCTTTTGTTTCATTTAAATGAACATTGGCAGTGCAGTTTTTTCTGAAACTCCATAATTGCATTTTCATCTCATGGAGAAATTTCCAAGCACACTAAGTGTTTACATGCACAGAGGAATAAACTACACTTGCTATGTTCATTGTGATGAAGGACTACGTTACCCAGTTTTAAGAACATAAGTACAAGCTGCAAGAGAACCAAAAACATCAAATATGGAAGAAGGAAAGCTCTGAACACTTTGCCCAACTGCTTTCAGTCACTAGACCCTCATTAGGGCAAGACCACATGGGAAATGCAGTTCATAGTTGTTTCCTGAGGTCCAGATACATGAGAAGCTGCATAGATACAACATACCTGTATCACAAACTGACGATGAATCAGTACAGAAAACAATCAGGAAATCAAAACAATGGAAATACTGAGAAGTATCAGAAGTAATACAAGGGAAGCAAATATGGCACAAACATGAGGAGCAACACCTATGACCCCTAAACACATCAGTAAACCTCTGAAGCATAATGTTCATATGAAAGATGTAGAGAACCTCAGTATTTGTGATACTATGCTGTCTGTGGAGCTTCCTATGAATTTGGGCCTAGTGTGAACTGTAGTTCCTGTGTGTACTTGCATTAAAAAGCTTTTTTCATTATAACATTTGTGCTGATGATGGTCTAATGACCAAAACTTTAGCTTCATTATGAAATACTTGTACTGGACCAAAGTGTGCAGAGTCTTTCTTTCTCAATAATAGAGTTCCTAAGTCCTGAAAGTGTTTTTAGCCATTCAATATTCCCATTTTTCTTTAAACAATATCCTCAATATTACTTTTGGGGACTCTCCCAGATAATGTAACGATCCAATAGGTTTATATTATGACCACCAGTTTCACTTATTTCAACTTTGTTTCTGAGTAATCATGTTTATTATGTTAATCATTTTGGCATGGCGGACAGCTAAAAATACTACAATACCCATGAGCCTCAGCTGCTGTTGCTATGGAGAAGAAGTCAGAACTCTTGCAGACGGTAAAATTAGTCATCAGTCAGCGGCGTACACAACAGAACCTTAAGCTCAGTGATTGGATGTTTTTAGCTGAAATGCATCTTGAGAGTCATAGATAACTTTTACACCTGAAGTTTTTAGGTACAATACTTATTTATCTAATAGGTTAACTTCATTATATGTTTTGGTCTTTTCTTGAGATTTGTTGATAATTATGAAAAGATAAAAGAACAGCAACCTTATCCTTCATCAATGAAAAGACATTCCTCAGGGAGTAACATTTCACTTCAGTGTGAACTGTCAGCTACTGTGAACTGTATTACAGAGCTGTAACTGACATGTATTGGCTATAAATACAGCATGAGCTCTTCAAAAGGTGTCAGCCTTATCATGCTCTTACCGACTTTCTGTCTGGAAACAGGAGTGGAGGCCTACTAAGAATGGATTGGTGGACGCCTGCTCGAACACATGTTTCTCTGTCTGCACCCAGTCAATATCCTGGAGAGATGAGGAGAGACAGACAGAGACAGAGATGGCATGAAGGAAAGATAATGTAGTGACAATCAATTTGTCTGATCAATAGTTTCTTTGTGGTTAAACAGACAGATGGAGATACACCATGTTATAGATTTAAATCTATCTGGAGCACAGTCCTCACACTCAGGATTACTCTGTTTTGTTCCTTGGACTGGCCTGGTTAAGGGAGTGGACCTTGGATGGAGTGTAAAAAGATAACTAGGCAGCAAGCCAAGCCTGTCTTGAAAACTATCCACCAGTTAGTCATTGACCCAAATGAAGGCCAAACATAATCTTTTGAGAGTTTGTATATTGCCTTATGAGTTAGAAGTGTCAGAAATGTAGATAGACAACGCTGAGCAAAACAGAACCAAATCCACATTTGTTCAATCCACATTTTGACAATGCATTTTATTTTCCAAACGCTTAGACAAATACATTGGGACAGTGCTCTAATATCACATTATAACCTGAGATGTCATTAAAAGACAAAGTGAAAACAACTGACAGAGTTAAGGCCTCAGTAGGCTTCATATGAACTTGGTTCTAAACCTTGTCCTGATGGTTTTTTGCACCTTTCCAAAACAGTTTGGAATTATTGTCTCTCAAGCTTTCTTTTCTTTATCGTTCACGCAATCGAGTGCAACAAGGAAAATATTCGAAAGTGTTGCACCCTTATCCATATCTGTATAATTCATGTCGCCTAGACTACAAAGACACCAATGAGGCAGTAGGAATCAGCCAGGAGAAGGCTATGATGGCTCTTCACCCAGGGACAGGTATGGCCAGGTGTTAAACATGGTCTAAAGGCACATTTAGACACCTTTATCTGGCTTAAAAAACACACACCCTGAATTCACAAATGTTTCATTCTTGTCAAATGTCATAATTCTGCATACCAGATGACTGGTTTAAAATAGAGAAACTTCATTTTCATCTAGGTTTAGGGACAGACAGCTACTTGGCACACTTCTCAAGTCCCTCAGCAGACAGTGATCACACCTTTAAAACGTCACAGCAGGACAATTACTTCCTTGATTTTTGGGGTGTGGTTGGAACTAGTTGCCATAAACATTGAATCAAACATAGCATCACTAGGTGTGTATTGAGGGTAAAAATCTCTGGCACAATCAGGCACAATCTAGGTCTTGATGGCTTTAAAGATATAAGGTTTCATAAATTGCTGTTGTCAGATTGTGAAAATGTGAACTATGAACGTGACTGCAGCAACGTTGTTTACTGTCAGCAGTGGTGGAAAAAGTATTTAGATCCTTTTTTTTTTAAAAAAGTCTCTCTCCACTCAAAAATGTGTTTTTCTTCTTGTTCCTACAGTTGGATGTTGTTCTTCTTCTCTGAGCAGAATGATGGATGTGCAGAGTTTGTTTTCACATCATCTGCTGAAAGTGGAAAGTTTCTCTGAGCTCATTGAAAGTCTGATTTTAAGGGGCGGGCCTACAAGCATGATTTGTGACATCACAACTATTTTGGAAGCAGATTCTGGTCCAGTATGAAACGTACACAGGTGTGATGTGGAAAATATTGTTATATGTCTTAAAACATGTCTGGTGGGGAACTTTAGGTAAATGTATGAAAGTTAAAGTCGTCATTATGCAGACTGGCCTCTGTCTGTTACATTATTATATATTAAATACTTGTATTATTATCACTGAGCAGCATTAGAAGCAACTTTATGCGACACTGTTGGATAGTACAATGCATCACATTTTATATGCTCACAATAGGTCATTAAATCTGAATTTGAAAGGTAAGGATACATCTTTTTCCTTCGACTGAAAAAATGTGACTGCTCTCTTAAAAAATATTAAAATATGATATATTTATGGACAATCCAACACATACATAATGCTGAATTTTTATACAGTAGTATAAAATGGAAATATTCAAGTAAAGTACAAGTGTCTCAGAATTGCAATAGCAGCTGAACAAATATACCCTGTTCCTTTAAATCACAGACTGTGAGCAAAGCGGGACCCCTTCCAACAATTTAATAACAGATCTAATCTCTGGAGTACTCACACTGTATTGTTATCAGTCATCTGTGCTTTTAATTGTTCATACTTCAGTTATAGAAAGCTATGAGTGTTTCGCCTGAGGCAAGGATGTTTTATGCTGATTTACAGTATCATTAAGTTGATGATAGTTAATGTTTTATGTGAGTTACAATAGAGTGTGTCTAAATTTCAGCTCTCCATGCTGTGCTACGACACCGTATGGGTAATTTATAACATAACAACAGAGACCCCATAGAGTGCATATGATAGTAAATTCCTTCTGGTCAACTCATTATTACTTGAGGAATTTATAATTATGCAGAATATGCCATCCTAACACATCTCCTATTGGTCATTTCAGCTACTTTAGTAGTTTGTAGTCTGTCTGTGCAAAGCTCTTAATACCCTCCTTTGATGTCAGGCATTACACTACTGAAGAGATGAATAATTCAACTAATGTGCATCAATAGGGCCATGAATAAATGAAAAAGGTTTGTCCAATAAAAACATCGGGAGGACTTGATGATATCTTTAGGTTCTCTTCATTACAGCAAAACTGCCTCTTTGTCACAGAGTCCAAGAATATCTGGATTTAAACACTGGATGTAAGTATGAGGTGTTCATGTGTGGAAAAGAAAAAAATATTAAAAAATTGATGATGGAAACGGAGCGCATGAGGCCTGCAACATGATTGAATTAGTTGTGCAGATGTTGGATGATGCAGTATCTCTGGACAGTGATGCTTTATGTGGCTACATCAGCCTGGTGGGGTTTGTGTTGAAGGAGATGTCAGCTGAGCAATAGCTCCATCTTGTGGCCATCAGCAGGACATAGCATCGCTGTTCACCAGTGAAAAACAACATTTAAAAAAATTCAACATCTCTTAATCCACAGAACACACTGTCAATAGGTTTCATGGGATTATTTCTTTGGAAGAACGTAGACACACACAGACAGATATATTAAAATCTGGACAAATAAAACCAAAATAATCAGCATGACTAGACACCACCACAGGTACTGTATGTGAAAAAATGATTTTCTGTAATTTGCATAAATGTTGCCTTTAAGAAGCTGAATATGGAAGTACTGTAATTGTTCCTTTTCATGTACACTCCTGAAAAAATGTGTCATAATCCTTGGAAATAAGGAAACACCGTATTCTGCCTGCTACATTCTCTTAAATAATAAAAAAAATGAATGTCAATTATGTGTATGTCTGCATATTTCTTGCTTTAGGAGCATTATGCAGACTTTTCCTTTTTGAAATGAATTTCACGTCATGTTCATCTGGCGATACATCACTGCAAAAAATATGTTTCATCTTCCCTCTCCTCTTCCCCCTCTTCCTATGAGTCACCCACTCACTCATTCCTGCTTCCTCCTAAGACATTTTTCCAATTCATGTGCTCTCTGCCACTTTGGTGCTGTTTCCACCCCCTCTCCCTCTTCTTCCTCCTTTGTCCGATTCTTTTTTTTTCCTCATTCTTTTCAGAAGCTCCACCACCAGTCTCTGACTCAGTCTTGTTCACTCCCTTTCACTCGTTCTTGCTTTGAAATTATCCTTATGTCTGAAACTTTTATCCCATACATTATCCTTCGGTCTTTCTTTTTCACACTGATTACTGCTCTTACACTTGTTACATAGTCCAGCACTTCCCGATCCCTGCCCCCCTGGGACCCAAAGCTCTGCTGCTTTTCATTCTAGCCAACTACAAAGCAATTAAACAGATGTAGGAAACAGCAGTCCTCTAAGTCCAAGAACAAGGACTCATATGAAAAATCATATGCATTTAAAATTCACCTCCTCAGCTATGGAATACATTTGCTTCGCTCATAGACTGCGTTCACCTTCATCTATCCTGGATCTGTGCACAGGATTTACATACCATCTTCTTCTGTGCCGTCTACGAGTTCCACCCTGAAGTACAACATACACTGGCTGCGACTCACAGCATCTCGTCATTTGACATCCATATAGCACTCAATGGAGGTGCCGATCAGACAAAAGACATAATCATGGTACAGTAGCTGGGATATGACACTTACAGGCAGCAAGTGTGATTAAACTGCTGCTTTTCTGGAGCGTGTTGACGCAGGGAAACAGGACAGTGGAACATGCTGATGTCACCTGTGTATGAGCTTAAAAAGAAAACTGTTTTGACATGTATCATATGTTACCAGTGTGTGCTGACACAACTCCACTCTGCAAAAGCGACCCAATGCAGTGTTGTCACCTTGTCCTCTATCTACTGTATTTCTAGGTAATCCAAAAATAAAAAGTGGAAGCCCCTTGCTCTCAAAGAGACTGTGTTAGATGTGCAGAAATAAACAGGTGCATAAATACCTGAGGCCAAACATAACATTTGCAATCTCTTCTTTAGGAATCCATTTCTGGACAAAAAAGCACCAGGATGAAAAGATGACTTTGAGTTCTACCTTTGTAGATTTTGCCATAATTTCTATCAGTAATAATATCATTTGGGAACACAGTGATCATTAAAAAGAAGGTTGACGGGGCAACAAATACAAGCAGTCAGACAATCAGTAAGGTTGGAAACAAACCCACAGGTTAGACAAACTTATTCAGAAGAGAAAAAGATAAGCAAGGATGAAAATATTACCCAAACTTTTATCCAGGATAAACTTTGATCAGCTGTAAGTAGGATGAGGGATTATTACTGGCATTTTGTGTGCACTCACCTACTGTTTAAACAAAGTGTTTTAGATGATCTGGATAAATTGTTACAACCTGTACTGGACTTCATTGTAGCGTTGTCACCATGTTCCCACATCCCATCAGTCAACTCAGTGAGTACAATGTTATCAAAACTGATAGAAATGATGGCCAAATACTATGGAAATAGGACCTAAATGGTAATAAACCAGAATTACGATTGTACATGCCATGTTGTAAATGTTTTCACCCGATGCCTTCACAACCATGTTTATAACGCTGACACAAACCATATGTGTCCATGTTAAAAAGGGATTTACATCTGGAAGGATGGCTAGTATAAGGAGCCAAGCTACAAGTACTGTTGCTGTGAATTCTGCGTTCAAACATGCATTAGAAGCACGCTGTCAACATACAATGACTTAGAAACAAACAGCAACCACTCCGTCAAGATACCTTGTTATTTTTGGTTATTAGAATAGAGGTAACTAGCATACTGAGAGTCAAATATCTGCTGCTTCTTTGTCACATCTTGACATCCCAGGTATACTCGGATCCTCACCTCATCATCATGAACCAGCTCCTTCTTCACCACCTTCATGGCGTAAACCTGCTCGTTCTTCTTTAGCCGAACCAGCAGAACCTTGGCGTAGCTGCCACGCCCGATCACTCGGATCAGGTCGAAGTCACCCAGCCCCAGTGCCAGACCCTGAGACAGCTTAATGCCATCGATGCCGTCCACTACTGCCTTGATATCCTGGAGTCGGGTAGAGTTAGAATAATGTGACACTCCAAATACCTCAATGTATAGTCATGGTTTTAGTTAGTAGAAGAATGATTAAATAACATGACTTACTAAATATTTTTAAACAGAAGAAAATGTAATGACTGAGAAAGTAAATTCAGTCCTTCTCACCTCTGCATCTGCATCCTCTGTTTTGTCCACTGTACAGTTGTGTGCTAAAAAAGGTACTGCAGGAAACAAATACAGAGAGTCACTGAGTTAATGTCCAATGTGACTGAATTGAATCTACACTTTAACATGTTGGGTTTTTTTGGGCCAGTAGAGGGAGGTAAAGTACAGAGAATCAAGTCCAGCCAGTCACAGGATATACTGTACCAAACTAGGTCAATCCACAGGGGGTTCTCTTATCAGGGATCCCCAAACAGAACCCCACATTACTCCACTGCCTCCTTTTAACAGGATTTAAGACTCTGTTCTATGGACCCATCAGAGAGTAGTGGTGTTTTTAGACTTACATACAGTGACTGATGATAGTGAGTGTGAGGTGAAGCTACCAGGGACTACAGTGAATCCTCTTAACAAAGTAGTCGTTATACTATATTATTATAATTCATGTGTCTGGGGACTCCTAGAGTTGCAGCAAGAGCTGTGGGAACCATCTCTGGTAACTACTGTACTTGTGTTTATACAGTGTACTGTACAGTACATGTAATATACAGTACAAATGGCATCTTCAACATACAACAAGGGAACATTTACATAGTACTTCTCTGTAGATCAATTCACAGCCTTATTTTTTATGATTATTTATTTATTGCTCATTTAAACTCATGGGAGCTTTGTTAACTGATGTATGTTTGTGTTTTTGATGCTGTCATGTGAGTTTCACTGCTGCACTGCTTGAAAAATTGAGGAGCAGGTTGTGGATTTGACAAAGCCATGTTAGAGAAGTTTATAAATGCATGCATACATGCATATATGCATATATGCATGTATGCATGCTATGTATCCACAAGAGGCAATTTAGGGTTAGGTTAGCTTGATATATGAACAGTGGGGGCTGAATATAGATATATAGAACTCAACAATACAACGTTATGCTGCGTCCCACTTCACCATATTACCTGAACACAGTATGTAGTATACAGTACTAAGAGAAAATGCAAGAACAGGAGATGCTTCATGTCAATCCAGCTGTAACTTGAGAACGCTCCACAAAGCCACAGCAGAACGTACTAGATGGTTTTGTTCCCTGAGGTTCTCCTGGAGTTGCTTTAACACCATCCATTATTATTTTATCAGCTTTTCCAGCTGTGAGCAGATCTTCTGTTTCCTTTGTGCTTTTCATTGTGGTAGAAAGGTGTCCATCAACACCACATTCAAAATTAACTGTTTTTAGTAGGAATATTGACTGTTTTCAGTATTTTGTTATTTTTCCAGTGTGACCACATAACATATTCAAAATCTGCATAGAATTAGTGTGCAGTATGAATTTTGGACACACGCATGGTAACCTCCTGATTCGTTATATTTACACTGTGCAAAGAGAGATACTCAGGTGTTGTTGATCAGAAAAGACTTTGTGGTATTAATTTCAGAATTGAAGGACTACACCTTGAGATGAGCCAGAGTGTCCTCTCTTTAAAGCTGCAGTTACACCACAAAGTGACATTTGCTCATCCACGCACAGTAAGCGGGGCCAGAAGTTTGATGAATGTAGTGACTACTAGCAGGACTATTTGGTGAACTGCTGTAGCTAGCAAGCTAACGGCTAACTCCTAACCACCTAGATGAGCTAGTGCTAGTCAAACACAATAGCTCCCGATGCTTCTCTCTATTTTCTCTCCACTGTTCTGTTTACTTCCACCTGACTTTTTGTTCACCAATTCAACAATGAGCAACACTTGAGTTGCAGTTTTTTTGTCTATGTGTGCAAACTGTTCAAATCAAGTCTATAAGCACTCTGAGGTGCCTCCATCTTTCAAATGCACACAGCAGAACCCCAAAGGACTGTTTCTAATGGATATAAAACAACGTCTAAAACAAATGGGTATAAAACAATTTTTCATTTTGTTCTAACTGGACAGCCATAAAATTATGCATGAATTATGTTCATGTACTGTATCCTGATAATAGCATTGTTCTGAGTGGCCTATTCTTTATTAAACTGCTCATCTGTTACATTTACAGTTAACTGACTCAGAGTTGCTCTTTTTGTCTTTTATCTCAAAGCAGTGCAAACAGCTCACACTTCCATTTACAGTTGTCTTAACTTATTAAGAAGGTTTCCATGTTACTTACTCCCATCTGTGTCTTCTGTGTCATCTGGTGGAAGGTCCACCTCTTCGCTCTTTGCATCTGAAGGGGGCTCCTGTGATGGCATGACTGGATCCTGAACAAAGAAATTCAAAAATCCACCTAAATATCCCCGGACTGATCTCCACTGATATCCACAGACGTAGCCACTCATAGTTTGACACTTCTGGAAGAATGTGTGATGAATCATGTTGCCAAGGACTGAGAGGAAGATGTCTGTATTTAGAGAGGTGTTCTCAGCAACGTACAGAGAGCATGTTACTCAGACACTATGGAAATGCATTTGATCATTTCATCTTATCAGGCCTCAAAGTCACTTATCTCACACTGAAGATACAGAGTTGAAGCTGTAACAAAGAAGTGATTTCCCACTGCTGATGGGGGACAGTTAGCTCAGTACAAGAGCAAACAGTGTACAGACTACATTGATTTTTTAGTCAGAGTTTTAGGCCTCAGAGGCTGAATTTTGGATCTCTGTATTTGGTCAGAGGTTTGTATGTATGTATGCTGCCAGCAGCTATAAGATAAGGGTCAGAGAGGTACTGAGATTGAGGCTGAGGTTAAACTGTATGATCATATTAAAGTGCTCACTAGTTTTCTGTCAAAAAAAAGAACAGCATACTGTGCAGTGTGAGGATTTTAATATTCTAGTCTGAAAAGGCGTGCATGTGCTGAAAGGTAATGTTTCTTGTGTGCAGAGAGTGAGATCAATTAATTTCTCTTCATTGAAGTCTTACCTGAAGATGTCTTCAAACAGTCAGTCTGACATTTAAAACGTAAGAACAGAACCTAGATTCTATTTCTAGGTTTGATTTTTTTTATGAATCCAGTTAATTACAACTCAGGTCTTATATTTGTGTTGTGGTCATCAGTTCTGTCAGTAATAACAACACTGTCTCTAATGATGGCAGGTGAGAGCAGGACTCATGGATTGTGAGAAGGTGCCAGCAGTATTTGTTTTCCTGGCTTCTTGTTTGCTCATTTCTTCTGAGATATTTTATTTCTCTACTGTCACTTGATCAGAGGCTTGCTTCTCCCGTCTATCAACAGCAATTCTAAAACTTTACAGAGTGTTTCAAGCTGTCTCTGAACTGCAGCCTTAGCATTCCCTTAGCTGTTTCAGTGGACGCATGATGTCCAAGGAACAACATCAACAACAGGAATCTTATCTTATTATAGTTATTTGATACTCATGAGCTTGTGAAGCAGGTGGCACAGGGAGTACAATACACCTCTTCAGATGTTTGTACACAGTCTACCAACAGAAGTACTCTGTTTTTAACCTCTACACTGACTCACCAAGTTAACTGCTAAGATCTGGGAACACAGCGACAGGGCAGGAAGCGTGCAGTCAAATGAGCCCAAACTATCTGTTATAAACATCCATCACAGTTTACAGACCAACTTCCTGCTTCAGTGCTGGCCTACTGTACTTACTGTAGTTGTGCAACAGTGCACCTGATTATTACCAACATTTCAGGTGCGCTCACTTTGACCTCTCAATAGGCTGGTTGATTAGCTTGTGAACAAGCTAATGTTTCATGCTTGTCTGACTGTTTGTGTGTGTTTCTCTTGTCAGACTGTGACGTTGTTGTGTTTCCAGATCTCAGCAATAGTGTTGCCAAGTGGGCGGAGCTATTTCGGGCACCTATGGTTCCAGTCTAAAAGTCCCATTCATTTTTCCCCACAGACAATGTTATGTGTTACAGTTGGAGCACCTCTACAGTTTGAAATATCAGTTCAAAAGATGAACAACTGCATTAGAAAATATCTGGTTCTTTGATAAATAGTTGAAGGTACAAGCCTGTAGACATAAAAACTACATCTACAACTGAATAACTACAATTCCCAAAGTGCATTTCAGCAAGACACATTCAATCCTGGACCTTAGAATTCTGTTACATGCAACACTAATGGCAGATGGAATTATAATCTGCAGAGATAAATCAATTTATTTTCAGATTCTGGGTTAATTTTGGATGAATTCAGCAAATCCAGCGCCATTTGATTTGTTCCAAAGTGCAAAAATGATGCATTTTAACAGACAGACTCTGTCTTATCATAACAGTCAGGAGCCCAAATGAACATTAAACCTGTTTTTATGCTGTAATCATTCCTCCTGTTCATACTGACCATTAGAAGATCCCTTCATAATGACTTTACAATGGAAGTGATGGAGGACAAAAAAATGTATTTAAAAGTTTATCTGAAGCTAATATGAAGCTTCAGCGTCCAAATGAGTCAAATCAAGTAGATATCTTTCAACGTTACAGTCTTTTTAGTGCCAAAGTCCCTCTTTTTGTTACTATACTTCCACCTGCAGCTCAACAGGGAAACACTGTCCGAGGAAACACAAAGAGGGAATTTGATGCTAAAAAGACTGTAAATGTGTCAGATATCCACTTGATATGACTAACTCAGACTGATGAAGACTCATATAAGCTTCACATCAACTTTTAAATGACTGTGTGGACACACTGTGGATTTTGGCCTCCATCACTTACATTGAAAACACATTTGAAGGATCTTTTAATATCCAGTATGAACAGGAGGAATGATTACAACAAGGAAAACCTCTGTCACTGCTCATATGGACACCTGACTGCTGGTTTAAGATACCTGAAAAGTTGTGAACCTTTCCTTTAAGTGGCTTCTTCTTCATAGCTACGGCAGCTAAGGCTCCTGGTTATTGTAGTATTTAAAGCCATCCGCCAAATGATGGATAAAACATGACCTCTCTTAAATGATGTTAAAATCATTACACTTTCTGGAACCAGTGTTGATGGTATAAATGGCAAAAATAAGACCCAAGTTGTAATCACTTTTCTCTATTTCCCTTCAAACTTAAATGAAGAGACATAATGAACACTTTCAAATCATGCTCATGTTCAGCATACAGTATGTTCTACTGGTGCAACTATCACATAATACTCCTCTGATGATGGGATGCATTATTCCCATCGTTTGTGTCCACAAAATGTAGGCTTCATGTCAGAGTTTGCCAGAATGCTGTGAGACTGTGTTGGCGTTGGATAGGACAGGCTGGCACTGCTGTGTGCTGCTCGGGACGTGATGAAATACTCACCATAAGCCTTTGGCAGGTCTGAGGGATGAGTCTGTGACAGCGCTTATGGACCAGCAGTTTGCAGTTGATACACTTGTAGCCCTGCCTGCCCAGCCCCCATATCCTTTCACTACAGTGGCCACAGTAGGCTTTCTGTTAGACACACACAGGACAGGACACACTGAAACAGACACACACTGACTGACACAATCAATATTAATGTGTTCAGCAAGGATGGCATCAAGTAGTCAACTGTACAGGCCACACCGGGCGCTCGTTATTCCCTATTAATATTCTGCTTTTATGGCAGTTGTTTGTTGTTTATCTTCATTTCTTGTTTCGTTGTTTACTGGCATCTTGGTGGCTCATGCACACTTCTGGGGTTCTGTGTAGCTGAGACTCGCTGAAGTTCATTCTGTTACATAACATGGTCTCTCAAGCGTTTGCTCTTTGATTGGTTTTTTCTTTGTGGTTGTTTTTTTAGCTTGTCTCTTACATTGCTATATTAGTACCAAAAGGATGTTTAGTTTGCAGCTCAGCGTCCCTGGACATCAATAAATCTGTCACCAAAATGTCTCACTGGAGACTTCAACACTTAAGATGCAGTGTGTGTGCTTGGGTGTATCGACAACATTCATTCACAGGGTGTGTATGCTGACAGTGAGAGGAACAAAGAGTCCCAGTCACTGCTCCGTTGCTATGGAAATTCTTCAGTCTGACTTCAAAGGCTTCCTTTAGTCTCTCTAATCTAACTCTACATAGAGGTTAAGGCTTACTTTTATACATGAATTACAAACTTTTGGCTCTTTTATTTTATCTCCCTACTCTCTTTCATACGCAGCGCTCACAACCTGAGAGTAATCTGCAGTATTAAGTCAAATGAACTGTCGGGCTTTGGACAGGCTACAAAACACCAGGAAGTGCTTTTAGTTATGCTGTTCTCTCCTTGGGTTCAGGCGAGAGTTTTACAAGCACAAGTACTGATAAATAAGCAATGGATTAATTCACACAGACATTTTTAAGCTTTCATTTCAAGACTATCAGAGATCTATAAGCATAGTAGAGGCCTTGCTAATGTGTTTACATGTTTAATGTTCTACATTCATGCTAGCTGCTTTGTAAGGTTGTACTTTGCCACAGCAGTGCTTTGAGCTACATGCTAATGTCAGCGTGCTAACATGCTTACAATGAAAATATTAACATGCTGATGTTTAGAAGATAATGTACCCACAATGCAACTCGACTTGATTCACTTGACTTTACAGATTTGGGTGTGTTATGCTAGTAGTGGAGCTGCTAGCCTCCAGCAGAGATGAAGAACAGGTCACAGAGGTCTGATAACCTCACTTCTTTATAACCCCACACCTCCACATTTTCATCTCCAAACTTGTAGTCTTCAGACTACGGAAGAGGATAAGGGCCACATGTGAAAACTTCATACCAGCAAATATTTAGGTTTCAAAAATTGGGAGGATTTTTCGGTGAGGGGGACATGAAGTGAAAGTTAAGTTTAACTGGAGTTGATGACAACTACACCCGTTACTGTCACTGCAACAAAACCTTTGTGAGTAAAAAGCCAATAAATACTTTATCAAACTACCTGTTTAACAAGCACAAACATGTAGAAAAGTGATATTTTCAACTGCTTTGCCTGTAGCGTCTCATCCACCGCCGGTATGTTTTACACAACCACAGCGCATCACAACAAAAGTCTGTCTGTATGTAGCCTAACTGTCTCTCTGAGTTTGCCACGTATCTTAACATTTGGCAAATTCTTCTCAACTTAGTTACTGGCTGAGACAAACCAGTACCTCCTCTTCTCTCCCAGTAGTACCTGCAGGCAGTGAATCAGGATGAAGGACTGACTGCACACACACACTGTACAGAGCCAGAAACAGGTTATAATATCAAAAGGAAAAACTAAAAACTCATAACTCAAATACATTTTTCATACATGGCCATAATCCTCCTCTGTATCAGACCCAACTGACGCTGACTCAAGTGACATCACCTGAGGCAGTTTATCAGATTTCACACAGCTACATCTGGAGACACACAAGGCTTTATACAACTCATTAAATATATGCAGTAAACACTTGGAAACACTTTGATGTATTAACATGATCACTTGTATGTTTGGGACTGTGTGTGTATTTTCTTACATGTGAAGTGTCTGATGTCATGTTTTTTTTATCTGTAAAGTGTGCAGAGACTTTTGAAACTTAAGTTGATGATGTGTAAAATCGGTGTCTGTCAGTGATGTCCTTGACCCAGCTGGACTTCTCCCCACTGCTCAGTTTTGTTAGAGATGAGTGCTAATGTGATCCCAGAATCCCAGAGTCTGCTCAAACCTGGGATTTCATCACATTGTCATATTAAGAGTCGTCATCATGACATGACCGGCCTCAGATTTTGCACCAAAAAGGCCACACCTCTTTTTAAGGGCAAACAACAGACAGCCAGGATCATCAGAAATAAAAAAGGCTTCTATTTAAGGAGATTGTCAAACACACAACTACACTGCAGCCGCCAGACTGAACCCCGGCACAGATGAAGATTGCATCATTTCTCTAGCTGTTTGTCATGTTGAAGCGCTGGTTGTGGAGGTCCAGCAGCCGACTGCAGCTGGGGAATAAAAGGATGAGAGGATGAAAAAGGCTTTTATCGATTGACAGTCCTGCCTTCAGCCCAGCAGACAGCATTACAGATCATATGAGTGCCTGGAAACTGAGCAGCCTAATATGCTGAGAAATGATGCTCTGTCTGATTTACCTCTGACAAAGAAAACTCATCAGAGCAGACTGACCAATGACATCTACAGAGATCTGTGCAGTGATACTGGGTCATTACTGTAACAAAGGATGAGAGGATATAACAAAGAGGGATAGCAAATGAGCTCCTTTTTTTGTATTTCAAGTTTATTTATGACTTTAATAAGGAGCATTTCTTAAAAAGGATGTAAGAACTAGAGCACACTGTCATCTGCATAATGAACAACAATCACATAAAAATGCAAAAGAGTGACAAAATAAAAGAAAACAAATAAAAATAATTTAAAATGAAAACAAACCACCTCATACAAAAAACATGTTCAAAATCACTGAAGAAAGCTGCAGTGAAAAAATGCTTCAACTATCTGTTGATGAAGATCATGTGATATGATCAAAAGCTCCACAACATATACTTTACTATATATACTTGTTTTGTCAAGTACATGCAAACAGATAAGATGTAACTTCACATGAAACAAAGGACGTGGTTGTAACAGCATGCTGGCTCTACTCAGCCAATCAGGTTGAGCCTCGTCCATTTCCATCAGTATCAGTTGTGCTGTTTGTGACCACTGTGCCCAAAGGCAGCAGGATGAAAACGTTAGAGCAGATGATTTAAGCTGCGTCCCAAATCCACACTACATACATATTCAAAGCAGGTTTTGAATATATAAAATAAAATTAAAATGAAGTGTTCTCAAAACGTCACAGTGCATCCAAAAGAAGAGAGACTCTGGCCGTTAAATCCACAAGGCTGATTATATAAACCAATCATAGTTTCTGGTTTGGTTAGTTATTGGTTGCTCTACAGAAATGTCAAAGTACTGAAGGTTTCCAACTATTTCAGAAACCGTATTTCCAGTTTGTCCACCAGAGAACACTGAGCAGTAAAATCTCCCTACATTGTGGGGTTATTGTTCTCCACACTCCATTGTGATGGGGGCCTGTTCACTAATCCTATACATTTTGGTTCAGATATAGACATTATGTAATTAATATTCAGCTTTTTTGCCGAATCATATGGTTAGCAAATCTTCAGAGGCCCAGTGCCAGACCGTGGCCCGGGGCCTGGGAGCCCCTGCTCTGATGGACACTGTAGGTCAACAAATAACAGCCTGAAGGCCAATTACCCTCATTGGGATACTTCAAAACTGTTCGGAATGTATCAGAAAGCTGCTGCAGATAGATAATCTCAATGTAAAAAGCAAATGTTGAAAATGTTTAACATGTACTAGTCAATACCCCATGTGGAGAGCAATATGATACTGTGTCTTCTGCTGCTACAGTGGAACCATGTGGCAGGTTTAGTCAACCTCGTTATTTCATTTTCACATGAATAAAAACAATTCATAACATACAGACGTGCAGTGAAGTGTGCACATGGCTGAGCCCTGTGGTAACGTCTGATGCTCGGACCCCTGCTGGAGGACGGAAAGATAAAAGCTGCCGTCCAACACAGACAGAAACAAGGAACAACTTTCTCCCCCACTCACCCATATCATTAAAGGACTAGAGAGCAATCAGAGCAGGCATGTCTCTGTGTCAAAATGTAGAAAATATATAGAGATATTTAACGTTTATTTGGATGCAGATTGGCATCAAAATATGCTCTTTTTCCATCTATGTAAGTGCAACGGGAAAAAAAGTGAAAATCTCATTCTATACTGTATCTCATATGTTTTTCTGTTGACTAAAAGACAAACAAATTGAATGGAAATGAAAAGTAAACCTCTATAGGTTAATATCTGGATGTCGTGAGCATCACTGGAGATATAAGTTTGTATGCGTCCATTTATTCATTCTGATAACACATCTCTAGTCAGCAAAAGTGGAAATTTGCTCGTTCCATCTCTCTCACAGCAGTCTGCATGAACCAGACTTTCTGTTTGCATTTTTTTCTTGTGCCACAGGAGGCTGGTGTCAGTCATCTCCCTAATGGAGCGCCTGAACAGCCAGCGGGGACGACTGAATTCTACTTCATCACATGGGAGACAGGAGCTAAAGAGACCCCATTATGTCTAATGGGAGGGATCCACAAAGCAGCCTTCTCCACTGCAGCGTCAGGGGGAGATGGAGCAGGGTGGAGGAGGAGGAGGAGGAGGAGGGATGGAGGGAAAACGTGTAGACAGTGAGAGGAAAGAGAGGGATGGAGTGAGAGAAGGGAGGAGAAACCTGACCTACTTCTTCCTGGCTTATTTATATGCTGAGGACAACATAGTGAACCAACCAGACGCCTGGAAGCTGGCATAGCAACAACAGTCAGAGAAATCCCAGTCTGAAAACCAGCTGGTTAACAATACAAACACCTGCTGCTAAACTGTAGATTTATGTTCAAGCAACATCCAAAGACATCGGAAAAATTACAACCCTCTCTACTACAGCGCACATTTATACACAACAATATACTGCATAACAATATGTTTTATAGGAAACGCAACACTCAGAATACATTTTTTATTAACGTTAAACATCGACTGTCAACAGATTTCATTCATTTTCTAGGCAACTGAAGCATGCTAAAAGCTTTTCTGGATATATTTATGTTCGGGACGGATGGTGGAAGACTTCATTTAGATTAAATACAGGACAGACTGCTGCAGCCAGGGCCAAAGAGCATGTCACCCACTGCAATGATGTGTTTCTAATACAACAACAGAGCTCTACAGCACAGAGGAAAAAGATATATCAGACACATGGTACGTTAGAGCTGCAACGATTAGTTGATTCATCGATTGGTTGTGAATTATTAAATTAATTGCAAACTATTTTGATGATCAATTAATCATTTGGAGTCATTTTTTAAGAAGAACATTTCCAGCTTCAAAAATGTGAATATCTTCTGGTTCCTTTAGTCTCTATGACAGTAAACTGAATATTTTTGGGTTGTGGAATGTTTGTCGGAACAAAACCAGACATTTGAGGACGTCATCTTGGGCTTGGGGAAACAGTGATCGACATTTTTCACCATTTTCTGACATTTTATGGACCAAACAACTAATCAATTAATTGAGAACATAATCAACAGATGAATCAATGATGAAAATAATCTTTAGTTGCAGCCCTACACTATTTGTGATTGATCAGTTCATTGTTAGTTTGGCTCTCAGCAGCCACATCACAGTTTCATGTGAAACATCAGTGTTTCTCTGGTGGACACAGGATGTCTGGTGGGAGCTGTTAGCTGATGCTAACGTTTGCTCAGCTTGTTTCTCTGATAACTTAAGATACAGAAGTTCAGCAGGTTTTTCCAGGAGCCGAATTATTCTCCTCCTCTCCAAAAACAAACATACATGGGGATTAAAACTGGTGAAACCACTGAATAAAGCAGTTTCACATTAAAAATCAGTGTTTCTCCAAAGCTGTTCGGTGGACACAGGATGTCTGGTAGGAGCTGTTAGCTGAGCTGCTGCTAATGTTTGCTCAGCTTGTTTCTCTGATGGGGGAATGACGCTATTGACAGGTGACTATGGAGCTACTTTTGTGTCTTTATTATGCAATCAAAATAGATTTGAGAGCAAAACTATCAACATTGCAATCAAAGAATGTTTTATTACAAGTAAAATTAATTTGTGACTAAAATGCCAATCAAAAACTTTTGTTTGCAAATGTAACAGGATTAGAAATAATCTCTTTTATGAATTTCTACACATAGATATGCCTGTCTACATAGTTTTGGAGTCCCCTGGTGGAATAATAGCTGCACAAATAGCGTTCCTTTCTGCGTGACTCAGCAAAGATACTTTCAAGCTGGAGGTGGGTACACATGAGCAATGCTGCAACCGATGTGTTTATGTTTAATGCTTTAAAATTGTTTTTGCAACAGTCAGTAGCATGCACTATAAACACTAGTAGCATGTAGTCAGAAAATGACGGATGTTTATGTGCAGGAATAGTAACTTTATCCACGAGTGCTTTGATTAGCATGTTGAGCTAATGCTAGTTAGCTAGCCTCGCACTTGCTGGCTTGCTCCGTGGTGTAATGTCTTCTAGTAATTATTTGAGATGGTCACTCTTTGTTACACAGACTTGAACACTTGCAGTTGCATGACACACTGTTGACGGTGACTGTGTGTTGATGATTTTTGTACCAGTAAAGAGAAGAGAGAGAGAGAGAGAGAGAGAGAGAGAGAGAGAGCAGGTCCTGTGTGGCCGTGCTGTTACAGGGATACATCCACCAGAAACACACGACCTGACACACAAATCCAAACATTTTGTTTGCTTTTGCGCTGAATCTCGTGGGCGGGGCCTATGCTGAAAGATGTAAGACACGTCTCTATTGGCCAGTCTCGATCGCAGTGACAGTTTGGCAACATCCACCAGATTCAGCTCAACAGCAAACAAAACCTTTGGATTCACAAACAAAAGTCTTTGATTCGTATTTTAATCACAAGTTTATTTTGTTTGCAATAAAACATTTTTTGATTGCAGTGTTGATAGTTCTGATCTCAAACCTGTTCTGTCTGATTGCATAATAAAGACACAAAAGAACCTCAATAGACGACCAAATGAAACAGACCGTTAGCTTGATTAAAATTACTGATTTCTCTGGGTTTGAAAATTGTTGGAAACATTTGGGATAATGTAAGTACACAACTCAACAAAGTATTTAACATAGATCTGGAAGTGGATTTGGAAAAACTTTGTCATAATTATTGCCTGATTTGTGTCCACTGGCAACCAAAGTCTTTGGTATTAGAGGAGCAGATGAGTAGTATGTGAATGCATTTTGGATCAAAGCAACATAAAGTAGGAGAGCAGCAGTCCAGTCATTATGATTACACCTCTCTACAGCCCAGAGGTACGTCTGTACAACTGTCTACCTCAGGATGCGTCTTAATTGAATAATCCAGGCTCCACAGTGCTTCAGTAGTAATGACTGCAAGGAAGAGGTCTTGGACCAAAGTGCTGAGTCAGCATGTCAGCACACTCTGCTTATCCACTTTCTGGTCTAGACATGAAGAGCCATAGCACCCACGGGAGACGTTTCATCTCCAGACCTGCTTTCCTAACCAGGGAGACAGTCAGGATCTTCTAAACTCTCTTTCATACTGTAAACTTACAACTGGCAGGAATTTTGTTTGTGAATGTATGAAACAGTCTGAGCTAAATGTTTCCCCACAGACCTTCAGACTTTAAGGAAAACTGACATAATTCTTATGAAGCCTCATAATTCAGCTTTCTTTTGAGGTGTTCCCCTCAGGTCTCAGATTTATATATGCTGATTGAAATGTGCATTTTCCTTGTTGTCAACTTGAATATTTCTGCAAAAACATATGATAGAAAAACAATATTTAATATTTAATAAAGATACTACATGCTGAGAGAGCCAACACTTTCTTCTTCTTCAGTGGAAACACATTAGCTACTTAAAGCCTGATTGAAACATGCATTAATGTCTTTGTTCTTCTGGCTGTTGTGTATCACAGAACACTTTAAACACTGAAGTCCTGCTGCAGACAAGCAGAGCGAGCAGGTGGCGCCCTTAAACATCTTGGCAGGGAGCTGGTTGAAGCCCACATGTGCTTTCAAGTACCTGGATGGAGCGTGGAGCTGTGAGCTAAGATGAGACAACTGCTAAACAAGCCATAACTAGGACACCATGAATTATGCATCAATATCCAGATAGCTTAGCTGGAGCAGTGACTTGATTACCTGTCATATATAATTCAACTGCAGTATGTTTATGACAGAGTGTGCTGTATACTCCGAGTCTGCACAGAAACAGAAAGAAGCTCATACTAATGTTGGTGATGGTGAATGATGATTATGAGCAACAGACTGTTTGCTGAACTGGAAATGATCATCATGCACCACTGCTTAAGTGTAATATGGGCTGATGCACCACAGGACATGTGTTCAGTTAAAATTTCAATAGAGAAAATGTTGTTTCATTTTCTTGTATTAAATGTATCACTTTCTCTTACATATGATTACATGTCAACTTATCCATTAAGTCCCTTATCCCTTATCCATGACCATTCTGCAAAATCCAGAATTACATCCAAGAAAGAGAAAATAAAGTATGATTAAAGGGGAAAACAACCATTTTATACATCAAGTGTTTCCAGGTGTTGGGGAGCACCACTGCACATGTGAACAAAGTTGTATTTAAAGCCATTTGTGGCTCCAGAGAGAACTGTGTGAAATCTGATTAACTGCTGCCGGTCGAGTTGTATTGTGGGTAATGTAGGTACCCCGATTTGACAAGGAGGAACAATGCATGGAATAAAAAAAGATGATATCTCTGGTACTGCTGCATTTTGTTCAACTGTCCAACAATATATATTATATATATAGTTGATGTTAATAGAATGTTAAATTGGTGGGGTACACTTTTTAAGGTTAGGCAACTAAAACACACACATAGAGAAGCTAGAATCAGGGAATTGGGGCATTTTTTCTTAAAAAAATACTCAAAACGATTAATCAATTGGCAAAATAGTTGGCAATTAATTTTATAGTTGGCAACTAATCGACTAATTGTTGCAGCTCTATGCTACTTCCTCCATTGGCTGTGATCGTACCACGTCATGGAGCATGGAAACGCCCAATATGAACGTAATTCCCAGAGTGACGCTGCTTCTGCAAACTATGGTAACCGTACTGTAAAATAAATCACATTTTTGACATTTTTACAGAGTTTACAACCACATGTCAGAGGTTTGGTCAAACTCCTTTTCCTGGTGAAGATTATTAAAGGTTGAAAAATCCAGAAAAAGTAAGAACGCGGAAGATTTTTTTTTACTATTTCCAATGTCAAAAAAGAACTTTCACATAACCTATTTGATTTTCATCTCCCATTTTTTCAGTTATTCAGATACTTCACATCTGGTGTGGTGCTCACTGACGGCTCTTTATTTGGATGGAAAAACAACCGAGCCAATCAGAGCGTTGCAAACGGCGTTTAGAGTAGGAACGTCATTTTCTGTGCTGTAACATCCAGTTATTCAGCAACAAGCATGGGTTAGACCACTGCAGCTATACATGTTGTAGGCCAGTCTTCAACCAGCATGACAACAGCTAACTGGTTATAAGGCTATAAATACAGACTCATGTCTCCAAGTTACATTTTAACATCTTAGTCTTCAGTTTTTAACAAACTTCACCCTAAAATAAACAAGCATCTTACATCATATCTAAAACCAAGTGAATCATAATTCCAGTATTCCCCAGTGAAGACAGGCTCCATTAACTGACTGAAGCATTGTTTTGGCATTACTGCATGTGCTTTCCTCCTGGGAGTGTGTATTAGTGAGATTTGAGGACACTCACCCTGTTAAAGCGCTTGGCCTGGAAGAGGTGCCCGTTGACTCGGTAGAGTTTCCTCCATCTTCTGGCCCCGCGGCGATAGATCGATTCTAGGAGAGAGAGGAAACAGTTGTAGAGTAGCAGCATGGTGAGGGACTAATGGGGAGGGGGGTAGAAGTGCGCTAAACTAGAGGGGAAGAGATGGAGTGAGAGAAAAGAGTGCAAGCTAAGGGAAATGTCCTGAGGCTGTACGGCTCTTCCTCTATGTGAGTTCAAGTGAGGCAAAGACAACCATCAGGTTCACTCACACATACACCACTCCCTCCCTCAGCAGCCTTTCACCCTCTCCCTTCATCTTTTTCCTCCTTCCTCTGCCTCCTCCCTTCCTACAGACCTCCATCCCATCTTTTCCTGTATCCCTGGTGATGAATGGACTTATTAGTGCTCCATAATGCCTTTTATTCAGATGAGACCATGAAGGTGTAGCTATTTATATCTGGACCACTGGGCATAAACATGTGCTCTACCGCCTGCTGGAACTGGGTGCTTCTGTCCTCATATTCAACTGTTTTAAAATGTCTGAAAGACAAACCACTCTCTCACAAAAGGTTTCATATCTGACACGTCTTCAACCCTCACGATAAGGGTTGTCGCAATGACCACAATACTGCAAAACTGCGCTATAGATGAGCCAACCACAGCAGAAGGCGAGCAACTGCCACAATCGCGCTACGTTCATGTTTTTTCTTTTTTCCTGAGGCTAGGCCCTTCTTGTTTTACACTTCAATGCGTGTATACTGAATGTTCAGCAGCACCCACAGTCCGATCCGTCACCAGCAGATGTGGAGGATCCCGCCTACCGCACGCAACATCTGGCGTGCTGAGCACCAGGCATATTCAGACTAACACACCCTGATTTTCACAAAAAAACAACAACAAAAAAAAGGAAAACAGCACTTACACCGCATGGACCACAGATGGCGCTGTTGAGCCACCCTCAATCACCGCAGGGATAATTCCTTCACCACGACATCTTACAACAGTATTATAATAATTTCATATCAGTCAGCCAAGTGTGTGACTTTGACAGGGGAGACCGCTGTTCCTACAAGCTGTCAGCGGTGGTTTCTCTTAGACATGATCACAATCCAAGGAGTTTCACCATGACGACGAAGGTTTCATAACATTAATGAAGTAGCTGTTTTATCCCAAACCACAGAAAACAAGTCATACAAATCATTTTTGTAACACTGATTGGTAATACTTTTGGATGGCACAGACAAACAATGCTGTTTTTCAAGGTGAGGGTTGTGTTTACATGCACTTAAAGGACCAGTGTGAAGGATTTAGTGACATCTAGCTGTGAGGTTGCAGATTACAACCAACTGAATAACCCTCCCCTCTCCCTCCCCTTCCAAGCATGTAGGAGAACCTACAAACTCATGAAAAACTCAAAAGGTCCTCTCTAGAGCCAGTTTTTGGTTTGTCCGTTCTGGGCTACTGTAGAAACATGGTGGTGCAACATGGCGGCTCCGTGGAAGAGGACCTGCTCCCTCTGATATAAAGGGCTCATTCTAAGCTAAATAAAACACGACGATTCTTATTTTCAGGTGATTATACACTAATTAAAACATACTTATGAATATTATATCCCACTTCTGCCAAGTCTGTTCTGCTAGATGCCACTAAATTCTACACACTGCACCTTTAAGTAACCTGGTTACTCTAAATGTATATATGCAGCAGATCAGTAGCAAGATGTCTCGTCTGCCCCTGACCTTATTTCGGAAGTTTACTTATTTTAGCTGTAGCCTGTTAGTGTTATAAGATGCTGCTTTATGACTTTTTATGGTATTATTTTGATGTGTGTGTGTGTGTGTGTTGGAGCAGACAGACAGAACTACTCCTCACAGCCAAAAAATGTTTGAATTTAACAAATAGTCAAATGTTAAAGTGACTTTGTGAGGAAGCTTAGTCAGAGGGTCGAGGAAGGTGAAAGGAGGCAAACTCAGACTTGTTCAATGACTAAAACTCAGGGAACTCAGGGAAAACTCAACTCAACAAATTTAGGCATGATCACGTGCACACAGCTCCACAGACGTCCTCTTTTCTATCTGCTCCCCTTCAACAACTCTCTCCCCTTAAACAGGCTCTCCAACCTGTTCAGGCAGAACCATGTTTCTTACAGGGGTCTCCCTTCCTTTATACCAACGACTGCTATATGACAATGTCACTTGTATCACTTAACATTGTTTACACACTTTATCCACTCAATACTCCTCCCCATCAGCCAAAACGGAATACAAATCACACAAATACCAAACCACACATTTAACTAATTTAAGAAATCCCCCCATACTTGGTCCAACCCATGACATCATCAGTGGTATCAGCAAGAGCTTTAAAGTAGGAAGTTGTTGTATGACTCCCATGGCGCTGCTGCTCAGCCTTCTGCTGATTTCTCCCAGTGGTCACTCGTAGTACTGCAGCAAAAAATCCCCCAGTGACCCAAAAAGCATTTCCCCCCATTGACCACCATCATAAAAGACACGTCTGTAAAACTGTTGACAGGACACCTCCAACTGCAAACAAGGTCAATAATGATTCTTTTTATTTTTTATTTTTAATCTATCAGGGTTTAATATTTATAAAACTTTCCTTGAGCTAAGAAAAGTGGTTTTAAAATCTGTGATGTCATCACAATGTAAAGTCTATGGACCGAGCGGGAACTTGTGGGCGGAGCCAGTGGGACAAAAACACTACTGCGCATATTCACTGGGCCACACATCTGGAAGTTAACCCATAAACTAGAAACTCTTTTGGCTTATGTGCCAGGTGAGTAATTTACATTCCAGTGAATAGTCGTTGTGTTGAGTCCGGTATGCAGTTCTTATATAATACATCCATGGTGAGTATGGTGACACAACAAGAGAAATACATAAATTAAATACTTGTCTTGATTAAACCAGAAATGCAGTAAATAGTATGTATGTATGTATGGATAGTATGTGAAAGCAACGCTACAAATAGCAACGTTATACTGGCTAAAAACAGTTGCTATACTGGCTAAAGCTGCTTGCTTCTCTGTTGTACCACGCCATTATTTGTGGAAATGTTTATACACTCGTCCCTGTGTTTCACTGCATAGACATCTATCTCCGCTGATGTTCAGGTGGAGTAAGCATGTGTTGCCAGGTTTGGAAAATACCAGAATGTTGTGTATATCACAAATCCTTGCTATTTTTCAGATATGTGGTTCTGTTTTGGGTTGTGTTCCAGTCTGACATTTTTCTTTGGATCTAGTTTCGGTTATAATAAATGTTTATTCAACCACAGGTTTTAAAGCCTCTTGGATGTGCTTCTGTTCCCTGTATTTGGCCTCAAATTAGCCTTGAATTACACCTGAATTACAAGGTTGGGTTTTCTGTTCATCTTAGTTTCTCGGCTCCTGTCTTATTTGGGGGAGGCCACACAGTCTAGAAATGCCAATTTGTCGTGATGCATCTCCTCCTTTGTGAAACCGATGTTTCCATCTGTTGAGTTTAGTGTGATGTGAACCAGTGGCTTGTATCTGAAACCTCTCTCTCCATGTGCTCTGTGTATGATTCATGGGGATACAGTTTTTTGCAACAGTCTTGTATTGAATTTTTAACTGAGATGTTTGAGCTGCCTGATGCCCCAATCACCAAAGAGAATATCTTATTCTTAAGATGTAATTTTGAGTCTAATTAATGCATTATTTAGTTCTATATCGGCATGGTTCACTTCAATGATGAGTTGCCTCTTTGAGTTTCAGTGTTATGTTGCCTCAAAACCTTCGTTGAAAGTACTGAACTACTACATTATCTTTTAATAGTTCAGTACTTTGTTAATACAATTATCAAATGTAGCGCTGGGCAAAATAACCATTATACATCTGCATTCTAGTTAAACAACCTGTGATACATTACTGGCCAGTTCAGTCCAGTCTAGACGTCCATCGCCTATGTCAAAGGGTACAATGGGTATAATCATTACTGTAGCTAGCATCATGTCTGTTGTTCATGTTACTTAATCACAGTCTGCTGCTGTTAAGAGTGCAGATTAGATCTAAATTCAGCATATGAAATGATGACTCAACAAGAAGTGGCGGGGTAACAAGCGATTATTACGGGAAATGATTATAGGCAACCATTATATTTCTATTAGCAGCAGGAAATTTTGATTTCAGGGTGTTACATTAGATAGAGCTTTAAAAAGAAACAATTGAATTTGATTTGCTACAGCGGAGCAAACAGTGCTGGACATCAAGAGCAGTTGTGTTGCTCACTATGATGAAGAGGGTTACACACATGAATGGATTTGTCGATGTGTGACCAAATGGACGTTACACAGTCAGCAGACAGCATCACTGATATGATGGAACTGGTCGACATTACAGTCATATTTAACCTGAACTCAATCAGCTGTGTCCACAGACATGCTTCCACTAGCTTTATCCAGACTATTATAGAGTTTGAGTGTCAAATTGTCTAAAAGGCTGTTTTACACACCTATAAGCTCTACAACCTCGGCTGAACATCCTTAACTTCTGACTCGCTACATTCCTGCAGCGGCTCTGAACCTTGACATTGGATTGTCCCTTTGTTGCCATGTAAACACAAAGAGTGCAGCATCAGCTCCGATCACAGCTGCTCCCAGCAGCTCGAGTGTTGTTTGTAAGGTCTTGTACACAGCAGCAGTAGTCCTGACAAACTGAACATGATGGAGTATCTCTGCTTATGTAGCCGACACACTGTAACAAAGATATTACATCAACCTTCAGTACACCTGAGTGTGGAAATGGCTGGAAAAGATATTTACATGAGGTCAGCAGCAACACTTGACACATTTTCATCAGTACTGACTGATACACATGCTGCCATAAATAATCAGCCAGTTTCCATACAGTATATTTCCTCTTGTTGGTGGTTAAACAGCATCAAGCTTTGCCCTCCTGACTGCCACAAATTATTCACTAGCTCTCCCAGTGCCTCCCCGCCTGCACTGGTTTTCCAGTCTGGTTAGTTGCTCTAGTAATGGGTGCGGCTGCGGTATCCTCCTCCACTCACTAATTTTTTTTTTTTGCCTCTGTTGCTATGGTAGCCACAACCCACCATATACCAGCTATTATTAGTTAGCTGTGAGGACGTCAGGATGACATTGTCTACAAATAAAAGTGAATCTTGACAAAAACTCTTCCTTCTCCTCCTCTGAAGAGATGATGTCACCGTTGTGTGGATGAGGCTGAACATACAGAACTGTAAATCACATGTGCTGTTTATCTCTGAGCGACGGCTGCAGTGCTGTGGTTAAATTTTCATGCCTCGGGGTGAACTCTTGTTCCGGATGGGGAACTTACTTCATGTTTAATGTTTAAGCTAATAATCTTTTCTTCTTTCTCTATCTCCACCCTCGGCTATGTGGAATGTGCAATCCTCACATTATTTGAGCCAAAAAATATATGTTGCTTTTTTTTTTGGCAAGAAATACTGATAAAGCAGATTGAGACTGCCAAAAGTTGTTCTCATCTCTGTACGCAACTAGTAAGTCAGTAAGTTTTTTGCTTAAAACAAAGACAAACATCAGATAAAACACACAGGAATAAAACACAAGTTACAACAGAATATATCCCATGCTGCCTGAATGCCTTCTGAACAGACGGCTTTTAACAGAAAGGCTTTTAAACACTGGTTCATGAGGTGCTGACGGGGGATTAAAGGGCAGAGCCAAAAGCTCCTGTCAGACTGGTAACATGGTTACAGAGGTAGCATCGACACGGAGGTCTACGCTTTGAATGTTGACTCAACAGCTATACATTCAGCCTTTTTGCACCATGATGAGCGAGTGTGATCCCAGTATCTTTCAATCTTTCAGGGCAGTGGAGATCAGAAAGAAAAGCGAGCAGGGAGGAGACACAAAGAGGCTCTGCTCTTTAGGGGTCTCATCTGTGAATTCCCTCTAATCCTGTTAACTCAAGGCCTCTAAAGGAAAGTGCCGCCTGCCTCGGAGAGTCACTGCAGCGTGTTTCCATAGTTACCCAGTTTTTCTTCTCCTGTGCCCGTACTAGTGGGTGAGTGAGGGCGATCGGGGGGAGACACAATGTGCCACTGATTCACCGCGTGTGTGGAATAGAAGGAACCTGTACAACACTCGCTCAGTCTCCGCGGTAACGCTAAATACAGTTATTAATTCCAACAGATGTATTGACAAAGTGTTTAATCACAGCTCTTAGCTCAACGTATTTAATCTGAGTGTTAATGAAAAGATGAAGAAGTTTAAATATGTGAGTAAATTATTTGCACTTTAATATGCATTAGGCAGCCGTGCAAATCCTCTTTATTAGTGTCTAATATAAAAGCACCTTTTTAATAGTATTAATATAAAACATTCAATAGAAAAGACATTAGCGAGCAGAAATCCCAATATCACATTATTATTATTGAAGTATGAAGAATACTGTTTGACTATCATGTATAAATGAATGAATACATTTATTAAGTACTTGAGAAATGGATTCATTGAAGTCACATGAAAATGAATTGATATACACAGTATTTTATACATAAATGTATGTATATTCTGGTCTACTTTCTTAAATTAGTAATAAATTGTAAACTGGTCGTGGTATATTATGATTATATCACAGCTACATTTTCAGATCAGGTCTTTTTTTACATTCATTTCTGGTTTCTGGGGTTCTGGTAGATTTTCCAAGTGACCTTTCTAAACAAGTGTTTGAACACTAACAGCAGAATGTGATATGATGTAAATGTTGGATATCGCTAAGAGGATAATTAAAATCTGAATGTAGAAATGTTCAGTACTGATTACAGTGTTTTGATTTGGAATTAAAATGCTAACCTCAGATCTCACTTCACTCTGGTGTTCATGGTAACAGTTGGGAGTCTTGAGATTGAAAGTAATGCATTCAGGATGATTAAATATTCAGAATTTGACTGGTGCTGATGAATTTTCTGAGACTACTTGTGCTTTTTTTTCTTTGAAGCTGGAGCTAAAGCGGGTTTTTTGAGATTCACCCCACAGAACTGTAGCTTCAAAGAACAAACCTGAGTTTTAAATAAGAACAACAGCCCGACTGATCTCATGGCCTCGGGTGTACCAGGAGCACGTCTTTAGATGGGGGGCCACTATGTTCGAAGTGTAAACTCACACACCAAATAAGATTCCAGAGAGGAGGAGTGTTGCTGTAGGGGAGCGACAGATGCATACCGTAGATATACAGCCAAAGGCGAGCGAACACTTAGAAGAAGTATGAGCATGAGTATGATTTTATGACTGCCAGTAATTTCTACTGTGAGTCATCATGATACTGTAAATCTACCACAATATTGATCCAAATATTGGTCAGTGTCACAACTCAAGAAAAATACCCCAGAGGGATTTCCCAGCCTCATCAATCCCTTCATGTCTTACACACAATAATCAGATGATCAATCCCAACACAAATAATGACCCCATCTTTAATCCCTCCTGGTCATAACAGATGTTATTGCTTCCTGCATCCAATTAAAAAACAATTTCTAAAAAAGGGGGGGGGATCAGATCTCATTTATAGCTCAGTGAGATCGTCCTTGCAGCCTGAAGGAGATGCAAACAAGAAAAGCTTGCGACACACCGCTCACACTTGACTAGCAGACCTTCAAAGAGCTGACCTATTACAACATCCCTCTCCGGAGAACCACGAGTGTTGCATTGCCCCATTTTTCTGCCAAGGTGCCAGAATGAGAGTAAGAAAGACGCAGAGAGAGAGAAGGAACAAAAGCAGGCAAGTCAAACAGCTTCTCAGATGATAGATCAAAACACAATACTACACCTCCGGATGCAAAGGCCAACGCGCACAGTCCTGCCATTTTGTCCTGTGAGGGTATAAAGAAGAGCAGACGGCCTGCTGGTGATAAACTGTAAGCCTGTGTGTGGAGCTGTGCAGCAGAAGAACAGGGTGGTACTACCAAATCTCTCCAAGACAGGACATTTACGAGGGCTTGACTCATTTCCAGACATTGTTCCTCTCACTCACAGGAAAGTAACAGCATACAAGTTGCTACCAACAACACCCACCCCCTACTTTAAATACCCTGCAAAAAAAAAAGAAAGCACAAAGCCTCAAGACTGGGAATACACTGTACTGCATGCTTTCAATCAGTTCTTCAGAAATCAGCAGCAATTAGCAGTGTGAGCCAGCGTGTATTAATTTGTGGGGGAGATATCAAAGTCTATAGCACTTGTTAACTTTTGCAGAGTGCAGAGTTATTTTCTGGACACTCTGTTCCTGCTGCCACATTTTAAGGGCTATTACATAAAGCAAGGTTACAGCAAGCCTCCACTTCCAAAGAAGCTAAGAGGGATCAATGAAACAGCCCTGAGGCATTTTTAGACACAATTAGACCTCTATGATAGGGGGATGCTCAATAGTGCCATGACTAACTCTGTTAGTTTGACTTTTAATTAAAGCAGTTATTCAATTGTCCTTTTAATCATCCCAGTTCCAGATAAAGAGGCAGAGCAAAGGACGGACATCACAAAGTGCATGAAATTACAAAAGACGTCCAATTTACAGAGAGCATCTCTGACATTTGATCTGGATCCTGGAGTCATGTAAAGGTGTTTTCTGGAAAGGTTAAAGTAGGTGTTTGACATGTGTGACAGTGACGGCGTGTGGCATCCCCGAGACTGCAAACAAGTCACTGTCACATGTTGATGAGTCAGCCACTCTAGGTGACACCATGGCAACAGATCTTTCACCGTGTTACCCCTGCATCCACATCAGACCAGGGCCAGATGAGCTGAGGATGAGAATAAACACTGTAACAGGCTCAGCAGCCGACGGAAATCTATACCGACTACTGTTGTAAACTAGTCTTCCTCACCTTCCTCTCAAGCAGCATAATATTTCTCCAACCACAGATTTTGCAAATAATTTATTTTTTATTTAACAAAGTTGGATGTTTTTTGAAGAACGTTCCACTAATAGTTTTTGCTGTCGACCAAACAAATATCAAAACAACATTTAAAATAAAGACACCTGTTGAGAGGCCTTCATGCATCGATACATTGTTAACGGATCACACTGTAGTCTTGTTTTGTTTTGTATTATTGCTGAAGTATTAATATCAGCAGTAGTAATGTTAGTAATAGTAACTGTATTATTATTACTGGATTATTTTAGTTTCCCTCAGTGGTCTAAACTCTGTGTATAATTATGAAGATAAATTACCTGTTAATGAATAATTTAGAAACATCAAACAAACCAAAGTACTGATTTTGGACTGATATTAATCTGATGTACTGATGTTGACTCACATCACTTCAACTACTTTATTGACTTCAGAAGTGAAGTCAGGTTGAGTTTAGTGTAATTAGTGAGTGATATGACGACACCACCGACACACTGCTGCAACACTTCTATCTGTTTCCTGTCTTCACTCACAATGCATTTATGTTTATATGAATATGAAATAGTGCTGCAACTAATGATTATTTTCATTATTGATTAATCTGCCCATTATTTTATTGATTAATTGTTTCATCGTTTTGTCTATAAAACAGCAGAAAACTGTCTTGGTGCTCATGGTGACGTCTTTAAATGTCTGATCAACAGTCCAACCAAAATAATCTGTTTACCATCATTACTAAAACAATTATGTGATTGTCAAAATAGTTGCCAATTATTTTCTGCCAATCAACTAAGTGATTAATTGAATCATAAACAAATAAAAAAACAAACAAAACAAAACAGCTACTGCACAACACTGATTATGAAAAGAGTGAATATTTCTCTACTACTGAATCAATTCCATCCTTTCATCTCCGACTCTACGACTCAACTCTGATTCCTTTGGCTTCTTCTGTCTAATAATATCAATAATCTGCTCTCCAATATGCTGAGATAATATTGTAATATGCATTGTAGTGACACCTCCCCTTAATATCCGCCTTATATTTTAATGTACTCTTAAGAATTAAAGCAGAAATGAAACAACACATATGTAACTAACACTGCACGAGGTTTCTCTGAGGTACTGATATAATCAGACTGGTTGCTGCTTAAGTCTTGATCACTCTTCTGTGTGCCGGTCCCTTCACTGAGCTCAGGATGTTTCTTTTGCGTGTCCTTCTTTTGTTTTAACACTGACAACATGTACTCTCACACACCACTGATCCCGACATTCACACCTTATCGCAATAATCATAATTTACTTTAAACTTCAGTGTGTTACTGCTAAGTTTGGTGAGCATCTCCCTCTTTTGTTGTGGCTCATGAGCCAGTCATAACAAACTGGGGGCTCGTCTGTTTTGAATAGAAAGCCAGGAAGTTTTTGTGGGCTTTTCCTTTTCTTTTTCTGTAAGTGAATTAGTCTTTGTTAATCTGGTCGCGTGCTTTGTTTGCATAAGAGCATGTGTCAGTCCAGTTTGCCTGGCTGTGTGTGGGGAAAGCCTTTGATGAGGAAAGTGGACTCTCATATGAAACTGACATCACATGTGAGGGATTCCCTCTGGTTACATAGGTAGCCTAATGGGAGATATACTCCCAGTTCTCTTGTTTGTGGTTGAAGGGATTTGTCAAAGGTTGGGGGGTGATAGTGTTGGGCTACAGCGGTTAGAGCTACATTTGTTTGGGACTTCCGTGGCTCTGGGGACTGCCAGTTTTCTGGTCGCCTCTCTCGGTCCAAAGGGCTTTGAGTGCGTAAGCAGCTGCCACTACACCTCATGAAGACCAGGGGGGAGTTATGTAGCCAGATTTGTTGGCAGTCAGATAGGAAGGAAGATCAGTTCGGAAGCTGCTTATTCCTCTTGTGTGCACTGGTGGGTCTTAACACGTTTCATTCCTCTGTTCTCCTGTGTGGTTGCAATTATTGGTAAAGTATGGAGGAACCTGTAAGTAGAGGTAGATCAGTGCACAAAGGATCAGCTGGTGAAAATAGCTGAGTATTACAATGTTGATGTTGGTGATAATAGAGCTAAAGAGACAGTGAAGGCCAATTTGAAAGCAAATTTGAAAGTGCTGGGCATATATATATATATATATATGTATATATATATATACACCTACACATACATATATACACATCTCGGGCCATTTTCCTCTTGCGGCCACGTCCAGAAATGTTGGCTACAGCTCCATGAGCCTTAAACTTCTTCATAATATTGGCAGCAGTAGTCAGAGGAACACTGAGCTCTTTGGAAATGGTCTTATAACATTTATCCTTCTGTTTTCTATGTTCAGTGTGATGCACACAGTAGCACAAAACAGCAGAGTCATTTTCTCCTTTTAAACTGGCTGCATGAGTGATTATAAGACTGAAAACACCTGTGATACTAATTACAACACAACAGTCTGCTTAAAGTATCACTACAAATCAATTATTTATACTAATTGATTTGTAGTGATATATATATACTATTTCTAATCCGGGCTATTTTACAATGTATTTGTAGAATAAACATGAATTCAATTATTTTCACAACTTTTTTGTTTTGTTCCACTACAAACCAAACATAGACATGCATTGATAATAAAATATATTTTAATTTCAACACTGTTCAGAGCAAACAGTGCATTATTTTAATAAAATGCAAGGGTACCAATAATTTGGGCCATGTCCATATAAGGATTCTTTAATATGTGGCTCTGTAAGCAGCATTCAAACTAAAGGCTCAACAAACAGCTTCACTAAAGTTCTAGACAGTAGTGTGGCTTTGAAATCACTTTAACTGTAGTGGTGTGTGTGTGTGTGTGTGTGTGTGTGTGTGTGTGTGTGTGTGTGTGTGTACTGACAGGCCTGTGTTAGGGTCACTGATTGATCATGTCCTAAATTACATTGCATTTGAGTTTAATAGCCTGACCCTGCTGAGTTGCCACAGGCAGGAAGCAACTGTTTCCATTTCTGCTCATCTTCTCTTAGTAAACACTCTAAATAAAACCGGTGCTACTCTGAGTCCTTCACACCTTGCATTAAACTGTGTCTTGTATCCAGATTGTATCTAGACATGATTTAACCTGATTACGTTTGCACCTGGTATTAAAATGTGTCTCCAGTGTCCACATTGAGATCCAACTGAGATCTGATCGCTCTGTCAAGCTCAAACAACCAAACGTCACATCTTCCTCCTGTTTCACGGGTCCAAAAAAGCAACAACAACAACAACAAAATGGTAGCCATCCACGCGGCTGCGCTGTTATATGAACTTTTGCTTTCTTTTCTCTGTGGGGGAAGAAGCTCTCTTTGACGACTGGGATACAGACAACGAAAGCAGCTTTCTTGCTAGGAGCTTAGCTCACTGACGGGCTAACGGCTGCTACTACACTGGTCTGGAACAGTCGTGCACGAATGACAACGCAACTGCATTTATGCTTGTGTTCAATGTGGTCACACTCCAGAGGTGGTTTGGCTGTTCAGATCACAATCCGTCCTCAATGCGTCTTGGGTGCATTTACACCTGTAGTTGAAATGTGTTTTTCCAGTTTAATAATCAGAAATAAAGACCTAAGAGAGGACAGCAGGTTCATCCCATCAAATGAGTGAAGGGAGACAAACCAATCATCTCAGAGTGTATGTGAGTCTACGGTCATGCTAGGCTACAGTGACAGAGGAGAACATTGTAGGATTCTTCATTTATCCATCTCATGTCAAACTGACGATGGGATTGCATGTTGTGTATTTTATGACTGTGATTAATTCATATTTATATTATTGTATTATATTAATCTATTGTTTTTTTTACTGGTCATTCAGTCTATAAAATGTCAAAAAGAAAGACTAATGATCGGCACATGTTCCCAAAACCCAACAAGGCCTTCAAATTACTTATCTGGTAAATAACCAGCAGATATTTGCTATTTCTGCTTGCTATCAATACATTTTCTGTTGATCCTCCATAATATTGGCTAAATTTGTCAGCACTGTAGCCACCATGGAGGACACTGAGGTCATGTCCTCACTTCTTTCTCACAGAATTGTAGTTTTGGCAACCCGGAGGAAGTTTACATAATGGTAATTAATCCATACATGTGCTGGCTGTCGTACAGGCTGATTACAAATTTCACCATTTTTACACCACAAAAATAAATAAAGAATTCAGTATTTACCCAGCAGGATTTTATTCTGGCAGTATTTACAAGAATTTCCAACAGCATGTTGGGAAGAAAATGTTACTGAACTGTTGAGAGAATAAATAAAATATGTAACTTCAAAATAGCAAACATTTTGGAGACTTTCTTTTAGGTGTCTGGTCAAAATTTCCAAAGGAATGGGGGCTGTGTTTCCTGGCTCCTGACCAATATCTGAGTTTTTTCCAAGTTCTCCTTGTAACCTAGGTTGTTTATTGTATATGGAGGTCACTAATCACGTCAATCAGCAGAGAATTTGTTGTCAACTATTTTGAACGTGCAATTAATGGCAAAGATCAGCTGCTTTCAGCTTCTCAAATGTGAGGATTTGCTGCTTTTCTCTGTTGAAGTTTGAGTCTTTTTGGGTTTTGGACTGTTGATCAGACAAAACAAAACATCTGAAGACGTTACCTTGAGCTCTGAGTAATAATCATCGCCATTTTTCACCATTTTCTAACATCACATAGACTGTATGTCATCAATCTAAAAATGCTTCCCGCTAGCTATAGTAGCTAACGGGAAGATGGCCCTCTAGAAATCAGTTAGCTAAGCTAGCAGCCCTACAGCTACAGAATACTGGATCAGTATCCAGTCAGGCTCATCTACAGACAGAAAATATGTTATCACTGTCTCCGTTGAACATAAACAGTTTGCTTCTCTCAACACATACTAAAGAATTTCTTTCTGCTTTAATGTCTCCATTATAGACTCGATTAATGAACAGACTCTTCATGTTTTCTTCTAATGTGACTCCCCCTCCACCCGACGCCGACACCTGCTGTAGTTACTTATAAAGTTACTCAAACTAGGTTATTACTATGCAGTGCACATCATTACATTAGCTTTTGCCTGTTCCCAAATTCAATATCGAATTGTGACAATTTCAATTTACCTCTTCAGTGAACATGCTTCTTTCTTCTCTCTTATTTCCAAAGTGGTGCTGATCATTTTTTCATGGAGCTAGGCTCTGACCAAAACAGAAAGCCATCCAGTTGTCTTTGTGACAGCGGTGCAGATAATAATACTACTTGGAAAAGCTAGGTGACGGGAGGAGTTGAAAAACTGTCTGTTTCCACTTCAACAACTCATTGCCTGATTGCTGCTGTAATAAGTATCTGTGTATATATGTTAACTATTGCTTTAGACTGCAGGAAATGGTTCACAAAAACCACACCATCATTACACTGACAAACACAGACAGATATTTTCACTCTAACATTGTTAGCAGTCACTTCCCCAAAGGAGACAGATAGACTGAGGGTTTTAAATGGGTTACATTGATCCCAATCAGCAGCTCCCATGGTACTGAGAACAACCAAGAGGCACAAGTTGTCAAGGCTGACAATATGCAGCCAACAGAGGAGAGGCTCACATGCTCCCAGCAAAGGCAAAATACGGGATATTCAATTTAGATGCAGCTGGTGATGTGAGGATGAAAGACACTCTGTTCAACAGTTACTGTGGAGTCTAACTAACCTTGTGTAGACGTGGAAAACTGATCTACTTCATGCATTGTTTGCATTTGATCCACAGTATTTAATGAGACTTATTTCACTCTATTTTCCATGATAAGAATTAAAAAACAGAAGCATACTTCATCAAAGTAACCCCTTTCCTTCACTGGCTGAGTACTTAATGATGTCATCGCTGGCAGAAAAAGGCAAACCAGCTTACCTCATCTCAACTGCATTCCCATGCAACCTTTCTAGCGTGCCTGACATGCTCTCTGGCTGACTGTCTGTCTCTGCACAGACCTCAGATGACCGGACTTTGGAACAATCCCAGTCACAAAACCGCCCACGCTGACCCCACATCCCCTACCTTTGACTCGAAGGTAGAAAAGCAGCGTGAGTAGCATCCCTCCTGCTGAACGTTATCCCTGCTTCACACCCTGCATCTCATGGTGATCTCCTGCACCTCCTCCGCTACTCCTCTCCTCATCCTGCCTTCGTCCTCCTCCTCCTCCTGCTCCTACCGAACAGCTTCGCTCATGTCTCTGTGTCACTCTCTCTTCCCTCCCCTCGCTCCTTATTTGCTTTCACTCCCCTCCGGGCTGCGTCTCTTCATCACACTACACACACACACACACTTCTGGTAGTACAAATCAGAGGAGGCATATGGAAACATGCACAAAATCTAAAACGGGCGTTATTTTTTTATTTCATTTCTTTGTGTGCTTGTGCATCAAATGTTTCCCGTAGAACAGGGATCACACCACATGACTGAGGCTTTTCAGAGGAACCTCCTGCCTGCTTCAACACTGCAGTTGCAACATTTTGCCCACAAGATGGCAGAACTGGCTCTGAATCTGCCAGCAGCATCCTCTGCACACAACACATTTAACCTAAATTTAAACCTTGTGGACTATTTATAGTGGCTGTGCTGTGCCTATTGGAGCACATCCTGGATGACAGCTACACTTTTCTAGAAACCTGTCTCTGGATGCATTTTTAGCACTCTTTTCATGGGAATACTGAGATGTCTGTGTGATAATGTACACCGCTACCCTACACAAACCAAGGGTATAATCAGTTGTGAGGCAGAAAGACACAATCAGCTTTGTGGGTTTCATTTGGGTCTGTCTACCTCTTAGAGTAGTTTACTAGCACATTACCAAACTTCTCCACCGTAACAAAAACATTTTGTCTGATTTTACATCCTGTGTGTAATCGTCTGCCAGTGAGGTAATATATTTCACCGTGTTCCCAAACAGTTTTAAGGAATAGTGAGTCAGCATCTCCAGTCAGCATACAGGCCACGACGTAATAAAGCAGATTACTGGATTAGAACCGAGGAAACTAATAACAAAATGACAAAAAATATGTGTATCTTGATGGTTCTTGAGATAAATTTTGATATAAATCATGATAAATTATACATTTCAGTCTAAGACAAAATTACTTATTGAGATTTGGATTTTTTTGTGCAGTGAATTCAGGACAGGTTAGACCAGCATGGATTCTAGGATTATGTCTTAAATCAAGGTTTATCTCTAACATCTGTTTTCACCTGTTTTACAACATTTTACAATAGGATTAAATCTAAACCTAAATATTGTACAGTTGGTGTTCGTGTAAAAGGCAAATGACAAACAACAGAAAGATTCGACCCATATTAGTCACATATTATACAGTCACAACCACCAAACTGTGAGAACTTTGCTGTTCCACTGATGTTACAAACTGTGATGATGCTGATGTCAACTTCTGTTCCTGGACACCACTGGTCAGATAACTGGGACAGATTTCTCCATATCTCCCCAATAAGATGACAAATATAACAGTCATGGATTAAATATATGTTGCAATGTTATAAATGTAATCTATATCCATATTCTTTTTTACAAAACACATCAAATGAATACATTTCTTTCACTGAGCGAGCGCTGAATCTGTTAAAACACGTTTATGTCTTTATCATACGTGGTTTAAGATCAACAAAAAAAGCACAAAACTGAAACAATAAGTTGCTCCTAAAGAAAAGTTCATGACTTTAGATGATGAGATGATTAAATCTCATGAATTCCACCATAAAAGTTTTGATTATTTTAGGACAGGCACAGCCAGAGATCTCCCTCTCCCAGCCAAACACAGACTTAGACACATTTATGTCTATCCTTGCTTGCCAGTGTTGCAACACCGGGGAGGTTGTGCAAGCATTTTCTGCATTCCTTCACAGTGAGGGTGTAAGGCTATTCTCTAGGCTGGACCCAAAGCTTTATCACAGCAACCTTCAAGACATTTTTACTTTATCAGCATTGCCAGGAGCAGGCTGTGTAGTGCTGCTACAGGCAGCAGTATCTGACACTCCTTCACTGTGAATCAACAGTGTGGCTGGAAGCAGTGTGATGTATTAAGAAAACAAGAGTGGACTTATCTTAAAGGACTTCTCCGCTGGGACAAACTGAGTGACTGGAAATAAAGATACGTTCCCTTTACTCTGTGAAGTTTTTCTGGCACACACTTACAGTACTTTCAACCAGAAACTTCATTATAACTTAACATTTTCAGCGTCTTTAGGAGATTATTGCTTGTTTTTCTAACAGCAGTCTGTAAAGCTTTTACTGTATCTGTATCTAACTCTCAGCAGTATCACTACCACCACCATGTGGTTATAGGCACTATGTTTTCTCCTAATTCCTTAATCATTTTTCCCCTGAATCCCCTGGATCAAAATGCATCTTTCATTATAATACATTCACAATCCCTGCAAACACAACAGTAAGCAGGCATGCCATATCTGCCTTTGAAGAGCTGCTGACATTCACATTTTTCCCCCAAAGAAATTTTGTTCAATTTTGACTAAATTTGCTTCAGACATTCACTGCAAAATGCTTTTTTTTTCTTTTTGATAAGTTATTTTGTTTGTTGTAGGGTTTATTTTTCACACACTACCGTAACATTTGAATGCATAGTGCTCTTACAACTACATTTGGTGGATAAACTGGTCAGCTCCATGAGTGACACTTCACCTGCAGGTAAAAGTGTAGCAGCGTAACAGGTTGAAATGACTGAAATATGGAAGTATGGCGGTCAATATCGGTCAGTGTCAAAGTACAGCAAAGGTGAAAGAGCACAACCATCAATGTGTATATCCAACTACAAACCAAACATTTCACATCCACAGTTCTAACATCAGCTGCTTGCAATAACCACACTTTTTCTTCAAAAAGGCACTCTCCATTTGGGAGTTATCATTGCTTATGGGGGAAGCAAACTAACTGTACACACAAACCATAGACTGAACAAATACCTTGAATCTCTGAAAGCATAAACCTTCACTGAATATCAAATTTCCACTGTGTAGCTTGCACTGAAATGTAATAATACAGCTTCACGCTCAGCTGACTGAGCCAGAATAAGACTGCACACACACACACACACACACACACACACACACAACAACCCCCAGTACTACACACAATATATCAATGTTTGGCTGAATCCCAGTCACCTGACTAAATCCCGGCTTTCCTGCTCATAAATAGCCGTTCAGCCCCTTTGTCTATGATGGTCTTAACCTTGACGGCCTGTCAGTCTATTTGCTGCTATATTATGTAAGATTGCAGGTCTTTGTGTAAAATGCTTTGACTTCAGAACCCAAAGAGCAACAGGGTGACCTGGTCAGGCAGGTAGTGCACTGAGCTGAGGAATGCAGACTGAAAGACTAAAAGAAGATGGGTAAAAAGAAGGGAGAGGGAGAATGCAAAGTGTATTTGAAAAGAAAAAAAGAGACTAACAGATGTGAGAAAGAGGGGAGAATAAGATAAAAGGAAGGCTCTACCACAGACAGTTAGCAGCTTAAACACAAGTCAGCTTGGTTTAGCAGCTTAGCAGACCACTCTTTCTGCTAAGCATGTAGCCTCACCAAGGCTAGCTCCAGCGACTCCATTGTTTGTATGGCTTGTTTGTGCCAGCTGAAGTGGTTGCCCAGTGGGAGCGTTATGCAAGGGACCAGCCTTTTGTGGATTAGCCTTCTGAACAGATGTGCTCCAGGCTAACGCTATTCACTCCAGAGGTTCAATAGTAGGACACGCCAACCACTCCAAATCCATCCGCACAACAGAATGAGGTCAGCAGCAGAGGTAGAAAAGGGACGAGGGGCTTTAAGGTTGTGCTGAATGCAACGTTTTTAAGCCATACTTAAAGGAATTAAGAAGCTATATTTTTTCTTGATGTAATCATGCTGCCAGTTGTGATGATGCTTGAATGTCAGGGTGCTCGTGCTTCTGATATGAAGTTTTGATACATGTCTACATCAAGCAACAACTGTGGCTGCATATCAAAACACAACAAATATCTGAGCTTAAATCATAACCAGGACAATTTTGCATTTTATTTGGTCAAAGTGATAATATGGCTGCTTGTGCTAAGACATTTAACACTTGAGAAGTTTTACTTATTTTGTAATATGAAAAAAGTAAGGCACTGAAAAAGTCCACAAAGAAATGTATTGAATAAAGTAGCTACTGTATTTTGTACTGGTACCAAAACTCAGGTATCATATCAATTGGTGAAGCCACTGTAAAAGCACCATCAGCTGCAGTTCCTCCAACGGCCACTAGATGTTGGCTCCGAGGAAACTGTTCACACTGAAACACAAATAGTTCAGGTCCCATTTACATGTTACATCTCTAGCATGTGTATGGAATAGAATAAAGGTCATTAATATGTTGAGCTTGTGAAATGGTTTGTGAATGTGTGATAAAGTTTTGCAGCTGTAGAAATATTTTGTGCACACAGATATAATTTTCACGTCTGTAGAAATATTTTGTGTAATTAAAATTTGTGCAGGATTTTTTTCAATAGTGAGGTTTCACAAAGTCTGAGAGACATACGTGTGTATGCAACACTGAAGTTACAAGCTACAAGTACAAGAGTATGAATTTTGACCGTGTTTTTATATCTCAATCTGATTGGTCAAATGCAGAGTCAATCTGCCCAATCAGAGGGCAGATGGTTCCGTTGCATTCATCCACCTGCGGGTCTTGAAAGGTGGACGATGGTGCAGGATCCCCGTGACCAGGTTGGTTTAATTGTACTTGAGGATGCTGTAGATATTTAGTTATTAGATATTAGTTTGCTGTTATTGTAAGGCAACACAGTTGTCTAAATGCATATTTTTAAGTTTTTTAAGCTAGCTATGTCCACTAGCATTACCAAAGTAGCAACATTGATGATGTTGAAACTTTATTTCTAACATCTTTTTAATATATCCAGTCTTCCCTTGTGCCAATAAGTAAAATAATTTACTTTGTGTGCGGTTGTTAAATACGTCAGTGAGCAGCAGCGCTGTATTAGCAGACATATCATATGTGTGAACTGATATCACACATTTGTTAGTAGACATAAGTTGTCATATTTCAGATGCTGAAGGAGGCCAAAGACTACAGCTCCATCCCAAAAGTTCAGAGGGCCATGGTAATAATAGTAAGGACTCAATATGTGGATTCTTTGAGATTTTTAGTTGTATTTTGATCAGAGGCCACAGAGTCAGAAGATGCTCCTGCATCAGATGAAGACGCACTACATCAAACTACATATCTGCCATATTAATTTGCCCTCTATATAGCTGTTATATTTGTGATAGGGATGACAGAGAATATTTTTGACCGGTTACACATGACACAGAGGAAATAAATTCACGACGAGTGAAAATGAGTCCGAAGCGTCTTCTGACATCTCTACTGCAGAAACGGAATATGTCAAGCTGCCAGATACCACTGTCACAGATGATAAGGAGCTCAAAAGGACAAAATGGCAAAATGTATTAATGCAAACTGCCAGAGAAAATCATTTTTACTGCTTCCAAGAGCCTGGCAGGAGAGTGTGTGAGTATGTAACTATACTACAAAAAGTAACGTTATTTTTCCAAAAACAGCTGTTGGAAAGGAGGGGTCTTCTTATAATCAGTGTCACCTTATATTCGTATCATTATTTCTATTCGTACCTCGATCCAGAGTATGTCATGCCATCAAGAGCTACTGTGACTAAACGCTTTGAAAAAGACTTTGAGGAGAAGTAGAATAAGCTAAAAGACAAGCTAACATTAGCTCAGACCACCAACTGCTGGACAGCTCTCACAAACCAAAGCTACATCACAACTTTTCTTAAAAATTAACCAGTTAGTTACTGGTTAACCAGTTAGTTACTGTCAGTCTGTCGAAAGCAAAATCAACCGAAACTAACATCCCTAACTTGAGACTTGTAATAAAATCTTCTGTATATATTTACTCTTGAGACAAATAAATTTTACAAGTGTAAAAAGTCATAATTAATTTTGTTTAGCTTCCTAAAGACTGCATAATTAACTGTTAGTTAATTTGTCCATGCCATTATTCTAAATGAAAGTGAGGGTTTATTATAAATAGTTTATGGTACAATGATAACAAACATGTATTTGTTCAGAAACAATTCACTGTAGTCACTTTATCGTAAAAGAAACAATTGCACAAGAAATATTACATAGCAAATGAAATATACATAAGTAACCTATTTACAGTATAAAGCACCTCAAGCTATTTACAACTGAAAAATTGAAATGGAAGCTACATCCTCATACAGATAAAACTGCTTTCTGTGACACTCTGGATATCAGATTCTCCAAAAACAGCAATTTGAGATGACAAGTGTGTGACCTGGACCGAGAGTTCCACACTGCCGTGCAAATACTGTCTGTTATCCTCCGCTGTGTCTGGCAGGTCAGCTGTTACCTGGGTGTCACTCCTGATCCTCTGTGCAACACTCCCTCCTGCAATATGTGAGCCTCCATATGCAGCAGCATTGGAATGGTCTCTAGTAATTGGTTGTAGCATTTACTCTCCACAGCTGTGGGTATTTCCCTGCATTTCTGACCAACACACGGAGCAGGATCCTCCGGGATCATCGACACCCTCTGCCCTATTTTTCACAGCCCCTGCTGTGCTCCTGTCCACTGCTCACACTTCCACTGGACCGTCGGGAATTCACCATCAGCTCTACCTGTGCCAACAAACAGAATGAGATTAAAATGCAAACCAATTGCAGGACAGAAAATAGAATCAACTTCCTGCTAATTTACTGGCTTAGCTAATAGCTAACACCAACTTTATCTTAGTAAGCAAGCCAACATAAACCTGATACTACCTTCAAATTTACAACGAAGCTTCTGTAATCCCACAGGAGCCAGACTGTCCTAAATCCACAAAATTGTAAATACTAAGAAGTGTGCCAGTGTTCATGTGTAACTATGTGTAATTACGGTACATGTCATCATTCTTGCTTTGCCTTCAGCTTGAAAAGTTCCTGCCAGCGTCTGTTGCTACTTTGGTAACGCTAACAGACATTTGCTAACATCCTAAAGCTACATTACTGTTCTACTCTGGGTACATAAAACAGCCTTCCTGAACTTGAAAATATGCATTTGGACAACTGTTGCTGCAAACTAACTACAAGCTAAATACACATTAAATGTTTACCATTAATATCTACAGCATCCTCAAGTACAATTAAACCCACCTGGGTTGTGGGCGAACCCGCATCGTCGTCCATCTTAATTTTCAGGACCTGCAGGGGGATGAACGCAACGCAACCATCTGCCCTCTGATTGGACAGATTGACTCTTTGACCAATCAGATTCAGCTGTAAAAACAGGGTCAAAATTTGTACTCATAACTTGCAACTTGTAACTTCAGTGTTGCATACACAGGTAGGAAATTAGTATGTCTGTCTCTCAGACTTTGTGAAACCTCACTGTTGAAGATATTCCTGCACAAATTTTAATTACACATGCACAAAATATTTCCACAGCTGCAAAGCTTTATTACACATTCACAAACCATTTCACAAGCTCAAAATATTAATGACCCTTATTTGAGTCCATCTTGGTGTTGCTTCAAGTCATAGTACGTCCTTAACTGAAGGAGACTTGTGTTTTGTCAAGTGTTTCCTTGATTGACAGAAGGCTCAGCCTAGCAGAGCCATGTATAGTCCACCTCAGTTCCACCCAGGCTTCATCCACTTCACCCAGATTGGATTTTCTAGCTTCAGTAACTCAGATTTTGTTGGCCACTTTGTACAAAAGTGATACAAATCCTTAGGAACATGAATGCCAAAACTATTTGAATTATCACTGGAGATGATAACTGCTCAGTTTTGTTGGTAGTTGCTAGTTAATATTTTCACAACAATCAAAATATGTCCGTTTAAGAGTTGTATAATTCTTAACCTCACCTATAGTGCTCTCATTGGTCGATGGTTTGTCCAACAAGGTAAAAAGCCATCAAGGAAAATCAGAACTATTTGAAATGGCTGAAAAAATCTGAGGAGCAGACAGCCATACAGAAATCTAGTCACTGACTGCAATGTGAATCTTACAGGTAGCTTCACTTCATGGCATTCATCAAACAGCACCTTCCACACCAATACTTTGATTAGCTGAAAAACTGTTTTATAGCAATGGTTCTACACACTGAAAGCTAATGGGTGACCTGCTTCAAGATTGCAAGTAGCTAACTTGCTAGCAAGAGGCTGTGACAGATTAGCAAGAAGCTGCTAGCTTGCATTTGTTTGGTTATGTCTGGTAATGGTATGGTAACTGGTACGGTTATGATAATGCTACCCAACCATTTTAGAGCTCCACAGTCAGTGGACAATATAACATCTTTTTACTGGCTTGTGTTTTTGTGTTTTGTTTGGTATTGAATAGAGTCAATTCTCATGTCTTTGCAGATTAGCGCTTTGCCCCGATGATGTCCCTGTGGTGCAGTAACATGACTGCCTTCCTCACAGCTTGCAAGGAGGCAGACCTATTTTAGAAGGTAACATTTTTGCCTCTCACCCTTTATCTCTGAGTCACTCTCCTTGTTATGAGGAGAGAAACATCTCTCTTTCAATTTTGCATAAACCATTCGACACACTGTAAGCTCATAAGCTGTTTCCTGAGAGGCCTCTGCAGCACGGGCAACTCCGTCAGATGTGTCAGAGAAAAAAAAAGCTCATGATATAAATGAACTGCAATCCATAAAGTCAAGCACAACTGAGAGCTGCAGCGTAGAGGTTGTCTTTATATAAAATGCTCCAGTTCTCAAAGCTCTAATCATTTCTTTCCTATGCATTTGGGAGAAAGGGATTGGTCAAAGAGGCACAGGTTAAAGACAGTTTCAGTCGTCAGTTCTTAAGTAAAACATTTCTTCATCTGATGGGTGATATGACCCAAATTCAAGTCAGATAAGACAACTGTCGTGTTACTTAAAGGTTTAGTTCCAACCCAGTTAGTAAAAATAGGCAAGAAGGGTAAAAGCAGTGCTCCAGAAAGACTTTGTTGAAGCTGGGCTTTTCCAGAAATCAAGTCACTCTCACAACAGAAGAATGAGAGGAGTTCAGGTCAAAATCTAATGTAATGTTTAGTCATTTCAAGTGTGAAGAATTTAAAACAGCTGCCACCATATTTCAACCATCCACTCATTCATGGAACTCAGTTGCTAAATGTAACCAGTTGCATTCTGGTAGCATTCTTCCATATTGGAATATATTTCCATGTTATATACCATCTTAAAGCTGTGACTAATGATTATTTTGACTATTGATTAATCCAGAAAATAATCAGGAGATTAATAAATCAATCTTTAAAATCTCACAAAATAGTGAAACATTTTACAAACTTTCTTCTATAGCCAAAGATATTCAATGCATTATCATAGAAGACAAAGGCTAGCATATATTAAGAGGAGGTGGAACTAGTGAATTTTGGCAAGTTTTGTTCAAAAAAGTACTGAAACAATGATTTAATGTTTCATTTGATTTGGTTGAGTTCAGAATATGTTATCATAGTAATGTGTTCCCAAGGTCAACAATGAATCTCAACTCTCAAACATTTGGTTTTTACATTAGCTCCTACAGTTGTTACCCAGGGAACTGAATACCCAATCATGAACAAAGCTGCTCTTTGGGAAAAATCAATCAAGCGTACATGAAGAGGCACTGATTTCTGCTGGTGTGCCAAGAGATCCTGAATGATTAGGAGTAAGACAGCAGCATGCAGAGATATTATAACAACCCAGTGATGAGCTGAGGCCTGCCTTTTTCACCTTATCTTTTGTTGATATCTTATGATGTTTGATCATCAAGAGAACATATAATGGTACACTGTGTATTTAAAAAATCAGGTGCGGTGAAGATTTGCATTCTGTTGTACCTTTAAAAAATACTGTGAAGGCTCAGGAGCGTTATTTGTGCTGGAAATTGCCAGAACACAGTCTGGCATCTCTTAGTTCAGCAACTGTCTAACACATCCTCTGGGTACTAAGTAATGTTTTCACTGCTCACAGCAAACTGCTATAATATTTAGCTAGAGGGAGCTGAAAGGGTTTCTAATGAATACCCATCATCCAACAATTATTTGGGCAGGGGTTGACATTTCAGGCTTTCAATTGTCATTCAGTGGTCTGAAACCTCACTTGGGACAAAACTCTCCAACCTCTACAATCAACCACACTTCTTCCAGCGTGTGTGCTGGGTCCCAGTTCTAATGAGCTGGTCTATTCTTCCCTATGTTGAAAGTGTTACTTCATCACTTATATCAATTACCAGCTAATCAAAGCCATTCAAGCTGAACAGAAAGGTTGTGCCAGAGACCTAAAGCCATGAAATAAGACTGTGGCAGACAACAATGCATGCCAATGTCCTTAGCCAATCCACAGACCCTGGAAATCCATTTCAAACAAAAAAGGTCTAAAATACTTAGGATGCACTACCTGCCCCGTTCTGAACAGCAAAGTTAAAACTAAGTTATTGAGTGGTTGGTAAATATAGTGAAGCATCTAGCAGCTAAAGAGAAAGACAGTTTTCTTAGGAGTTTGTGGAGGCCAAAACTGAACTAATCCATATACCTCTTTATGTTTGTACCCTGTTTTAGCTCTACATCCAGACCATTCCACAAATTCACCCCACAGATTGAAATACACATTTTTTTAAATCAAACTTTCCTCTCAGATTATAACCCCCCTCTCTGTCAAAGAACATTTTTTGTATACTACCTGGTAGTAGATTATTTCTTGCTTCATACATTATTAGCGCTGTGTTAAATTCTACCAGATCCATGAACTTCAAGGTATGACTTTGTTGGTGTGTTCACTATATCCTACATTGTTTACTATCCTTATGGCTCTTTTTTGTAGTATACATAATGGCTGCAGGGTGCTTTTGTAGGTGTTACCCCAAACCTCCACACAGTAACTCAGATACAACAGTACAAGTGAACAGAATAGAGTTGTTGTTTTTCCGAGTATTGCAACGCTCCTTGCCAGCTTCGCTCGCACATATCTTATATGAGTTTTCCAGCAGATTTTGTGGTCTAATATCACACCTAGAAATTTATTTTCATGTACTCTTTTCTATATTGACATTGTCAATCATCATCACTTGTACTTGAGTGTTTATTTTACAATTCCCAAACAACAAAATCATCTGTTTTGTGCAAATTTAATGACGATTTGTTTATGTCAAACCACTGTTTTAATTTTATCATTTCTGTTGTGATCACCTCCAAAAGTTGCTGTAAATTCTCCCCAGAAAAAAAAATACTTGTGGAGTTCGCAAATAAAACAAATCCCAATATTTTTGATACTCTGCATATGTCATTTATGTACAAAATGAACAATTTCAGGCCTAATACTGACCCGAGGTTCTCCACAAGTAATATCCATGCATGTTGATTATGCTGTTGTTGCCTGTTTCTTAAGTAGCTTCTCAACCAATTCAGCACAACAACTATGATACCATACCTTTCCATACCTTTTTAGATCTATGAAAACTCCCACTACGTACTGTTTTTTGTCTACACAATTAGTTATTTCTTCAATTAATTCAATTAGAGCCAAAGAGGTTGACCTGTTCTGAATCGCTACTGACTGTCAGTTAGCAATTTGTACTTCTCAATGAATATGTTTCTTTTGTTGTTGTTATTGTTATTGGCAGTTATTACATTATTGGATGCTACACACTCTCCAGGCAATGGTCAAAGCCAAATATAATAATATAATATTGTAGATAGTCCTAAGTCCATAATCCAAAATCAGTAGTCAGTCGCAAAGTTTTTTTCAAAAACCAAGGACAACAGACATGAGAGTAAACACAGGAGCGCCAGCGACCAGCAGAAGCTTAATATTACTTGTGTACAACTGGACATTCTGGTTTGCATTTGTCAGTTTAGGAAAGGTCAGGAGGTCATCAAGAGACTAGGATTCATCCTGTGGGGATTGTAAATATTCACAGTACGTTTCATAAAAATGTGGCCATTTTGAAATACACAAGAACAAGATAAAGCCTTAAAATAATATATTGCTAGTTATTTTCAAGAGATCTATGGCAGTATTAAAAATGATAGTCAGCTGAGTCCAGCTGATCAATATCAAACTTTGAACTAACTCCGACCCGATGCAGATTGTACTGGGTTCAGGGTGTCCTACTGGTGATTATCAAACTAATTAGTCAGGTGTTTGATTACTTGTGTTGAGTTTTTCTTCACACATTCCCCTCTAAATATGACTGATTGAGTCATTAACTCTACTTTTGAGTCATTTTTCCTTTCAACTTTTTACTTCTGACATTGTAACGTACTGATCTGATTAATTACAACCAAGCAAATGTACAATTTGTTCTACCAATCATTGTCTCCTCAGCTCAATCAGATGCTGATATGTCTCAACAATCTTCCTTGATTATTAGGTTTAATTGATTTCAGTATCAGTCAAGTGAAACTCAGACCCAGAAAACGTCTCATCATCCACAGGCCTGCATCTTAAAGAAAACAAACCTATCCGCCTCCAGTCTTGAGCATTCCTTCAAAATAAAGAAGGCATCTAGGCTAGAAGGGGTATGTGGGTGTGGTGTTAGGGGCTGTAACACTGCGATGTAATCTGCCAAGCAGTGAGTTATTCACAACAAGGCAGCTTGTTTATGGGCTTTTAAATCAAATCCACAGAGAATAAGCTACCCCCAGAAGAGAAGATTACACTGAAAGGTCAATTTCCTTTTTCTCCTTTTACATCTCCAACAGACTGAAATCAATTTGGGCTCAGGTGCCTTTCAACGCAGCCTTCCCTGGAGAAAGACTTTGCATTCTTAGAGATGAGTTTATTACATTAGTGAAGAGAGGTGAGAATATGAAAAGACCAAGTCGACACTGTGTAACAACAACATGGATGTGTCAGAAATAAAACAGTGATTCCTGGCTGCTGCAGAGGCCAAAGCCTCATTCTTTCATCAGCTTGAACAGGAACCTGTCTCACACTGACTGGCAGACCCACACAGTGTGTTCACCTCACTACGGCTGTGTAATGAGAAATCAATCCAGTTGTTCTTGAAGCCAACAGTTCAGAGCAATCACTGCTGGGAAATCAGGGATTCCTCAGTAGGTGAAGGACCGAGGATGATGTCTTGGTGCTGATGGCTCATGTAGTCTATAACATGATGCAATCAGTGTTCAAACAGGGAGGGATGCCAAGTGAGAGTTGTAAATGAGATATACTGTAGAGGCTATAAATTCTTACAGCCAGTGTCTTAATTACATCACAGCACATGTATGCTCTGATCACTGTACTCCAAGTCTAATAATATACTAAATGCAAATTAAAGTGTTGAAAACAAGTTATACGATAATCTGATGCTCGTACAAAGTTTCAAACATTTACAGTGTGATCCTGTTAATAAACTAGAATAACGTCTTTTGAACTTGCTCAACTACAACATCTTGTTCTGTTTACAATAATCCAGATAAAGCCAGGTATGCAGTGTCGGCCCGAGGTCAGTCTCCATTAAAATATTTAGACTATTTTGTGTATTCATAAATAGAGTAAGAGTACTGGTACCAGTAAGAGTGTTACATTTTTTGGATTGTACTTCACATTTCGGAGGAGTTGACTGGTTTATGTATTATGTATTTAGTCTCTCCATCTGATCACCAGTAACAGAAAACAAGAGCAACAATACAATTTATGATCTGTATTACTTCAGTCAAACTTTCCCTTGATAATCTACATGATAATCATCACTACGTCATGTATCATCCCATCTTTTTTGTTTCATTGACTACCTACTATGTAACTTGAGCTCATGAGTCACCTGCCAGCAGAGATCAGAAAAGTGAATAAAGTGTTTACAGGCCACGACAGCCTGGATCAGGGTTTATACCCACTCATTGTGGGTTAACATGCATCAACGTGTGAGGATGCTCCACTGTTCTCACCTGTTCTCAACTATTTTATCACACTCACTCTTCAGATCAGCACGGCCTGACTACTGAACCTTGACTACTTCTTTCTGTATGATAAGTGAGGTGTGTCCTCAGGTATCAGATGACAAGGTGTCAATGCAACACTCTGCAACAGTGTTGTACTCTAGTATTGCAAGTTACCAAAGTAATAAAAAAGAAAATTGTAGCTGCACTTCATTATCTTCAGTTTCAAGGCTCTCTAGAAAGATCCTCTGGTTGTAGACCACTGCCTGTAGGAAGCAGTGTTATTCAGCTGTATACTTGAACAATATTTCATCACTGATACAAAAACATTCTTGTCTTATCACCCAGTACTGAGGACAGAGAGATTATTTTTTATCTTTTCCAGTTTTTACATGCCTTCACATGAAAACCAACACAATACAATCCCACGAGATTTGACAAAATTTCCACAGAAATGAAAAGGGAGAGTGAGAGGGGCTGGGTCATAAACCCCCCCAGAGACTGAGAGCTCACTGTAGTATTTCAGTCCAGAGAGCAGGTGTCAGGACTGGTGCATCATAATCAAAGCTAGATTACCTCACTGTGTGTACACGCTTCATCTGCTTCCTTTCATATTGACTCTGCTGTGGCTTCATCTGATTTATCACTGAGGCTAGTCAGCAGTTTAAACATCAGACGCTGCTGCTTTAAGCTCCTCTCCCTCTCTGTGTCCCCCTCTCTGCACACATGCACACACTGCAGTCTGCTAACAATCACATTCATCTGCATGGCAACTGGATCATCCAAGCCATTACAGCCTGAGTGGGCAGTCAATTGAGTGGCACAGCATCAGAGGATTGATGAACAGTGTGTGTTGGGGAGGTGGGGCAACACTCGCTAGCTGTCAATAGCTAAAACGGTGACAACTGACAATAAGTGGTTTGCGTTTCAACGCTGCCGACTGTAATGCTCGATGTAGAAAAACGTGAAGATTGTTTACTGCAGAGCGCTCCATCTCTCCTCCAGTGAGGACCTGCAGACCCTCACGTGGGTGTTAACAGCACTGCAACAAGTCATTGCAATTCCTTCTTTACATAAGCAGACGCAGGAATATGCTCAGTCAACGGAAACACCACAGCTATGAGGAGTGTGACCATGTCTCAGCTCTTCTCATTACCAACTTAGGTTAGTCTGCGGGTCCTACAAGATGCTAAGAGTTCTGCTTCAGACAGTCTTTACTTTATCAGTTATTATTCATTTAAAATGTTAAAAGAGACAACGCAGCGGTGGAGAGAATGAGAGAAATAAAACATTATTTTCTGATTATTTCATGGAGGTTACGTTCAAAAGCACAAATAAATAACCATCAAGCACTCAACAGACTTACTGAGGAAACAGACACTCTTAGATTCAGTTTCATTTTCCTCCTCTGTGTTTCTCCTTCTCATTCATTCATTACGTCCATCAATGCAGCAGTTAACACAAACAACAACAGGACAAATATGTGTTGGTTGTGTGTTGTTGGCATTTCAAATCTGATGCCTGCAGTGCACCATGGGAGCATCAATTATCACTTTCAGTGCGTTTGGGCCTCCAGTTGAAATCCATAAAGAACTTTCAAGCACATGAGGGGGAATTGTCACGCTTTTATTAGACTTGTTAGATTTGTTTCCATTTTAAAAACTGTTAACATTTGTTCTATTTCTTTTCATGACATCCATTTTTAGTTTGATTATTTGACAGTTTAACTATTTAGTGTGATACTGTTCAGCAGATAACTCTCACTGTGTTCAAAGCCGCTCAATGTTTCACACCATCACTCACTTTATTAACACTCTGTGACAAAAAAATACACTTACTAGCTTTCTGCGGCGCTTTCTACCAGACAATGAACAGTCAAACTCCACACGCTGAGGATGGAGTTTGAGTCTATGTGAAGCAAAACATTGCATTGTGGGATTTTTAGCATAACTAGAGTACAATATGGACACAATGTTTTTCATTCCATTATGGGAATTTGTGACACACTGTATAGTGCAGAACTTTTACAGTCAGAATGTTAATGTCAAATAAAACAGTGGAGCAGATAGTGGAGTAGAGCAGTAAGTAGCAAATAGAAAGTGATTAAATTACAACTAGAGCCTCAAACACACAAAGAAGTTACCAACAGACTTAAACTGTATTTACATGCAACAACTGATAAATATAAAACAAGACATACAGTGTGTAGCTCACTGTTACCGAGCTCAAGCGAGATTTAATATTCTCTAACAGTAATCCATAAAACACAATCGGTATGCTTTGGAATACAGCTGCAACGATCAGCTGATTAATCAATAAATCGATCAACAGAAAACTACTGTTTTAATAATCAAATAATTGTTTTAGTCATTTTTATGCAAAAATGCCAAACAAACTGATGATTTCATGTTTTTCTTTGTCATGACAGGAAATTGACTTAAAGATGTCACCTTTAACTAGTAAATCATAGCGGATACAAAAAAAATGAGTCAATTAGTTGAAAAAATAATCATCAGATTAACCAGTAATGAAAAGAATTGTTAGTTGCAGGCTTACTTTGGTCTGTCACAAAAGAAGAAAAAGATTTGCTAACAAAAGCAAGTCCTCATAGACTCATAGATAATTCTTGTAGAATTTGAGTGTCTCACAAAACAGATGAACCTCCCCTAAATAGATTTATTACAGTGAGGGTCGACTGGATTTAGGCCCAAACAACCCACTCATATGAACTCATATTCCACCAGCACATACAACCCCTGAGCATCAATAATAATCTGGGGTAAACCGCCTCCCAGCCAGCAGATCCTGATCCAGGTCTTGATACCTAAATTGCATTTTTTAATAAAAATCTGATCTTTAGTTTATCATGTTTACATGACATGAACTCTACAGCATTTACTACATATGTCCATGTGGCTTGTATGAAGCACACGCCCAGATAAAATCAGACAAGGTTAATGTAGCAACTAACAGACACCAATACTAAGTCCAGTCAAAACATCATTATATTGCTCATTATTTTTTCTCCAAAGGTAGAACTTGAATTCAGATTGTGGAGATGGCATCGAGTGTGGAATATTTTTATACCCCACACAGAGAGTCACTGCAGCAATTTCTTCACAGGCCTGAGTAGATCCAGGAATGACTGGAGGAATATTTTGCTTCTTGTGTATTTCTGTTAAACGGCCCATTAAAAGACAGCTTTTAGTCAGACATGTAGGCCCTGATTACACCTGGTATTAACATGCGTCTCCACATGCGTCCTGAGTGACCATCTGTGATCAGATCTCACTTCCCTGCTCTACATGCAAGTAAACACGGACATCATTACCATTTGCAAAGACCAAATTCGTTCGTTATTAACCGTCGGGAGGAGCAGGTGTCTGTGTACCCTCCGTGCTGGAAAATAGTGGGAAAATTGAGTAGGTGGTCCTTCAATGTGGCCCAGGATGCATTGCATTAACACTGCTAAAAAACTGTGGTCACACGTGGCCCAGACCACCTCCGAATGTGGTCTGAGTGATCAGATCTCAATACATCCTGGATGCGTCTTGGGTGCGTTTACACCTGTAGAGCTGTCCACTTGAGACGGATGTTAATACCAGGTGTAAACAGGGCAATAGTCTTAAAATCCAGTGTTGTCTCAGGAGAGTTCCTCCATCCATAATGGATAATTCTGGTCAGTATAGAAACCAGTGTGTTAAGGGCAGAACAATGGCGCTCTGCTGCACCATAGTTGAAGTTCCATTAACAAGGCTACCATTGACGGATTCAGAGCTATGTTAGCTCTGTGGTGGATGCTAGTCTGCTGCAGAAATGGTCAAATGACAAGAAATGATCATAGGAGTAGATGGCAAGGCTAGAACATGCTAAATGACCACATACCTCCACCACAGTTGCCATATCTTCTAAACTGGTTATTTTGCAAATGTCCTTGAACAAAAGTCCTGAGCCAAGTTTGAATCTGTTCAATTTAAAATGTGTTTTTATATGTTACAAAACTGGCTTTAAGTCCAAGTGAAATCACATTTAATTATCCCTCCTTGCAGTCAATAAATTATGCCAACGTGTTTTTTTAAAATATACTGGTAATACTGTTGTATTATTAAAGGGGGCCTATTATGATTTCCTTATTTTCAGTCCTGTATATAATGTTACTGAGCCGACATCAGCTCATGATGGATTTCCTTATATGGTCATGACCACTGTGGCCACTAACGTTCTGGTGTTTTTCTATTGTTTTGGGGGTAGTCACACTGAACCATGACTTGAGAACTCCAAATATCTTGTTATTTTGACCGTCTTTTTGCACAGCTAACAAACCTCTGCTAATTCAGTGAGGAACACGTTTCATTTCCTGGCCAATCAGAACAGAGTAGGCTCACTGGGAGGGGGGGCCTTAAAGAGACAGGAGCTAAGACTGCCTGTTAAGAGACAGAGGCTGAACTAAAGGGCTGCATAAAGGGCCAGTATAAGATAAACAAGGCGTTTTTTGAACTGTGAATCATGCAAAGCTTCTCTAGTGGAGTCCAAAAATAAAAATGATAGAGCTGTAAATGAGCATAATAGGTCCTCTTTAAAAAGGAGGAGAAAAGTTCTTTGGGGAAATATCAGAAATGCTAGTTTTTGTCTCAGCCGGCTGGAGCATGTCAGTGTCTGCATTTGATTAACAGTAACTGAAGGGGCATGTTGGTGTCTCGGGATTTTGAAGAGCAATGACCAAACCAGCATCTAACAGGTCCAAAGTGACATTTGCAGGTATGTTTACATGCTGTTTAATGTGCTGCAGCTGAGCAGCTAATTAGCATCTAGCTGCTAACTGATGTTAGCGGTGCACTTTTCCCCAGTGAACGTTTGTTTGGTGGCTCGTTCAACAAGCTGAGGTGCAGGACAAGACATGTGTTCATGTTTGTAAGTTAGATAAGAAGGAGACTTTAGCAGGAGAGTGGGTTGTTGTTCTGAGTTGTGTTGTGTAGCAGGATGCAATCAGGCTCAGTGTGACTGTCTGCTCTGCCTATGAGAGAACGCCAACGTTACTGCTTTATGCAAGATTTGATTTGGTGTATTGAAATAAGGACTCCAGCTACGTAGACAGATAACGGAACTGTATTTCAGTGAAATTATATAAAACTAGAGGGAGCCATCCTGAAACCAATGAATTTAAAATATATGGTTTCTGATTTTTTTCTCAAAAGAGAACACAAGACAAGTGATTTACAACACAGATATGTTGTTGTAAAAAATGCAATTAAAATTCAGTTGGACTTTCAACACAGCCTAAATATCATGTCTGGCAGACTGAATTTTGTATCCACTCCAGACATGACTACCAGACAGCTATAGCAGCCTACTTTTGATGGATCATCATCCCAACAGAACCGACTAGTTTCCGCATTCAGATCAATGCTACAAGCTTCCCAGCTGCTCAGTTATTATCAGCAGCAGCAGTGAGAACATGTGGGTGTGCTGCAGTGCAGCAGGGAGGCCTGACAATACAAAACCACTGTTGCTATTTCTGGAGATAGAGATGCTTATAAGTCAAGAGGTGTGTTGAGTATTATGGGTGTGGAGCCTGGATGCACGTCCAGCTGGTCTCATTAGCGGTAACCACAAATGACATCTGACATATGACATTCTCATTCACTCCAAATGAGCAGCTGATTAGCTTGAAGCAATTAGGCAAGGTGAGGGAAATAGTGTGTGACATATCTGATAAGTTCTGAGAGGGATCTTTTGCTGCTGACATCATATGTCGCAGTTATCTCTCAAATGCACTGAAAGCGATAATTGACACGCGTCAATTGATGCTTCTATGGTGCACTGCAGACATCAGATTTGAAATTCCAACAACATAGAAGCATCACAGGTTTGTCATTTTGTTCTTTGTATTAACCGCTGCATTAGTTGGATGTAATGAATGAATGAAAAGGAGAAATGCAGAGAGCGTCTCTGTCCACAGTAAATCATCTGTTGACTGTTTGATGGTTATTTATTTGTGTGTTAAAACGTGACTGCCGTGAAATAATCAGGATATAACGTTTTATTTCTCTCATTCACAGGTTTTGTTCTCACTACCGCTCGCTCTCCTTGCTCGACCACCGCCGCGCTGTCTCTCCCTCTCTCTCTCTCGCTCGCTCGCTGGTGCTCGGCTAGCTTGCACTATCTCTCTCTTTTTCGGCTGCAGGGAAAACAGCTTTGGTCGCTCAAAATCGAAATCCTCATTTGACGCTCCAAAATTGAAATAAGGTCGGAGTTTGGATGTCAAGACAGTTTGACGCGCCTCATGACACTTTTAGTGCGTGTTCGGCCATTAAAAACAATAGGTGTACTTCAAAACACGCGCGTCAGATGCTTCCAGTGTGTTTAGGCCTTTAGAAGGACTCGCAAGACAGACCTCTTACAGAATATCTGTGTTAAAGCACAAGAAGTCAGTTCTATGAATCTGAGAACAATTGTGGCTGTTAATATTTTCTGTAGGCTTGCTACAGAAATGAATCATCAAATTCTTTGGATATGCAAGAAATGGGACAAGTCTCAGGTTTTAGTTATGAAGTCCTGAGTCAAAACAGGTACAGTAGGCCCCAAAGTAAAAACCCAAGACAATACCCAGTAATTATGTGCCCTTCACCAAATGTATCATCATAATAACATCAGTTTTTGTCTTTGCTCTTTGGGACAACATCAAGTCAACTCAAGTCCAAGTGAAGTCACGAGTCATTGGTGTAAAAGTCAGGGTCAAGTTTCAAGTTTATCAAGTCAACTGTAAGTCACAGGGACTCGAGTCCACGTCTCTATTCTGTATTTTCAGGTGCTCATGCCTAAAATATGTCATTATATTATATAATTATGTTGTACAGCTTATGCTCCATGGTCTGTCCAAGTCAATGTCATCATGGAGGCTCTCAGCCATCGCTTGGTTACAGACCTCTGAGATGCTGCCCATATCTCTCTTTTTTTTTTCAGCAGTCAAATAAATAAATAGTGAAGTGAAAACAAAATTGCAACTCAGTCTAATTAGTAGCCTGTTTCCTGTTTGCTAAGAGATGGAGTAAATAATGTAATGAGACTATTGAGACAAAAGCTGAGTATCATTTAATACAAACTGAGCAAAGTAAAAATTCAAGCCATGATATTTATGCTTTGAATTTAGTAAAACTTTTACAGGTGGTATTTATTGTATAACTGGCTGAAAAGTAGCACTTCAAGGGAAATGACCACACATGAACCACCATGACTGATGGACGCACAGAGAATACAAACATATTTTCATCTAGCGTGAGTCATGACAGCAGTCATCATTCTAACTTCTTCTATTTCAGTCCTTTGAGGTCACTTAGAGATTTTTAGAAAGCCATGTTCATACAGCTGTAGTCATCACTGAGAGTTACTGTGAATATATTATTACTGTAATAAACACACAACCTCTTTTTACCTGTGAGAGAGAACGAGCATGTGACTCAAACTTGTTGCAACCAACTAAAAGTGCAAATAAAGATGGAAGAATACAGACTTCTCTTTAATGAAACTATTGCTAAATTTAATTTAATTTTCACCCCTAAGTTAACTTAAATATGTATATCAATCATGTATTTTAATACTTTAAATTTGAAATGAATGTTAAATGGGGAGGTATACTTCCAGGAACTATAAAAATACTCTGAAATACTATGAATATACTATGAATACTATGAAACACATTGGGGAAATGTTTCACCAGACGTTGTGTGAAAAATAATCTTAACTTAACTAAATGGGATTCAGCCATCATTATGTGGAATATTATATAATTCAAAAAGGTCTACTTGAAAACAGGGATTTGTATCTTAAACTTGTTTGTAACTGTAAATATATTGTACATATTTGGAGGCTGATCATTTTGGTGTCTGGCTGTAAACTCTGTTTTGCCAGTTTGTGCATTTATTTACAGCCGGTATTCACCACCTGTGAGGCAAAAGCACTTGTGTGGGAGTGTGCGCACATGCACACAGACTTTTGACATGTTTACTGCGTGTTTACTGAGCTTTGTAAGAAGAAGGGGAGGGACCTTCCACTTTTAACCAGTCAGCTTTGTTGGAGCCGCTACAGTGAATCCAATTGGTTCGGCTGTTCAGTCAATCACAAGACAGTTACCAGCTAGCCAGCTGCTAGCTAGAAGATCTCACTGGACCACATACAGCCAGGTAAAACCAGCTCTTCAAAATCTACTGGATTAATCTTATGTCTCTATATAAAGCAAAGAATCTCTGTCTGTCTGTAATACCAGCCCCCTTTAAACTTTTTGAAACTTTTTGAGGAATCTCATTAGACAACGTTAGCAAGCCTGGAGGGATAAATACTTGACTGGTTTGATCCAGTCTATTAACACTCTCCCTCCCTCTGTGCCCCCCCCCCCCCCCCCCCCCCACACACACACTCTCTCTCAGTCGTGCCCAGCGTGTCCCTGACTAAAGTAAGTCATCACTTGCACACTGGCTTCCACGCTTTGACAGTCCAGTCCTGTGATGCGTGAAGGACCTGCGTGCTGACTCGTCTCTGTCTCTCTCTCTCTCTCTCTCTCTCTCTCTCTCCCTACCACACACACACACACACACACACACACACATACTTGTCCCTCTCTCTCGATCACACACACACAATACACAGACTACTTTCTTTCATTCTCTCACCAGGGCTTAACAGTGCTCCATGCACTCAACAACACCAATCCCTACTTACCCAGCTATGCAGAACACACACACACACACACACACACACACACACACACACACACACACACACACACACACACACACACACACACACACACACTGCAAAGACTTTACAACGACTAGGGCTATCACATAAGCACTGGGTGCCACTCCTGCCAGCTAAGCACAGGAAACTGCAGCTACAATTCACACAGGCTCACCAAACTGGACAATAGAAGATTGGAAAAACGTTGCCTGGTCTGATGAGTCTCCATTTCTGCTGTGACATTCAGATAGTAGGGTCAGAATTTGGCATAAATCACATGAAAGCCTGAATCCATCCTGCCTTGTATCAACGGGTCAGGCTGGTGGTGGTGTGATGGTGTGGGGGATATTTTCTTGGCACACTTTGGGCCCCTTAGTACCAAGTGAGCATAGCCTACCTGAGTATTGTTGCTCACCATGTTCATCCCTTTATGACCACAGTGTACCCATCTCCTCATGGCTACCTCCAGCAGGAAAATGCAGCATGTCACAAAGCTCAAATCATCTCAAACTGGTTTCTTGAACATGACAATGAGTTCAATGTACTCAAATGGCCTCCACAGTCACCAGATCTCAATCCAGTAGAGCACCTTTGGGGTGCCATCATGTTAATATGGCCCAAAATCTCAGAGGAATGTTTCCTGCACCTTGTTGAATCTATGCCATGAATGAATGAATGTCATGAAGGCAGTTATGAAGGAAAAAGGTGTCCAACCCGGTACTAGCAAGGTTTACCTAATAAAGTGTATATACAGTATATAAGAAAACTGAGTACACCCCTGTGCAATATCACTAAAATGTTAAATGATTCAAAGTTGCATCATCTGACAATAATTGCAGTATTTTCAGGGTAAAATGTCAAGTATTTGATCTTATTTGTAATTAAAAACAAACAGGATAAATAGACCACATTGAAAATACAGACCTCAAAGTACAACCTCACTGCAACAAAAATGATTACACCTGTGTCTTCCAATTCAGACGAACTGCCTGAACAAAGTTATAAAAGAACCTGTGAACACAACTCTCTCAGTTTTGGTCTGGGTTGTGTGTAATGCAACATGGCTCCACATGATGAGGAACTGCCTGAGTAAGTAAGAAACCAGATTGTGAGACTTGAGAAAAATGGGAGAAGGTACAAGATCATTAGTAGGCTACTGAACAGAAGCCGAAGCAGCTTCAGCAGTGGTGAGGAGGTACAGGAGGACCCATACTAATAATAACAGAAGGTGCAGTGGCCGTCCTCGAAAATGACAACACGCACAATTTGCTAATTACGCAACCTTGCATTGAAAACCAGACGGGTAAGTACTTCTGGCTTGGCACAACAATTATCTGTGGAAATGGTGTTTCAGTGACTGCTCAGACAGTGAAGGACACTGCATGCAGTCAACCTCTATGGACGACATCCAACAAGAAAACCATTGCTCACAAAACAGCACAAAACTGAAAGATTAAACTTTGCCAAATAGCATGAAAAGAAGCCTGATGAATACTGGCGGCACATTCTTTAGTCAGATGAAACCAAAATAAATTAGTTTGGATCAGAAGGGGGCCAGCATGTTTGGTGTGGACCTGGCCTGGACTACCACAGTGACTGCATAGTGCCAACTGTGAAACATGGAGGTGGGAGTGTGCTGGTATGGGACTTTATGAGTGCAAAAGGTATAGAGGAGATGACATTCATAGATGGCACTATGAATGCAAGTTTGTAAACCCAAATACTGAATGAAAAGATGACTCCCAGTCTCAAGAAGGTTGGCAGGAGAGTGAATTCAAGTGACGTATTGTCTAAAAACAAATGAAGTGTAATAAATAAACAGGATTTGTAATTACTTAACATTTTAGTGATACTGACCAGGGGTATTTGTATTTGTATTTGTATTTGTATTTGTATTTGTATTTGTATTTGTTGAGGCAGCAAAATTATTTTGTATTTGTATTCAAATAAAAGTGGAAAGAGGTTTAAAAATCCTGTTTTTGTTTTTATTACGCTTTTAATTTTAGAAAATTTAAGAGTTACAATAAGTGTTCATGAAGTGATCCCTTGGGAGCACTTCATTTGTGTCAGTAGTTCAGCTTTATCTCTGGCAAACACCCCCAACTCCAGGAGTGATGTCCAAATTAGGAAATGTGCGTCATGTAGCAGGTGGATGTGACTCCCATCACTGAGACCTGCTGATAGACATAACAGCGGAACAGAGGAGAGACACTGAGATAGTGATGTAACCAACCTGTGTGCTGGTATTTAACATGTTTTTTTTTTTCTTCCGGAAAACAAATAATTTTTTATATATTTGTATGAAACAAATATTTGTAAAAAAAAAAAAAAAAACAACAACAAACAAACAAACACTATTTGTGCTTTGCCGAATAACGTATTTGTATTCAGGCACACCCCTAATATATATTTGTGTATAGTCACATGTAGCAATGTCAGTCAGTGAGATACATTTCCACTGTACTGATGTCATACTGATGCTGTATTGAAGACTTGCAGCCCTGCAGACAGTCTGTTACAGGGCCAGAGCTGTGCATTAGTTTTAAGACCCTCATCCTTTGTGATATTATGACATGTTATGACCTCTCTTTGTCATAAAAGCTAAGCTCTGACAGCTGGAGTCAGACCAGAAGCCAGTGAGACGTCATGCACTGACTAGCTACCAGGCGGCCAGCAGTGGAGGTATAAACCCAGCCTACAGGAGCAGTGCTGGGCTGTGATCATTTGGCATAGTGGTCACTGTAGAAACTGAAGGCCATGCAACACGCTCTAACCCAAAAAGAATTTGCCATACACAACCACTGCAAAAGAAACAGCTGTCAAACAACTAAGAAAATGTACCAAGTGTCAACAACACCCAAAGATGACGGTTTGAATGATCACATTTTGAGTCAGCCAGAGACGCTGTGCAGACACTCCTAGAGATAAGTAAAGAAGAAGTCATGACGTCTTTCACAGTTTTCTATATGGATATACGGATGACTAATCATTTCACAACATACTTTGATGCTCACACAGTATGTATGGTTAAACTGACATCCAACAATTAACCAGGGTGACTTGTGTCAGTTGAGGTGAAAGTAGATGCTGTAAGCCCCATCAAGGAATATTAGACCCTCCTCTAGTCCTGAAACCATGACAAAGCAGACCTGCTGCCCTGAGATGCTCTGTTAAATGCAAAGATCAACATTTTAACATGGGAGAGCGATTAAAAGAATGTCAATTGATATTTATTTTAGGTCATATTTTCTCATTGAGATCGAGATTTCTTGTTAAAGACACTCATTTTGCATTTCATGTTCCTGCAACAACTACAAAAGCAGAAGAAATTCTATTTGTGAAGCGCTTTATAGTTTGTTCCAAACAGGACACAGAAACCAACAAACTAACAAAACTAACCAGTCCTGTGGTCTTTTAGACAATTTGGATGTGAATGTACAATACATTTGTATCTCACTAGGCCTCATACACAGGCTGTACTTAATGCAATGTATGTCTCTACTTGTTAGGGATGGGGATGGTAGAAGATAATAATGGTTCCATTTCACAATGAGAGCTGAGTACATATACGTAATAGTCCAATGAATCCTGAGTTCTGAACATTCACAACTAGTTAACCATTGGGCACAACACTGGCACATCATTACACAGACTTTAAGGGGCTGCCATGGTATGTACTGGGAGAGGTCTTTGGTCATTAAATTGAACTGGGTAAACAGGAGTTGCTGCTGCTATGCTCAAATAACTGGACCAATCCTATACTTTATAAAAGCTATACTTTAACCCTTCCCCTGCTTGGTCAAAGCAACGTACCTTGAATTAAGACTATCCCTCTCAGTGGCTAACTGCACTGCTACCTAGAAGCTATCTGCTTCACTGCCTTTAGTGTTTACCAGGTAAATGACTATAACACACCACAGAGCTCAACCTACGTTGTCAGTGATGCCAATTTTCATGTGTAACATACCTTCCAAAAAACTCCATTTGACCTTCATGGGGATACTGAGTCAATTATTAACCATTTACAGAGACTACATGTGAACAATTGACTCATTTAGAAAGGGGTGTGGAAGGGTGAGCAATAATGTGCCGTTACACCCACATAATTACTTAACTAGCCACTTGTGTTGTTCATACCTGTATAGTAGTGCTGGGTTTATTTTAAATTGTCTCTTAAACTATATTTTTTGTGGTTAGAGTAAATACTTAAAGTAATATTTCAGTCACTACTGCACCTGCAGGTACCACCAATGAGCTCATCTTTAGAAGCAATGTTAGACAGAATGAACATGTATTTTTGGAGAATATACATAATGTAGAATACACATTCATAGAAGCTATCCTTATGGGTAATGTGAATGTGCTCAGTACATTTCATGGAGATTGTGTACATTTTTGAGCATGTATGAAATTATTGGTCTGATGGTGGTGCTAGAGGTACAGTCAGGAGGTCATCAACACTAGTCTGACCACATGTGAAGGCAAAAGTGTTTATACCTGTTCCACATGGCCAAACTTGAAGGCAGTTCTCCTGCCTTCAAGCCTGCTACAGTGTCATAGAGGCAAAAGAAACAATTGTACAAGTGGGGATAACTGCACTTACTTTTGAGGACTAGGCTGTACAGTGCTCAATTGTAAACACAAAAAGTGACGGAAGCTGTTCTGTAGAGAATGAAAACCAGAGCTTGAGAGAGAAGTTTAGGTCCTGCCTACATCCTTACCTCGCACACCTGGCCAGTCCCTGATGGAAGTGGGCATGACTGTCAGATTGTCGGTTTTTGCAAAGTTTTTGTCAGACAAAGTCCAGTTCTGACATAGACTACATGTTGTGGGAGGGTATTGCATACTGACGCATACCGAACCCTTTAGTATTTCTCTTGTAGGGATCACACATACACAGCAATTTCATGAAGATTCAGCTAATAGCTTTCAAGATGTAAGTGTAAATCAAGGAGAAATTCTTACCTACGACTGGTGCTATATGAAGGATCAGGGGACTCTGGAAACTAGAAATATCCAAACCAAATTCCATCACAACCCAGCCAGAGATAACTAGTTCTAGTGTCTGTTGGATAGACAGACAGACAGATGTACGCTTGACCAACAATGTCATTCTGAGGTCAAACTGTAAATGGCACAACAAATACTCCACCACAAACAATATGAGCCCACAAGTGCAAGATACACAGGCAGTAGCTCTTAACGGTGATCAAGTGTTTTATAATAAATTTCTCTCAGTTGTCCCACTCGTTACTTATGTCTCATATTGCTGACAGCTGTGATGGATAACCTACCATAAACAACAAATGATAGATTTCTCCTTTAATACCAAAGAGGAAATTATTGGTCTCTGGCTCAGCACTGACTGTGGCTCCGCATTTCACCCTGTAGCCACTGAACAAGTAATATTAGAGAGACCAGAGGTGTTAAACTAGGAAGCTGTGTGACATTATGCCCCTAAACAAGACCACTGGTCTTGCTGGGGAGCTGCTATAGTTTGCACTGTGTTGTTGTTGGAGGCCTGTTGTATTTTCATCCTCAGGGGTTTGGCCACAGTTTCAGTCCAATGACTAATTCCTGCTAGTACATTACATAACACTATTGTTACAGATGCAGCTGTGGTACTGGTCCCTCTTTTAGTACTGCATGCAACAGTAGATTAATGTTGCACTTCTGCTATGATATTAAGTAGTTCTTGTTGTCTTTGAGACACTGATTCCACAGGGTTTCACAGGCCTTTCCATTGTACCAACAGTTCTGGCCTAAAATATTTGAAAATGGTAAAGAATATCAGGAGAAAAATATCACCTACTGGCACCTTAAGTTCACAAGATATATGTATCAACCAACAAAAAAACAACACAGGTGGAACACATTATTATAAAGTCCAGCATTGAAATCAAGGATGGTGATTATTTGACTAGACCCGATAAGCCTGTCACTGTAATAATCTCAATGGTTTAGTCACAAATCAAACTAAAACGCATTAAGCAGAATGACTAAGACTGAGCAGACATTGTCAGTGACAACAAAGACAAAGTCAGACAAGGATGTGGCCTAAAGCTCAAATTATATTTTATGAATCTGCATAGTTTCAAGGATCTATGTGACATAAATCATCTGCCCATGTCCACAAGAGTCTACGTCCATGTGAAGCCCAAATTCATAACAGCTTGTACCATGTTGAGTTTTGGTTTTTTTTCAGATTACAGGTAATCTTTTTTTCTGTTTTTGGTCATTGTCTAGTGTACATCCTAAATTTAGCAGAGGCAACCTGCCCAAATGAGGATTATATGCACCCAGTATGTGCGTCACCAATGGCGAGTGGGAGCTCATAAATAAGCACACCCTCTCTCTGGCCGTCTCTCTTGATTTCTAAGAAACTAGTGTACACTGTTGGCTCCCGCCCCATACATCTCATACTGGATCTGTGTGGGCGTTGGAGAAGTAAGAGAAAAGAAGGAATGAACAGCATGAGTGTGTAACCGCCACCCATGACGGCATCAAAAAGCCACCTGTTTCCTTGAACAGGGAGGACGAGCTGATGAGTGCGGGGACTGTGAAAGGAAGAAGAAATCATTATCACGGGGGTCATGGGTGTTTTTATGTTACTCCTTTAAGGCCCCTCTGACTCGTTTGTGTTTACTGCTTTCCTGATACAACTGACAAAAGGGGGCATTGTCTGACTTGAATTTCACTGCTGGAATGATTTGTCTTTCTTCTGAAGCTGCACTTCAAGCTTTTTGAATAACGTTAATTACAACTTCTTTTTGTATTTTTGAAATTAATCATCAGTTATGATTACTTTGTACTCACCAAAGTACTGTAATTGCTGAGATCTCGAACTACTGCAACATCACTACACCAAAACAACAGTTGTGCAATCAGATGATTTAGCCAGATTATCAAAACCACATCATTTGAGAGTAAATTAGACAATGTGCACACATGAAATGTTGCTAATAGTCCGCATTGCACAGGGAGACTGTGTGCACATCTATGGTAACAGTAGGTCAAAGTTGACAGCAATGGACGCTAACCTGGTGGTTTATCTAAAACCCGTCTTATCATCTGACTACTTGTGTCTTTTAAGTGAAGTTGCTGCATTCAAAGATCTCAGCAATTAACATAGTGAGTACAATGTTACAATTAAAGAATGAAATGATGGCCAGAACTACAGATATAAAACCTCGGTGGTATAATACTGGCATTTCCCTTTAAAGGGATTTTTAGAAAATGAGGGTCAAAATCGATGCAGCAGGGGTATCCTCATGGCTCAGGGGTTACAACACCAACCATGAACTGCAATGTCTCTAGTTCAAATTTGACCAAGGATCTTTGTTGAATCTCTCTCTCCCTCATTTCTCATCTCACCCCTGTCGCAACCTAATAAAGGCATAAAATGACCCCACCCCTAAAAAACTGATGCAGCAGAAGCTGAGAGTTTTAGTCCATAGTATGGGTCAAGCAACCAATTCTGGATCCTATAAGCCAAAATCCATGCCTCAAGTTTGTATCATCGGCTTTCCAGTTAAGATTTCTAGTCTGATGTAGTGATGACATCATCACTGACAAAGTTCCTTCACTAAATGCAGCTCCCAGTATCTCCTCCTTTAAAGATGAATTATATTTTTCTACTAAATGTGTTAAAATGACACAGCAACAAAAAAGTCTTTCTACAATTATCCAGTATGAGATCATTATTGGACTGATTTAGCTTATTGTTTCTTTTTCTTATAATTAATGGGGTTCTTTTAGGTCTTATAATAATGTTTTGTTTTACTTATGAGTTACCTTGAATTTTCAACCTTATATGTTTCTATTTCATGTCATCACCTTGTCACTGTTCTTTGCTGATGTATTGAGTATAATAAAGTTCTAAGAGAAAAAAAAACAAAGCTCCTCCAGAGCCACAGATACATTATAGAGGTTCACAGGCTGAGCAGTAGTCTACATGACGGGTAAACTTATCTTCATGTGCCTATTTGGTAGGCATATCATGTGAGTTAAAAGTACTATCATTAAAAGACTGAAAAGAAGTCAAGACAAATTATTGTACATTCTGTCTCTTGGAACTACAAGTTCAACCACTAAGAACATGTAAAAGAATGATAAGATAAAAGATAAAACCTATGAAAGAGGCATCTTGATCGTTATTCTACACACATTTGGTTTAAGCAATAAGTGGGTCACATGTGGAAATCTGTCAAGTGTGCCTGGAAAATCACTGGTTGGACAAAGCAAACATTAAAGCACTGCGGTGACTAGTCCAGTATTTGACTAGTCACTGAAAGAGAAAATGGTAATGACAATAGAGCCTACAGGGCTAATAATGTAAATGTTTTAGATAAGACTGGGACATCAAAAAAACATCCTGTATAACAAAAAGTGGTTTCAGTGCACATTTTATTTAGTGGTGCTGTGGAGGTAAATGAATCCACAACTGACAGAAGCAATCTGACTCTGAGTTGAGGCATCCCAGAGGATTACATCAGCGGCTACAACTTAAAGGAAGTAATGAGTACACTGGAATTGGATTCTGAAAGTAGCTTCCCCATTTCTGGTTGCAAGTCAGGGCTGATGAGTTTATGTAATTCCACAGTTTGCCAGTATTGAGCGGGCCGAGTACATTCAGTGTTACGATGCGAACAGTGCATCATGACAATAAAGCATGAAATGATGATGTGACAGCCAAGGGTCCAGATTTAATAAGACTGTTTTGCAAGAGCAAGCTTTGCATTTTAGGTACTTCAGTTGCTTGAGCTAAGAACAAAGAATATTCATACAAAATTCATACTAATCAGTTTATGGTCCACACAAGCCCAAAAGCAAGTAACCTCCCTCATCACTAGTTGCAAATGCAAGCAGTTCTAGCCTTAAGACTAATCCCTCAAGGCTTGCACTTGCACTTACAAAAGCCCATTTATAATTTGAGTGTTATCTGATGTGATCTGTGGTTCTAGGATGGAAAACCCTTTCTTGCTTGTTTGACTTCTTGGCAAGAATTCAGCAGCAATAATAGAGGTATCACTGAATAATTCTTTGCACTAAGGTTAAGTAACAAGAAACAAACGGCTGACCGTGACAAATACAGAGCCCATAGTTGTTGTTTGGTTGTTAGATATGCTTTACACTATTTTATGCACTTGGAGAGGAGTGTGTGTACGTGCTGTGATGATGGGAGCTGACGTATGTGGTGTGTAATGGTACTGGGCAGGTACTAAGAGCAGTGTGGTGATACAATAATCACACATAAGGAAAACAGATGCAGCTCCCTCTTTAGTTTAGTGACTCATGCTGGCACGTGTAACATGAGTTGTTTCTTGTGCCAGTCAGCCAGACACTGAAGGCACCAGTCCATCGAGTCTGGTGGTCTCCAGTTAACCAGTTTAACCACTTACAGGCTGACTGGAGTGCAGTTCTGATGGGCGCTCTAACCTATACAATGTGAAATCAGGAGTGAGCTGCAGCTGCTGATATGCACTGATACACAGTTGCATCCACTAACCAGGAAATGGAAGCAAATGTATTATGAAGCATTACATATCAATGACTGCATTGCAGGCTGAGCTGTTCAATTGAGCATTATCCATAAAGTGCTATTAATAGGTCAGTGTCCTGTCAGCAAAACTGACACACAGGAAAGTTACTTCCAACCAGACACACACAGCCACAGTCCCACACAGGCTCATAAATAGTTGGAAACAGCGTGGGGATCAATGCACAGGATGACTCAGGTTGCACAGAGCACAGCCACTACAGCTCAAAACAGCATCAAATGCCCTCAAACCAGATATAGCCTCTGAGATGCAATACTCCAGCTCTGTATTCACCTCCCAGCGCTGCAGAAAGCAAGCCAAGGACAGAGAGGCTGAATGCTAAAGTGCCTTGTCACTTTAGGCAAAGAAACATTCAACGTAAAAGGGCTAAGCCATTACCACCATCCCAGCATCAGAAGAACGCCCTGTAGCAATTAACACACTGTGTCACCCCGACAATGAATCATGGTAAGGCCTTGAAAGATGAGCACTCAGCCTAGTGTCGGGACAAAACAGCGTCCAGATGGACACTGACCTTCTTTCTTTGAACAAGTACAAGAAAGAAAACTAGCTTGATCTAATCACATGGACTTGTGTTAACATTACAAACTAGATGGCCAACGTATTATAAAGACCTTTGAAGGCCAGATTAAGAATGGGGTCATCATCTTCCTTCATAGCTAGAGAGCTACCTCGCTAAATCCATGAAAAATAGTTGATAAAAAAGATACATTTTGTTTATATTTAGTTTAGACAGAAAAAGGTCGAGCGTGTGCTCAACTGTGAAAATCAATAATATGTGAAGTGAAAGCAGCTTACTTTCTGACAGGCATGGTGGGTCTGGTTGGGGCTACTTCTGTGTCAGCTACATACACTCCTCACACAGGACGGGGTTTTTATTGATTACATTGATTATTCCGCCAGTTTAACCCCCGCTGTCACCGCTCCAAGTGGAGAAAATCCCTCCAGAGGACACCAAGCTCCCCAAACACACTCCAACAAACTAACCTCCTAACTAACTGTCAGGAGGGAAACTGACAACAAATAAGGAAAATAACAACACTAAATCTCCACCTGGAAGCAGATAAAACAACAGGAGTCCCGGTTTGAACTACTATCACAGAGAGCCAGCAGGAATCAAGAAAAGCAGCTCTGTGTGCCTCCGACTCCATGCTGGAGTTCCCCACTAGAAAGGCTCCCCGCCCCAGCATACACCATGCAGGCTGACCTGTAGCAGGGACACATTCTTCAGATATAAACATTGAATCTATAGCGAAAAGCACAAGCGGGGCAACCGCAGGGGCAGAGGGGACAGAGGGGGCAGCTGCCCCAGGGCCCACGCCCAGTAGGGGCCCCGCTGGGACGTAGCGCACAACCCTGCGGGCGGAGCAGGAACAGGAGAACTTCACTCTCTCAGCATCTTCTATTGATTCTCTAGAGTAGTTCTTATCAGTATGGGTGTAATACCCTCTCCGACCACAATGTGAGTTGCAATAGCAGAGTGGCGCTGTCCGTATTTCTGCTTGTTGACTCTGCAGGAAGTGAAGACTGCAGAAGCAGCGATTCAACGTTTATGACGTAACTTCGATATTTGTGCTTGTGCATGGATGAGGCCAAACTATCCAACCTCACTTTGCTGTGTGTTGAGCGGGACATAAACACTAATAAGGACTAAGTGGTTGGCAGGTTTGCCACCATGAAAGAGAGGAGGATCAAGTTTTAAAAGGGGACCGTGATGTGTACAAAGTTTGTTAAACTGTTCTGATTATTTTGTTCTATGGAGGATATTACACAAATGGATTAATGTTACACTAAACTACAACAGTCTGAGCAGGGACAACAACTGGTGAGTGAAACGTCCATAATTTCTTTATTGACTTAAATTTTGGTTATGAAGAAATCAGTCTGAATATTAGATTAATGTGTTGTTTAACTTCATGTTTACTCAGCACCTGTCTGTGTCACTGCCTGTGGTGTTGTAGACTGTCCACTTTGTATTTGAATAGGCCTTGCAGTGTTGTAGACCGCTGTGTCTATTTTATGTTTATGTTATTCCCGTGTAACAAAGACATGATACAGAGACAGAGCACCTGGCTTGTCGCTGTCTGTCGGTGGTGGTGCTGAACCGTATGTCAATCAATGCATGTAGAACGCTGTGTGCTGTCCTCAGTGCTGAAACATTTGAACTCGACTGGCAACCAGTTTTTTTGTTCTTCAGAACAAGCTTGTCTCACAGTGGCTTCACTGTATGTTTTCTTAGACACCAGCTTGCATGGCTCAATAACAATTTGTGATTATGGATAGGATATATCAGCTATTTTACAGCTGTGAATTTTAAAATTACTTTATTAGAGGGGCCGCTTGAGAATGCTCTCTCCCCCCCCCCCCCGTGCTGAGAGTCTAGCTTCACCCCTGGTGAAAAGTGTAATGTTGCTGGTATTATGTCAGTATGACTATCAACAGATCATTTTCACTGTCTATTTTTGCTGAGAACCACATGTGTCACGTGGATGTGTCATGTGGAAAAAATAGGCGAGACACTGAATCTCTAGATGAGGCGTGTGAAACACAACCTTGACATGTTGTCTCATTATAATATTGCAACGAATACCATGTTAGCAAACAGTTGCCTATATACACATGCAGCAGACAGGGAGCAACTTTAGTATTCATTTGGAATCATGTTTGTGACCACCTGAAGAATGAATGAAGTTCAATATTCACTCCCCTTTTAGCTCTGTTTTGGTCTCCACCAACATCTGAGAAATATATCTAGGTCTCTACCTGCTAAATGCTCCACCATGTTCAAGAGATAGTTGCTAACTTTTGTTTGTCTGGCAATGGGTGCTAGGCAGGCAGTGTACAGTGAGTTTATTAGGGCTTCATTGTTGAAAATAGCTGCGCTTTGGGGCTGGAAACAAGGTTGGAGAGAGTGGTGAGACTGAGCCAAACAGTTGGGGGCTGATAAACCAAAACAAGGAGTTAAAGAAACTAAAAAGATTAGTAGAACTGAGAGGACCCACTGACTGGTGTCAGGTGATAATTCTCTGTGTGTTTGTCACTATGTGTGACCCCTTTCACATTACACATAGTTAACTGATTCATTGGTAATATAAAAATATTGATTGATGCAGCTTTAAAGCAATAGTTTAGAGTGAGCCCTGCTAAAAAGAAGGCCATTCAATTGCTTTCCATTGTTGTTCAGGTGAATAGCTTGGGCTATCTTTGAGTTGTTGTCACTATCAAATAAACTGAATAATACCATGACCCAATAATGCTTCTTCTAGAAGACACAGACGCCAGTCGCCTCTCCATTAACTCCAATAAATTTATGCTCTCTATGTTTATTTTTACGATATTAGTTGTACTTTTTGTAAATAATATTGGACAATGATAAGATATGACTACAAGTCACTCATCAGAATAGGGAAATGGTCAACTCATCACTTTGTAAACCAGTCAAGGTTTTCAAATGTAAACATCGAGGGAAAGGTGGAGGGGATAAACACCATCTATAGTCCCGATCACATAGACAAGCAAGACCATCTCTGCATCCATCTCAACATCGGATGAAACACCAAGGTAAACATGGAGGGATCCTGTCTGCGATCGTGGATCGTCTCTGCCAAGAATCCTGCTAGCAATGTACAGTCGTTGGATAATTAACTGGACGATCTCCGGGCCTGCATCAGTTTCCAATGGAATGTAAGGAACTGTAATGTCCTTAGTTTCACTGAAACTTGGCTAAATCCTGGAATACCGGACAGCACCATTCAACCAGGTGACTCTTTCTGTATAGTGATCTGATAGAACAGAGGACTCTGTCAATTGTCAATCAAACTCAGACCACACTTTCTACCGAGGGAATTCCACCACAGGCAAGTACAGGGCGTTTAACATCATATTTCCCTCCAGGCTCATCACAAAGCTCAAGAACCAGGAATTAAACACCTCACTGTGCATTAGAGGTGTGAATCTTTGGGTATTTCTCACAATTAGATTCAATTCCGATTCTTGGGTGTGTGATTGGATTCAGACTCGATTCTCGATTAAATGAATAGAAAAAGGGGCCATTTTTTCAGTCTCTTCCTCCAGTATACTGTGAGACAAACCATTCACTGGTGTCCTCAGTCCACTGAAATACAACATTGAACATTACTGGCAATTAAGATAAATGCTCCCCAGCCTTTTCGTTTTAAAAAGTTAACTGCCTTAATTAGTTAATTAATAAATTAATTAATTGGAAAGCATCTTACAGTCTCCTGCCTGTATGAGAATAACAATGAAGGGGAGGTGGAGTGCTCCACTGTGTTGTTATTAATGTTGTGTCTCCAGCAGTGGAGAGCAGCCACTCTGCTGCACCGTTAACTCTGGGGAAACACATCGCTGAGCGGGTGAAGGCTTTCTGAGGTGAAAGAAACTGAGCACCGAGTTATTTTCTTCACCTCACAGTTGGTTTGAGTTGTTTAATGCTGCAGTGTGTTGGTCAGCCGGTCTTGTTTGTTACTGCTGGAGTTTGCTGCTCTGCACCGCTAACGTTAGTCTCTGAGTGACAGCGTAGACAGTTATACTTCATGTTTGTCTCGCAAAGGTAATTATTTAGTCATTAAATCAAAAAATGCTTGTAACTGTTGATTTTTTAAAAACATGATCTACAAAATATCTCCAGCGTGTGCATGCTGTATGGGTGCTGCACTGCCCTCACAGTTGAGTTTTTTCATTCTGTCAATATCAATCAAAATCGCAGGATCATCCTTAACACTGGAGCACCCCAGGGCTGTGTTTTGAGTCCCCTGCTGTACTCCTTGTACACACACAATTGTGTAGCCACTTTCAAAACCATCATCAAGTTTGGGCCTGATCACAGATAACAATGAAAAGGCCTATCTGAAGGAAGTAGAGGACCTGACGCATTGTCTCCTCAGCAAGACTAAGGAACTGATAGTGGACTTTGGGAGTAAGGAAGGAACTACACCCCCCTTAATATCAACGGGTCCTCGGTGGAGAGGGTGGACAGCTTCAAATACCTTGGTGTCCACATGACCGAGGGCCTGACCTCAGTCCTGCATACTGACTCGGTGGTGAGAGAGGCAGGGCAGAGAATGTTTCACCTCAGACACTCGAGGAAATTCCGGGTATCCTCTAAAATAATGAGGAATTTCTAGTCCTGGCCCATTGAGAGCATCCTGATGGGGAACATCATTGACTGGTACAGAAACAGTACTGAACAGGACCGCAAGGCCCTGCAAAGAGTGGTTTGTTTGACTGAACATACAATAGGTGGTGCTCCACCCTGCCTAAAGTATATTTACACCAGGTGCTGCAAGAATAAAGCTAGGAGAACCATTCAGGATCCCAGTCACCCAGATAACGGCCTTTTCTCCCTGCTGCGGTCAGGAAGAAGGTACCAGATACATCAGGCCAGCACTGAGAGGCACCCTCAGGCCCCTAGGATCCTAAATGAGGTCACTGCCTAAGACTGCCCCCCCCCCAATCATACACATATTCTATCTAATTCTATTTGAACTCTTCTTAATGCATAAATTGATGGAACTGACAGATTATATTACACTGTGATTGCAACTTAAATGACTACATGTGACAAATAAACTTGACTGATTGATAACACATAAACATGAGATAGGGAAGAGAGAGGAATGTTTTTTGTACTCTTTTGTGCTCTCAGCCTCTCCTCTGTAGCAATGAGCACCGTTATCAGGTAAGCAATACCCCACAGGCACACACACGCACACATATATTACATTACATTTCAATATATATACACACAAATCAAATAGGTTTTTGAAGGTCAATCTTAACATTGACATTTTTGGATCAAATCAGCCATTGCCAATGTTTTTGTGACATTATTTGATCTTGAAACCATTTTTATGCATTTAACATAACATTTCTAAAAAATAACAAGTTCACTGCCAAAAATACATTCTTTTCAGGATGAGTAAGCCTCTGAAACAGCATTTAGACCATTACAATCAATTCAGTGTAGCAGTGTTCTAATGTGTTATCAGCCTGCATCATAGCCATCATGTCGGAGAATTTAAGAGCTGTACTAGCCTGATACATTGGTTAAATCATACCCCGCCATAACAATACAACCTTTATACACACATATGCACACCAACACCATGTCGCACTCTCTGGCAGGTGCAACCTCTGAGTGGACTGTCAAACAAGCAGCCTCCCAAGGATACAATACAGTGAAGGAAGGCATGCCAGGAACAGGCACCAGCCATGCTAGCAGAGCTAGCAGGGTGCATGCACACAATCCCTGCCTGCAATGCGTGACACGACGAGCGATAAGGCGTGAATCAATCACACATGCTAATGATGGAGGCAGATAGATATCCCCCCCCCTACACCCCACACACATACACAAACAAGAATCCAGGAAAGGACGCACTCGTCCTAATCCATTGTCTCGAGGTTCGGCATGGAAACACAGACGAATTGATGAAAGGATGGATGGATTGATGGATGGATGGAAGGATGTAGAAATAGATAGCTCACCGGTTTGCCTTCTTCCTTTCTCTCCACCTCTTTCAGCACATTATCCAGGCTAAGTGTGCATGTGTGTGTGTGTACATGTGTGTGTGTGTATGTGTATGTGTGTATGTGTGGTGAGCCGGCGAGGATACACACTGCTACATCCCCTCCTCTCCCTCTCTCTGACGATCCCTCCCTCTTTCTCTCTCGTCCCTGGGATTTATTTAATTATTTCCTTCCTCCCTCCCTCCCTCCCTCTCACTCGCCTTTTCTTCCTCTGTCTGTTTCTCTCTCTCTTTCTCCTCACAGCTGATAGAGTCGCCTTGCTTTTCTCATGGCTGTTTAATTCCCTCTCTCTGTCTGTCTCTCCTTTCCGCTTATAGAACTTGTTATCCTCGATAACGCAGTGTCTCTCTGTTTTGGCGTGACAGGCAGAGTCAAAAACAGAAAAATAAAGGAAAAAAATTGGAGTGCCTGCCTTGTGCATTAAGAGCTGATATCTGCACAGTACAATGCTCTCTCTCTCTTTCTCTCCTCCCTGTCTTTCACACTGTGTCCCTCACCCACCTCTGTGTCTTGTTTGATGCAGCAGTGCTGTAGGCTCCTCCCTGGAGAGACAGCGGTGCCACACAGCTGAGAGAGAAAGAGGGTGGGGGGGGTGCTGGGAAAACGTGGTGGCAGTGGGAGGGGGAGGAGGGCAGAGGAGGAGGGAGGTGTGTGTGGGGGGATGGGAGGGGCTTGGTGGTGGTGGTAGGGTGGGGGTTCTGCTGGAGAATCCGGTGCAAGGCAGGGCAGCCTCTGTCGACTGAGCGCATCATCCAGGATTTCAACACTTCCACTGCCTCCCGCCCTCCATCACTCTCTCTCCACACAGAGGGCGATCTGTTCATTCTTCACATACACACACACACAAAATCACAAGCCCCAGAAAAAAAAATGCTGAAAAAAAAAGCTGCTTTCAAGGGGGGGCCTTGTCTATTGTTGTCAGCTCTACCTTTTGATCAGGCCTTTAAGGACCTCTGGCAGTTGAAAGCAATCGGTCCGTTCCAGTTGTTTGGCCTCCGGTATTGCTGCTTGCAGCTTTCTCGAGAACTGCTCAACCAAGCAACTTCATACTTGACACTGCACTTCCCTGCTTCCTCAGCAATACACCCGCCAAGTGTGAAGTCGATCGGATGAACACTTGTCGAGAAAATCGAAGGACAGACATACTTACATACAGAGACTCCTTCCATTTGAGTTAGAATTTACTAACTTCATTTTACCATAAACTGATTGGACTATCAGCAGGAAGAGTGACAGACAGTCTAATTGGATTACAGGACAGAACAAAGAGAAACAGAGCTAAAGTTTTCAGAGAGTAATTGCTGGTGATTGAGGAAGTGACAAGTTGATGGAAAGATGAGTGCCAACTTGTTTTTGGGAATGGCACTGCCGGTCCAGCGCACAGCTTCACAGAGCGTGATTACACCATTAGAGGGCATTCAGACTGAAAACAGCCCAGCGTTAAACCAACGCAAGAGGCTGCGTTGTTGGGAGCGTGTTGTTTCAGGTACCAGTGACACATAACTTTACAGGAAGTCCAGTTTGAGCAACAGATCCATGACTTTTTTAAGGCTTACTGGACATAAAAACACTACACAGGGCTTTCCTATGATTTATGATTTTTACTAACCTCTGCATTGTTAATGATACAATGTACATACCAAGCAGGAACTACCAAGACTTGTATAAAGCCACTAGATGCTCCAATTCAAAAAGTCTCAACTTCTCTCTAGAAATACTGAGTCAATCATTGTTTTCAACAAGTCATTATATTCTCAATCTCTAAATTCAGGCCCTCTAATAAGTGTGCTGGTGGTCATTTTGGAAACTACTGCACTGCTAATAAGATTTGAAGCTTTGAAGTCTGCCATGTGGGCAATGATTGACAGTTGTGATTGCTGCTCTCCCCAGCTCTGGGACTCGCACTGAGTTGGACTATTGTCCCATTATTTCAGTATGTTTAGTGTTACTTGATAAGGATACCTGCTGTGTTAGCATAATGCAGCTAAAGTAGCTAATGTTAGTCCAAGTGTGCAGCACTTCCGAGGTAGTGGGGCATGTTTCCAGAGAATGAAAAGCAACACCCCGCGCTCCTTTTTTGGAAGGTCCTGGCTCCAGACGAAAAAGATGGCGCTGACCAGAAGCCACAACTCTGGGCTTCAAACCAGCTCCAATGCAAAGTAACGGGTGATGTCACACCTCACTACGCCCATCTTTATATACCCTCAATGGCACATACAGTGTTATGATGGTTCACTGCAGCAGTGAAATATGGTCTTCTTATCATGATGGTTAACGTACACTTGTGACGACATGTAAGAGCATAAAAATGATTGTCTGATACTGAATGTCAATAACAGTCTTCGCAATGTGACATAACATTTGCAATAATCAACAGCAATGCCTTTTTCCAAACCACTGTCCCTGTTAGTCTAGTATATTACTCTAGAATAGTCACAAACCACATGCTGCTCACCTGAATTGTAGCAGTGTGGTAGCAAGTCTCAGTGGAGGAGAATTCAAACTATCTGCAAGGCCCTATACCACAAAGGGAAATTGGAAGTTATGTCAATATATTTTGTTTTTTTTCATGGTTTTGGTGAGGTGACCCTTAATGTTTCAATATCTTCACATAGTTTAGCCACTCCATATTTTATCAGGAGCTATCAGTACAGAGTTAGCCTTGAAAAGCACAGACAATTTCTAAAAACTAATGAGTAACAATGTTTCCCTCCCTCTTCCATTCATTATCTCTCTTTCCTCCCTCCATCCTCCTCCTCCTCTCTGGAAAGACTGGCTCCATCCTTCCTTCCTCTCTCCACTCATGTAATCCAACAACAAGCAAATTAGGTTTAAAAATCAGAAAACAAAGCAGGAAGCCGCACTTATTAATGTTACATGTAGAATACTACATATCATCCAGCGTGTGTGTGTGTGAGGGGATACATGTGTATCCTTCGTTACCTACCTACAGAATGACAGTCACACTCTGCTCTTCACACAGTAAATCAGTGGTCTGCCTCAGGCCAAAAGCACAGGGCTCCCCTCCCATCCAACGCACACACATACACAAACATACACACACATGCACACTCAGGAGTGCAGTCCACAAGCTACTGAAACATGCTGTCACAGCAAATAGACAGCGAGGGAGTGCAGCAACAACATGAGAGTACATGAGGGGGGGAACGAGAGCATCAAAGTGGCCACTAACACAAAACAGCAGTAAGCAGCCAGTTTTTTTTACTTTGTTTAACCTTTACTTTATTTTTAGATTTATCATGTTTAAATCTGAGAATAAGCAGCAGGGACGAAATGTTGAAACTGTTCAACAGGTCGAAGGCAAGATACCATGACCACCACAGACCAGACTGCAGTGAAATCTGCTGTAGATATGTTGGGTGACCTCCTGACCTCTCCTCCAGTGCCACCAAAATTTCCATTTTCACATAAGAAATATACTTGTGATATATTGAATGTATAATATTTTTTAGTCAGGAAGTTGACTGAGAAAGATCATTGAGGCTGGCAGCTCCAGGCTACATTAGCCGCTGCATATCTCTGGTTCTGCTGCATCAATTTTTGATAATTGTCACTGTCCATTGTGAATCCAACAATATTAAAGAATTGCAATGCTAAATCAGTGGAGTACTATTTGAATGAACGAGCTATGACCACCCTTAGTGCCTGGTCACACCAGAAAGTGGCATACCAAAATTCATCTGCCCATCCTTCTGAAATATGTAATGTTGTAGGCTTGGAGAAGTAGTGGCTACGGGGCTAGTTGGCTAGTTGCCAAGCTAGCTATCACTTGGCACTAACTGACCAAAAAAGTTAACACAATCTATTCAAGAGACATATTTGTACCATTAACTTCTGTCTCTCCACTGACCATGTCTCTTTTGTGAAAAATATTCTGACAGCAGGGTTGTATAAAATTGGATGGTGCAACCCAGCTCTTATGATTCCTTCATTTTGAACTCTCTGGCTCTATTTAATTTCAAAGGTCAGTCTGTCAAGATGGTTTGCAGTTGTTCAACATCATAAATTCTCAAGTCAAAGTTCACCAAAGTCAAAGCCTCCATGAGTGAATTCACTTAATGCAGCAATTCCTTTGCTGGTGTGACTGGGAAGAAACTGTCCAATTTGCACATATGATATCTTATACTCTATTAGGAGGACTGCCATGAAATTGGCTGAGCACAGTCATGGTCCCAAGAGCATAAACCCTTTTGATTTTAATGACCACACTTCCTTTCCTCTACCAAGTCATTTCAATGTGCAGTGTTAAGGGGGAATTTCATGTCAAGAAATCAGAGCAGCAGTTTAACTCCTGCAGTAACTTGTTATGTTCAGTTATTTAAACAAATGTCAGCATTAATGTTGGAAAATGGGTGCAAACTGGCAGCTGTAGTTTGCTGTTGACTTGTATTATGTCTAAGAGGTATAACCACAGAACTGTGCTGATTAAGATCTGAAGCTGAAAGCAACCGTGCGACCCTCCAGTAGACAAAACTACTGAGTGTGCATCTAACAAATCTGAGAAAAAAATCGAAGAGTTACAATTTACAGTAAACTCTCAGTTTTCTACATGGAATACACCCCTGACTGCAAAACTGTGAGATCTAACTGCAACTCAGTAATCAGAGTTAACCTTGAATCATTTCTGACTGTGAGCTGCATTCACCCACCTCTACTTTTCCTGACAAGTGAGGTTTCTCTATAGGTGATCAAGACAGTGTAACAGTGGTAGTTCCACAGCACGGGATCCTGTGAACCTGCCACTACGTTGGTCTCCTACTGTAATTAGGAATCCTAGAGGGGGATAAAAAGTGAAAGCAGAGCTGTTTTACTCACTGTCCTCTCCAGGGCAGGGCATGCCAGGCCGCTCCGGTATACTGGGGAACACTGTAAAAAGACAGAATCACAGAAAACTGAATATCTCAATCTGTTGTTTGTCTTCTCCTGTCACCAAACAGAGGGGTGAGAAATAAAATGCCGTGAAAGTGAAAAACCCTAAAGGCCATTTAAAACATCATACCCCAAAGAACAAATTGCACTTGCAAATAAAACAGTGCCAATGAAAATCAGACACACACTAGTGATGTGGCATGAATAAAGGGTTGGGTAAAACCCTTTAAATGTTAAGGTGCATCCATAGTCTTCAAAAGACCTTTTCCATGTTGTCTAAAGGTCAAAAGGCTTTAATGAGATATATAAAACACAAATTATAGAGATGGTATTCCACAATATAATGAAAATGGAAAATGAAAGTAGGGCCAAACTCACCATGCAGCAGCAGTCCAGACCTCTTGGTTCGATTGTAAATACGAAATGCCTCCTCCAGTTCCATCTGAGACGAGATGGTACAAGGGTCTCCTACACACATACATATTTTACAATCAATATTATAAATCTGATTCTATCCTTGCACTCATTCACTTTGCATGAACACGTTCTGTCTAGCTAAACTGGTGTAACTGTCACACTAGATTATTCATAATGTTGCTTGTTCAATGCTGCACACACAAATCAGCTTCATTGTAAGACCTTCACTACCCAGAAACTATATAGGATCTAGTTAAAGGATCAGTGTGTAGGATTTAGTAGCATCTAGCAGTGAGGTTGCATATCTATATATATATCTATATATATATATATATATATATATATATATATATATATATATATATATATATATAGCGCTTCCATCTATATGCACATTTAATTGGTTTGATTCTGTTTGTTGTGTGATGTGACAGTAATGGCAGGTCATACTGTTTACACTGTTTAAAAAAGGTCTCTATGATTTACAAGATTGTTATGATATTAAGAAGAACCAAAAAGTTTGGGACGTTATCGCTGTGCGGTGCTAGAGAGACCAGATTAGTTCCTCGTTGTTTTCCTTAAATAACTCACAGCCAACGTACTAGACAAATCATCATAGCTGACTGACAAGGCAGGGATCAGTCATAGTCAGCCTTCAAAAAAATATGCAAAACAGTGAAGGCAGTGTGAACCCACCTTGTTCAGTCTAAAAAAATCTACCAAACAATCCCATAAACAAACACATCTGATCCGTGAAAAAACCTTCTCAAACCGTGGCTCCGGTTAGCAGCCTCTGGTGCGCTGGTTGCTATGGAAATCGAGTGCTCGTTGACTCATTTCATATCTGCCACAGTCTGCAGCAAAACTAAATGAAAAGTCAGATTGACTTTAACAATGAGAAACATAAACTAACTGTCTACACCGCAGCAGATCTGTCTCACACACAGCACAGTTGGTTGCCACGACTACTAATTATTGCAAGCAGAAATAACCCAGAGGAAAAATGTCCTGTATATTTATGTACACTATGCAGGCATACTCAAACACAGTATTCATAACATTTAAGATTACATGAATGCCTGATGTTACTCATATTGACATTATCTCTGGTGCACATCTTCACTGAGATGGATCTCAGCTGATTACAACTGTCACATAATGTCACAATAATGCTGTTATTCATAGAACAACTAGAAGTTACCGAGGTCCAGACCTCTAGGACCTCTACTGGTATAACAGAGCCCATTATTGGGGGTTGCTGCTTTCCTGTTGAGAGGATAATACAATATTCTTTAACGACACTGTGTTTTTCCATTGAATTTGTATCCACAATCTGCATCAGCCAGCAGCAGATTTACTTTATTTCAGACTGTGTCTGGACTGCAGGACAGCTTAGTTAGATGTGATGTGTCTGAGATCATTAAGTTAAGAATATAAAATATATTGTAGCAGTGGTGTAGCGGAACGTAGTTGATCCGTGATCAGTACGGATCATCCCCCATGGTTTGGCACGCACGTGAACCGCGGATTAACTGTAAAAACTGCTGTAAGCACAAGTCATGGACAGACAGCGTCACTAACAGGGATTCTGAAGAGCAAAGACCAAACCAGCATCTAACAGGTCCGTAGTGACGTCTGCAGGTATGTTTACACGCTGTTTATCGTGCTGCAGCTGAGCAGCTAATTAGCATCTAGCTGCTAACTGATGTCAGCGGTGCACTTCTCCCTGGTGAATGAAAGTTTCATTCACTATCATGTTTAAAGGAGGAAGGTATCAGGCCTCATATTGCAATTTAATTTAACAATTGAGCTTTGAATATTTTATATATTTTAAGATTTTATTTAAACTTTGGACATCTTGAATGTTGTTTTCATTTGACACCATGGGTAAATGTTCCTTACTGTAACAATTCTGTTTTACAGAATATCTGGAAAACGAATGATGATGATCTGAAAGATGATCCGATCAATGACTCAAATCCATGAACCGTGAGTTTTGTGATCCATTGCACCCCTATTTTGTAGTGAAAAACTGCATATAATTTATGAAGTTGTAATATTACAATCTTTATTAATGCAGAGTCATTCATCCTTTTTAGGTTTAAAGCCCTTTATTTGGATGGCCTGTCTTCAAAAAAATGTTAATTCATACATCAAATACCTCATTTGAATTTTAAAGGGTAACTACACCCTCAAATTCTCCTAACTCCCTCTCTCCCAGCATATTTAACAATGCAACAGAGGAGTGGGGGGGCTAAATTGTGTGTGTGTGTGAAACATAGCCATAGCCTTGCTGTTTATTGCACTTAATGTTACTGTTCATCTTGTTAAAGGACCGTTTATTCCAGTGGTTTTGCACAATAGTCCAGTAACTTCTATGGACCGACAACCACTTCCCAGTTCATGCAAGTGGTAGTGTGTATTAGTTTTGTTTTCCTTCCAGCGGTTCACTGGTTTCAGTCAGTAAACTATCAAAATCAACTCACATAGACTTGCTCAGCATAACTAATGCATCACAATGAAACATTCAGACTGGTTTTGTCAAAGTTACTTAATTTCAAAGTTGTGTTTGAATGTGTTAAAATCAGTGATTTTTGAATCCTTCCTAGTGGTGCATTCATGTACTGAAGTGATGGTCTGATGACAGAACTTCTCCATTCTGCTGCCACATGGCATCACATTCATGAGCCAACATTCATAACACTTTTTTATAGATCCATCTACAATTTAGTCATCTTGTTTGTTCAGGCTGTATTTCTGTAATTTTGCTTTCTTAGTTTATTCTGTACACACAACATCTACAGCATGTCTGTCCATCCTGGGAGAGAGATCCCTCCTCTGTCACTGTGAGTTAGAAATGCAGATATGTCTTTTGGTGGCCGAAGCAGTGAATTTTAAGCTAGGTGTATCCTCTGAACGTTTTATTTTGAAAATCATTTTAGGAAGTGACAGGCACTAACAGAGGGTGTTAGCAGATAGTAGTTATTTACATGCAAACCCACTGGTGTGGTCCTCCAAGTCCTGAACACTGTATCAGCAGTTCCATGTTTACTGCTGTGGTTCACAATCACACCTTTTTTGGTTTGCTGTGTGTGTGTTTTTGGGTGTTGGTGTTTCAACCTCCCTAGAAAGTATGAGGTCTAACCGCGTTGTTTACTTGTAATGAGCGTTACATATAAATAATTGTAAATTGTGTATTGTAATAAATTTACCTTCTGTTCAGTTACACATGAAAAAGCATACTGTATGTAAAAAGTATATTTTACTTTACTTTATTTAAATATATATATACATATATATATATATATATATGTACATATATCTGGATATGAGCACTTCAAGTCACTCCAGTGTGAAATGGGCTCTCTGGCCACTGTGCTGTATTTATTTAGCAGTAGAGTCAAAGGGACACAGCAGGTGCCTTCAGGACAGACTGCAGACTGATGGACAGTATTTGACCGTGAGGCACACCCACCTTCATCATCGATCCACTTGAGTGTGATGGGCTGCTGCTTGGCAACACTGCACATCGTTCTCACCTCCTCACACAACTCCACAAAGGTTACCGTTGCAGCCAAGTCTGTGATCAACATGTCCCTGAATGTCCAGACACACAAAACACACAGAGAAGATTGAGTCACTGGGTTGTAAAGTGGAGCAGAAACCAGGAGAGCCCACAGGGGGGTTAGACGGAGTCAACAGCAACATGACAGATTCTCTCACTGTTTGTTGAATTGAAAGTAAACTTCCCACATGGTCGACTTATTGATATTGTAGGTTACTAACAAGGAGACTCAATCTGAAATGATTGGTACAAACAGGTTTCATGCAGCTGTGATTCAGCGAGCTCTGAGCAGCCTCAGCTGTTTACCACGTAGTACTCAAAGTTTACTGGCACATTCAGAGGCTGTTAAACTGTGCCGTCCACAATTTAGATAAATGAATACAATTAAAAGGGCACTCCACCAATTTTAGACATGAAGATCAGTTTATAGTGAGTTGTATACTGAGTGTTTATTCTTGACCTTGGAAATAGTTTGACAAAATAATCTTAGCACAGATGTTGTTTGCTCAGCAAACTAAGAAAACACAAGGTCCACATACCATCTCAAGATTATTGTGTATAATATTTGCTATTTCTCTGGGTGAGCTTGAGCTTGGAGACAATGCGTTTACTTTACAGGCCTTAATGCTCAATTCCAGTTTCTTAGTCAGATCCTGTTTGAGTTGATAGTTCACGTTCATGTTTGTGAGTGACATGTCTCCGGCTCCAGTGTGAACACCACTGAGGTCCTAAACTGCCATTTGTGAGCCGCATGCATACATGAATAAGATCCTTCCATTTTGATGATTGGAGGCGATGTGTGCAGAGAAGTGAGATGTTAGAGAAACCACATGAAATCTGATCTGACAGCAGTCACATAGCCAGAGATCAGATATGAATCAGATCTGATGTGTTTGTTCACACTGTGAAAAAATTAGATCTGAGTCACTTGACGACAAAAATAAAAATTGGATTTGGGCCACTTCAGCATGCAGTGTGAACGTAGCCGAACAGAGACAGAAGTGTTTAACAGACCTGATGAAATATGCTATCAAGTTGCATTCTGGGAAGTGTATGATGACCCATACCTACACATCACTACCACAGTGATTTAACACTGCCTTCCTAATTCAATGCCTTCATACTACTTGCTTTTATCTTCTGATACAAATGACAGTATAAAGTATGAAGTTGAACATAATGCACAGGAAACTATTAAAAAGGATCCAGTCTGGTCCAGCTGCTGTAGTTGTTGGTCATAGGCATCTGTTTCTGAAAGATAAATAATACCTGGCCAGACAACACTTTCCTCTGATTATTCTGGAAACACTTTCACAGCAAAGACTTTTCTAACAGTCTGGTTGAAAAATATTCTGTGTGCTGCACGATAAACAGATTCATAACCCGTTTTATAATTCAACTTGACAAACAGATGTAATGATATTACATGAGAAGCACAAGCTGGGGCTATAATAAGAAACTATGGTAGCAGTGCAGGTTATAACAATAGTAGTAGTAATACCAGTAATACTAATACAGTAGTATCTGCAGTACTGAAGTAATCGCTCAACAAAACGAAGATTTTATTTTGGCTCCATTTTCTTACATACTTTGAGGAAAACAAAGTAAAGCGAAGCAACAAAATCCTTCATTTATTTATCAAAAGAACCCAAAGTTCTGAAATGTAAAATGTAAAACACAAGCAGCTGAACAAGAACTTTGCTTCAATAAAATACAGTGTTTTGTAGGGCTGTAGTCAACTTAAGAAAACTGTTGGATGTTACGGGACACAGTGAACTCAGCAGCTACACATTTCTCTGTTTAGCATCGTCAGGTTAGGCTAACCTATTGTTGCTAACTTTGGAGCTAACTTTTCCAGCCGTTGGTGAAACAACAGACGAGACTTTTCTTGGTCTTGAGAAGCTGCAGCATTTATTAACTGACACACTGTAGTCTGTACTGAACATTTACTGACACACTGACAACTTCCTGCTAACCTTCCTCTGCTCTGCTAGCATTCACCGTTATTTCTCTGCTGCTCGCTCTTTCCCACCCGCTACGCAAATATATTATGCAATGTCATATTCCTAAACGGAGTTACGCTACCAAGAGTTTCCCAGGCAACGACACAGAGGTTGACTGACGTATCGGAATCAAGCAGCAACCTCCGGGGCTGTAAAATGAAGCCAATGTGGAAGTGCCAAAAACAGTTCCTTGAATGACCACTTGAGGCTCCAAAAGCGAGTCAATCTCCATAGACCCCCATGTTAAAATGCCCAACTTTACAGCAGAAATAAACATGTTTACAGTCTGGTACAAACAACGGTTTAGGTCTCTGTAGCTAATTTTCCCATTTATGACAACTGTACGGGGGCTGAATTATTTATAACTCACCCGTTTAAATTTTATTAAGCCGTAAAGTTCTGCATAATGAAGGACATGGCCGCTTTGAGTGACAGGTCCGCCAGCCGCTAGGTGGCTTGTTTCAGCCATTTGGCCCGCCTCTTTACCCATTTTTGATTGGCTGGGAGTTAGGCAGCGTCATGCGCTGCCAAGATGGCGACGGCCGGAGCGGCTCACTTTGAGCTTCAAAACCGCTCTTCAGAAACCAACGGGTGACGTCACGGTAACTACGTCCATATTTTTATACAGTCTATGATCAGAACACGCTGCACAGAGGCTCCCAAACGCTACTGATTTCTGATTGAATGGATATTTGGTGTTATTTTTGGCATTAAAAATATTTTTTTGGCCTGGCGGTGGTTCTCATTATAATTACAGGAGAAACACAGATTCAGTAAACGTTGAGTACAGTTAGACCCAGCAGGCTCCATCAGGTTGGGAGAGTTCAAAGTTGTGAAACCCCCCTTGTTTTCACAGGTAATTTGTTAGTCTGTCCCTCCCGCTGCAGGAAATAATGAATTAATCCTGGAAGGCTGTTGATGTAGCACTTTTCTCCTTATGAAAGTAACACAGAGATGATTCGACCAATGAGAATTTGGTCAGACGAGAGCATATCGACCAACTAATCGACCAGGAGACTACAGCCCTCGTGTTTTGTCAAGTTTATAAAACACCTGAAGCTGTCTGACACAAAATTTGTTCAGTCATGACTGAGCAGATGAGTTTAGGAGTGAAGTTAAGGAAATAAACTTTTCCCAAACAAGTCAGAATGTTTTCAAGTAAATATCTTGAACACAGATTTTGTACTAATTTGAATACTGAACAGACGGGACAGACGTCGGTTGAAACCAGTGAACATGAACTTTGATTACAGTTGTGTTGTTGAATGCTGACCTGAAAGAGGAATTTCACATTGATATTGGCCTTCAAATACCCTTATCAGTTGATGACTATTTTAAATAAGGGCGTGCATCGTCAGTTTCAACACTAACCCTCAGTCCTCTGCTGCTGGCTGAAGAAGACACTGAGGACAGACTGTGTTCACATTCAACAGTGCAGCTGCAGCCAGAGGCCGACATGAGCCTGTTTTACACTGTAAACAAATAAAACACCTACAACATGCTTCTGAATGTAGACTGTGTCTGTGTGAGTGTATCTGACAGCTTTCTGTAGGTGTGTGTGTGTGTGTGTGTGTGTGTGTGTGTGTGTGTGTGTGTGTGTGTTTATGGTGAATGTTTGTTGGACTCTGTCAAGGTGGAGCACAGACAGCTTGTTTCTCAGCGGGCACTGCCCCACACAGTCAACACCAACAAGTCAATGTGGAGTGAAGTCATACACACACACACACACACACACACAGAGACAGTAGAGTTATGCCTTTAGGTTTGCCAGTATTTTTCCTGTAATCAGATAACATGTGGTTGAGTTAATATGTCATATAGTATGTACTGTATGACTTTGGTTGATGATATTTCATATTTATTTTACATTTTATCAGTTACTTATATTATTGTACTTCTTATATTTATTAGCATTTGGCCTACAGTAATGCAACATTTGGATATCATTAAACATGGTCTTTTACTTCATGTCCAATGAACATAATACTAATAAGAACGCTGTCGGCTCTACTGGTTGTTAAAACCCAAACGTGCACGAGGAAAAACCTCTTACAGTGTCTGACTGAAGGCAGCTGCAAGAATCTGACCCTTGAACTATTTGCTGAGTGCATATAGTGAAGAGTGCTCAGCACACCAAGCGATTTGTCATGAACAAGAACATAAACCTACCTATCAACATGTTGATCTTTGACCCCTCTAATCAAAATATTTCTTTTACTTCTCGCTAGAATACTGTACAATGATCACTGCGTCTTGTTACTTGGTAACACCTGCTGTGTTCCAGTTTAGTCTTTAAGACATCTATCTGCATGAAATAGACTGAGCCCACACCGTGTGGAGGTAAAGAGCTCTGTTAAAGGCTTGAATGCTTTATTAAGATATCTCAGGTATGATGATGGATGATGGTGGGACAGCCTCCACTGATATTTATTCATTGATCTATTGATCTGTTATTGTGGGGTATGTTAACACTGAGGATACACTGTTACACTGGAGGAGTACAGTAGTTTGTCAGTAGGGATGATGGGCACCTATTCTTCAGAGAACTGTATCTACAGCACAGTACAGCTTAACAATGACTGTTTCACTGGCAATCTCTCTTATATATTCTCTTATATGGGTTTTTGTTAACACTTAAAGAGAAGCTAATATGGCTGCTGATAATGTAAGAATCTGCATTTTTATCTGTTTATTTTGGTGAGTAACTTACAGAATAACAACTGTTAAACACACATATGTTGTGTGACAAACAAAAAAAGGTTTTTAAAGGGTGTTGATATGCTTCTACAATACATGTACTACAGGATTAAAATATGGATGGTTTCACAGTTTTTCAAGTGTGTCTTAAAACAACAGCTTGCTGTAATCATTCCTCCTGTTCATACTGACCATCAGAAGATCCCCTCATCATGCACTTAGTGATGGGGGACAAAATCTACAGTCCTCCTTCTGTGTAAAAATGTATTTAAAAGTTGATCTGAAGCTAATATGAATAATTTTCAGGTCTTATGTGAACAGCCAGGTGTAAACCAATGACCAACAGTTCAGTATGAATAGTAAAAAGGGATTAAAAGCATGTTCAGCACACCGTGTCATTGAGGAGGGTTGTGTTTTAGGATTATATGAAAACTGACTAAATCCACACACACACATTCACCTCTAAAATAATTCTGAGGTTATGAACAAGCTGAGAGTTGTGAAGCAGTTCTGACCTGCTACCTGATGAGCATGTCATGTGACCATCAGCTCACTGTTAACAAACCTGAATAAAACTAATCAGGTAAACGATACAACCTCCTGTCATTGAGCTCTACACTGAGCCATGTCTGACTGGATTTATAAGCTACTGAACAAGGTCGGAGGCTTTTCCTTCTCATATTTTAGTCTGTTTAACATTTTCTGATCTCTTCATCATGAGATGTCATGTACTGTGGACCCTATTACTAGACTGATCAGGAGGATATTCACTCATGAACTCAGTGTCAGGACAATATCGGCTAACTCTTTCTGGGATCACTAATCAATTAGTTGATACACCAGAAATCATCAATAATATTTGTATTTGATTAATCTTTTAATTCATTAATTAAGTAACACAACTTTAAGTGTAGTTACAATATCTCTACTGATACAGGCCACTATTATTGGATGATGTCCGTGTCATGCATGCCTTACAGAACAGCACTTCTATGTTAATCAATACAGTCTATCACTACACATGTGTCACACACACTATACGCGCATAATCGTGACCTGAAGCGTATTTTTAGGCTTCAGTTCTATTTTCCTCTGTTTTACATGTGTAACTACAGTCATTGTGCTCTGAGTGCAGGTGACCTACACTCAACACTGTACCTGAACGCCTCCTGTGGAGACATTAACTGTCATGTATGAAAAGGAAAAACAACAAATCTTCACTTCTGAGAAGCTGGAACCATCAAATATTTGGCTTTTTTTCTTGAAAAATAACTGAAACAATGAATCATTTGTTAAGATAACTGCTGATTCATTTTCTGACGATCAACTGATCGATTAATTGACAAATCGTTCCTGCTCTAATTCCAACTATAAAAATACGATACAGTTGAAACTGAATACTGTTTCTTCAGGACCAGTATATATAAACTGAGACAATGTCAGACAAAACATAAATGTGATACAAACATTTAAAACATTAGTAGGAATATAGGATGGTGAGGGAACATTACAAGAAGGCTACAGGTTAAAAGGATGAGCCTCTGGGCTGTGAAAGAAGGACCAAACACCTGTTGAATGGTTGATGGAGCCGTACCAGAAGACTGAAGTGTTTACAATGGGTTAGCTTAACCTGAAGATGCTAAACAGAGAAATAGAGAACAGAGAAATGTGTGTCACCCACAATTATAGTGTAAAAACTCTACAAACCATCTACTCTAGTAGAACAGGCTTTATAAGTTGGCATTAAAAACTTAAAACGCCACATGGAATTTCATGAGGAGACATTGGTTCAGTGTTGTGAGCTGGTTGCAACTGTGAAAGAAATTATGCAGAAATCACATTTTCCAAATTATTGCAAGATAAAAACATCTCAATTTGAGGAGTATTTGAAGTTGAAGAATAAAAGACTTATCATGTTTCTCCAAGTTAAGCTTATTATCAAAGATGACATCATAAATGTATAAATACACCTGCGTACGTATCAGAGCTACAGAATGCTAACAGTATACAGAGAGGTGAACTCATTTAAGACCACAAACACAAGACAAACCTGTCAGAATATATGATCCAGTGATGAGTGACAGCTTCACAGTTAATTCACAGTCACAAGTTTTCAAGTCTGTCTTCAAGCTGAGCTCAATAACCACTTAGGAAAACCAAAATCAAGAGCTAAGCCAATCAATCAATAAATCAATCAATATCAAAGTTGATCAAAATTCCATCACAGTGTTTCCCCTGTAATAGTCCAGGCCAACGAGAACCCCTGCCAGGCCAAAAAATATTCTTTTAATGACAAAAATAACACCAAATATCCCTTCATTTGGAAATCAATAGCATTTGGGAGCCTCTGCAGCACTGTTCCAATACATGAGTCAACCTCTGTGTGGTTGCCTGGGAACCAACACCCCCCCCCCCCCTCCACCAAGCCCACCACCGCCGCCACCCCAAAGCAGTCAATCTAGGGGAAACACTGCATCAAATCCATAACTCTGTCAATATTAAAAGGCTGAGCAGAATCCAATAGATCAGAAGCCACAAATCAAACATTACCGGCCTGCGATAATGAATGAAAAACCAGAGAGGTGGAATAAAAGAAAATTATTCATATTAGCTTCTGATAAACTTTTAAATACACAGAAGGACTGTGGATTTTGTCCCCCATCACTTCCATTGTAGGTGCATTATGAAGGATCTAATGATCACCTGACTGGAATATGGATATAAAATATTATCGAGGACCTTCAGTGATGACTTTTTACAAATGTTGTGTCAGTGTTTGTAGAGGTGGTAGGCTATAAGAAAGCCTCAGTCCCAACAGGGAAGGTTCTTTTCATCAACACAAGTGAACATTTGAATTTGATACACTTGGCAATGACTCATAATAAAGCAAATAGTAGAAGATAACGAGTAACATAGTAATAGAAAACAAACAGTAATTGTTGGCCCAGGTCATTTTGACTTTGGTCAGGTGAAGTTATGCAGGAGAGCAGTGTCAGTGTGGCTGACCCTGGCTGACTGCTAACACCACCACATACTGGACTACAAGTCTCCATTCCACAGGTGTTTCCCCTCGTTATGTCACCTCCTGTCTACTTGTTTCCTACAGCTAAGTTTGACACTTACCCACAATAATGTGCTTTAATTTTCACCAACTCCGACTCCAAGTCCATTATGGATCCGTTTGACGCTGGCATAAGCATTGTACAGTTTGGTTTATCTCCCGACTAGCCCGACGTGAACGGGACAGGCCCAGACTAGCTGTATGACGTCGGAAGATAAAGGTTTGGTGAACAGGCCAGAGGTAACCTGTCGTCTGGTCCAGAACTTTCCAGAGAAAAACTACTTCGAGCTACTTTGAAGTTTCTTTCGTTTGGGCAGCAGAAGAAGCTCCCTGGTTCAAGAGTTGCCAAGTTAGTCTGAATGACTTCATCTTTTCCGACTTGACTTTTCAAAATAAAAGGCATGTTAACTGAGGTGTCCTGCGCTGCCGTCAGAGTCACAGTGATGCTTTTGTTTTGGAAGTAAGAGTTCTTCATCTGTGGTGGTTTTCAGGGTAACTCTGGGTAACTTGACTCAGTTTCTTATGGTTCACTATGGTTACCGGAGTCCAAAGTCACCTGTGCCGTTGTTTTTAACGGGGCTTATTAAAAAGCCAAGAACAGTCTTAAAGATGTGTTGACAGGCGATGGACGGACAATTTATAAAGAATTCAAAGCTTTGTTCATATTTGTCTTCTAGTATCTTCACATTATGTTTCACCTCCGTATGAATACTCATCAGTCTCTGTCCTGTTGTAATGTCCTGGTCATATTCCAGTAGTACAGACGGATCTTTGCGCTCCCTGACATTAATTCTGACCACAATCATTTATATATATGTCTTTTTTTATTTGTTTTATTTTTATTAAAATTAAATTACCTTATTGATACCTTAATTGCATTTTTTATAATTAAGGTGTTAATAAAAACCAGTCATGTGTTGCATAAGATCAATAAAGGACAAAGAAAACAGCACAAACAATCTGATGGATACAAGACGAGGCTTCCACTAATAATGTAGTTATTGATCGCCACCTGCTGGTTGATAAGGAATCAATTTCAAAGACAAACTCGTCTGAATAATATACTGATCAAACGCCTGTAATTGATCCCTTTTGTTAAGAGAAAAGGCGGGAGTTTATTGCATGAAGTGAAGAAAACTCCTGTGTCTTAGAATATTTTATTTTTCATTATAGATGTGTCATTTATAATAATAAATGTGTCATTCATAATAAAATATGGCAATAAAAATATCATATACACTATATATACAAAGTATAATGAAAATGTCTTATTGTTATAATGAAATATAATTCTTAGAATTATACATAGCAATTCATTTAATAATGATTAAGAATAACTATTATTTTATCTATTTAGTGGCAAACACATTTCTTTGAGAGCTGTTATTCTTCAGTTTTGTCTTAAACACAAAAGAGCAAATAAACATTCTCCATTTATTGACAGGTGAAGCTACACTGTGCTCACTTTTCACTTGTACTGCTAAGTCTTGTAAAACACTATGTTGTGAGGGGCCCTTCAGCAAGGCAATTTATGAAATAATAATAATAATAATAATATTAATTAGTCTGAGTAGGAAAATGGCCAAATGTCACAATATAAGCCAAGCAGTCATGTCCCCCCCCCCATCTCTCAGATATTACCAAACATGTACACAACCCCCCAACTTGACAGGAACATGTTAAAGTTTGTATAAAGTTCAGGTGGGTCTGTGAGTTCACTCCGCCTGTCCTCTCTCTCCCCTCCTAAATGCAGCAGGCTTATTTCCTTTCTTTGCTGAGCTCCGGGGGCGAGCGACATATTGTTACCCGACCCCCCCTTCACTCAGACTTCACCCTCTGCAGGTGGGAGGGACAGGGCAGCTGGCTGCGTCTTGTAGTTTTGTGCAGACTTGCAGAGGAAGGGTCGCAGGTCATGGTGGGGCTACAGACCAGGGTGGCGGTGCAGAACTTAACGAGTCCAGATCAGGTCACAACACAATTATAGTGTAGTATTTTCAATAAGTATCAAATCATTTCAGAAGATGAACCATGTGAGCTCAATCTCTGATGATTAAGGCCTCAAGAAAATACAGAACCCCCCTAAAGACTATCATCATTTCCCCTGTTCTTTAACTCATACTGGGACTGAATGACCTTTTCATTCCACTTCATTCAGTCATCCTTCATTATTGGAGTCAAATGTGGACGGTTCTTCACTGGTCTTTACTGGTCCACATCCCCAAACAAGCTGCCCACTGGTTTATAACTTCAATCATTTCTCAGATCTTTTACTTAAGTAAAAGTAGCAATACCACAATAAAAACAAAAAGTAAAAGTCCTGCATTCAAAAGCTTACTTCAGTAGAAGTACATAAGTATTGTCTGCAAAACGTACTTGAAGTATCAAAAGTAAAAGTACTCATTATGCAAAATGGTCCAATTTCGGTTGTTATATATTATTATATATTCATGGTCAGGTCTGCTCCAGTAAACCTCATCCTAAACTTAAACTGATGTAAAGTAAACTTAAATAAGTTTATAAGTCAGCCTTAGATGAGCTTCATGTTGCTTTCTTGTTTATGATTATTGTGTCGATGGTTTTAAGTTACAACGAATTAAATATTAATTGTAAAGTTTACCTCCAGGTGACTAGAAATTAAATGATTTTCTATATGACTCAAAATGTTTCAGAATGACAATACAAGTTAGATACATCTCAATCATCACATCTTTCACCTGGATCATTACTGGACAAAAACACCTGTGAGCTTCTACACTAAACAATAATGTCATTGAAGGAATGTTGGGGGGAATATTGCACGGTAAGTTATTTTCCATGTAAATAAACATGTTAAAACATTATAAGCTGCTATAAACATCTTTATCTGGCAGTCGGAGTGTTGGTGCTGACGTAGGACGCTGGTTGCTATCATGGATGTATTCCATGGTTGCTATGGAACGTCTATATTCCAGACACTCGTTCCAGATTCATCATTTCACCTCCAGACACTGAAGGAGAAACTTCACTCGACGATTTCTGAAAAACGGTACAAGTGACCAGCGAAATACGGACCCGCACTGACCTCAACTCACCTCTCTTACTGATTCATCGTGGAAAATGTGAGAAGTTTGTGAGAGTTTAAACTCATTCAAAGACTTTTTTCAAGCCGTTTTATTCGACGTCTCAGCTGTATTTAACCTTGAGGCGTCAAATATTCGACGGCAGCAACTGACTTTCATGCAGTGGCAACAGAAAAACAAATATTAAATGTACAATATTAAAGTAAAATATTCAGCGTATACATTGCTGAAATGTGAACGTAACTGATACAGTTTACAGTAACTGTTCAAACTCCTTCAGAAGTATAAAATATTGCTTATTACACAGTGATGCATGAACCACCTGCAGTAAACTGCTGAAACTCAGTAACAGCAATTTGCAAATTGTTGGTTTAAAGATGCCAAAGTTTCTACTTTCAACCGGATATTTTTATCAAGATAAAGCCCTCATTCATTACTTTATTAAACAATTCATAAGTGATCAATATTTTTTGTAGTAATGTCAACTTTAATGTGATATTACAGCAAAAACTTAGAATCTGCAATGCATATGTACATGCAGAGTAGAAACTAGCTTGTTTATTTAAAGGACAGTTTCACAAATGTTCAAATCTGTCTTAAAACAACAGTCAGGAGCCCAAATGAACATGAAACATGTTTTTATGCTGTAATCATTCCTTCTGTTCATACTGACCATTAGAAGATCCTTCATAATGTTCTGACAATGGAAGTCCTCCTGTACAAAAATGTATATAAAAGTTAATCTGAAGCTAATATGAAGCTTCAGCGTTCAAATGAGTCAAATCAAGTAGATATTGGATTTTGGTCTCCATCACTTACATTAAAACACATCTGAAGGATCTTTTAATATCCAGTATGAACAGGAGGAATGATTACAGTGAGGAAAACCTCTTTCACTGTTCATATGGACACCTGACTGCTGGTTTAGGACAGAGTGGAACCATTGTGAACCCGTCCATTAAGGAAAACATCAGTGTGCTCAACAGGTTCAAGAAATGAACTAATTTATACATTGTTCAGTTGAGTTGTGTTGTGTTGAGTTAAGTAGAGTCCCATCCTAAACTGTACATTTATGGTTACAGATGTGTGATGTGCCAACTCACCTCCATGATCACATCTACTGGAGGAGAGAGCCCAGCAGGAGCACCAACACCAACAAGGTAAAACATTTGGCAGTAAACGTGTGTATCCTGTTAGATTTGTTAGGAGCTTGTGCTTATTTAAAATATTATTATTAATGTTGTCTTTATTTTTTGTGTAATACTAATTTTCAGTGACCTGAGCGTAATTGTCCATAACATCAGTGAATTTATGCAGGCTACGTTATAAAATGTTAATGTAGGATTGAGGGAAAATCAACACTCACAGTCACACAGGGTGTCATGTTGCATGACATGACAAGTTGCAGTGTGCAACATGCTGAGAGGTGTGAAACTATGCACCTTGTCAGAGGTTACCAACAAATATAGACACTGAAACTGCCTTTTTGATGACATCTAGTGGTGGAAGAAGTACTCAGATCCTTTAAAAGTACATAAGTATTATGAGCTTGATGTAGTTAAAGTATTGCAGTAAAAGTACATAAGTATTATGAGCTTGATGTAGTTAAAGTATTGCAGTAAAAGTACATAAGTATTATGAGCTTGATGTAGTTAAAGTATTGCAGTAAAAGTACATAAGTATTATGAGCTTGATGTAGTTAAAGTATTGCAGTAAAAGTAGTGGTTTGGTCCCTCTGACTGATATATTATTATATATGACATCATTAGATTATTAATAGTGAAGCATCAGTGTTAGAGCAGCATGTTACTGTTGTAGCTGCTGGAGGTGGAGCTAGTTTACACGACTTTATATCGAGTTAGCTAGTTTAGTCCAGTGGGTCCCAACCTAGGGGTCGGGCCCCTCCAAAGGGTCAGCAGATAAATCTGAGGGGTGGTGAGATGATTAATGGGAGAGGAAAGAAGAAAAAACAAAGTTCTGATACACAAATCTGTTTTCAGTTTTTGGACTTTTTCTCTAATCTTTGATTTTTGGTGAAATATTGGATCATTTGAACATTTATTGAAATGAAAGCATGTGAGAAGTTTAGAGGGAAAAATCACTATTTGGTGGAGCTGTTAACAACTCATAGACATGTGAAATGTGACCCCGACTACACACTGCTTTTTGTAAGACGTCAAAAGACAAAAAGGTTGGAAACCACTGGTTTCATCTTTAACAATGTGTTGTATTTTAAAAGCTTGTTATATTATCCATTGTGTCAAATCTTCATCTGGAAAGTAACTAAAGCTGTCAAATAAATGTAGTGGAGTGGAAGTATAAAGTAGCATCACATGGAAATACTCAAGTAAAGTACAAGTACCTTAAAATTGTACTTAAGTATAGTACTGGAGTATGTACTCAGTTACTTTCCACCACTGATGACATCTAGTATGTGAAAAAGAGCATTCATGCTCAACAAATCTACTGTAGTTACAAAAAAAGACAAAAACAAAGAGTCTGATTAATAAACCAATCAAAATCATTATTAACAATCAATTATTCAGGTTTTACACTGTGACCCTCTGTTTGATTTTAACACTTCTTGAACAACAAAGTGAAAATGTGCACATTTTGTCCTGAGATTAAGACACTGTTTTCTGTCACAAAATCAAAAAACATTCTGAAAACTTATAAAATAGAAACAGTCATCAGTCAGCTGTTTTATGGGTCATTTGTGTCACTTTAGAGTTCAGACTGTTTGCTACTTTGGTGGCAGCTGTGTGTCGTGTTGCATTCAGAGCTGTTGTAATTCTGCCTTTGTATCCTCTGAATGTACGCTGTGGATCACAGTAGACTGAAGGCTGCATCATGGACTCAGTATCAGAGAACATGAGCATATCAGCGGAAAAGGTGTTTTATTTAATTATGTAATGAAGGTGAACTAATGGAGGGAAAATTGATCTTTCCTTTGTTTTACCTGAAGAGCATCAAGTACAGTTTTACTGTGGAAGTCAGCGGAGATATTAGAGAGAAGGAAGCTCTGTTCTAGCTGCACCTCAGTTCATCAGGATGAGATGGACATCAAGTATGAAGCAGCTGTGGGGGACAGAACGACTCTGTGTCCTATCCTGGGACAATACAGCTCCTGAAGTCTGTGTGGAAGTGTGAGACAGACGGTAGTGAGCTTAGCTGAAGTTAAGATTCTCATCATCAGTGATGAGGTCAAAACATTACAGGACCATCCCTGATGTGGCCCTGCAGTCCAAGCATTAGCCAGGACAAGATGTCTGTCAGCACAGGAGATTACACTTCCTCCTCTCCACTGTTACCATGGCAGCCAGCCACATCACAGAGCCAAGTTGTTAAGATGTGTTCCTGCTAAAAGAAGTGTAATTCCTCGCATTGTCCTCTCTCCTTCTCTTGGCAGCAGCAGTTGTTTGTACTACAAGCAGCTGACCCACTGATTGTTTGTCCTCCTGCAGGTCTTCATGTGCCGCCTGGATGATGACGTATTGTTCCGCCGACTATGCATATGGTTCCACCTCGGTCGGCGCTTTACACTAAGTCATCAGTAAGTTTGATGTGTTGCTGCTGCTTCAGAGACCAGTAGGAGTGGTTGTATGATATCCCCAAATGTCATGGAGTGGAAGTGTGTGCTGGACTGGTACAAGTCTGATTTCCTTTATGACTGCAGTCAGTGGGGGCTTGTAGATTGGGCTCTAGCAGGTCCACCAGGAAATAGTTTAGTTGAGGTGGTAAGATCCAACTAACAAATGTTACCATGAAAGTTTCATAAAACAACAAGCACCAAGATTGAGTTAGTACTAAATACCTTTCACATTCACACACATTCATGAAATATGTGACATTTGCTGTGTGAAACAGCAGTTCTGCTGTTTTTCCTCACTGGTTCATGTTTTAGCTCATGAAAGTGTTTTTTCATGTTTATGATGTTAGCAGAGGAAGTCTATGATTCAGGTCTATAAAACACAGAGGGAAACCTTGAAGCTCTTAAATGTCCACCAGGTGGCGCTAATCTATTAATTAGGTTATTGTGGGGTGTGCTGCAGTGGTTCCTGCTGTTGCTAGGAGACTAATTACAAATCATTTAAACCTGACTGAGGCGTCGCTCTAATATCAGAGGTTTTATTTCTTTTATACTCAGTTATTCTGAGTCAGACCAGACTGAAGTCATGATGCTGTTCATCAAGTTTATTAGGAAATATTAGCTGCTTGTTATATTGTTCATTTATTTAAAGCACAATCTGAAAAACAACAAAAGTTTATCCCTCTCTTATTTTTGGGGATTTTTATCTTCATCCTGTGGATAAAAAACATTTCTTAGCTGGATATAAAACATTGTTGGGTGACATTTAGTCTGAAAAGATCATTAGTGCGTCTCATCACCGTCAGCTAATGTTAGCAACCTTTTAGATACATGTTGCTGTTTAACTGAGTCAGTTTGCAGATTTATGAGTATTCACTACTTTTTCTGCTGTATGTTTTATCATTCATCATTACCCTCTAATCACCACTCGTGGCCACAGTAGCAACTTTAAGTAGCTGATTTCAGATATTAACTCAAATATGAATCCAGTATGTTTGAATCACAGTGACTTCTGATGACTTAATGATATGTAACGTATTGAGTGAGTCTACTTGTTACATGAAGTCTGTGCCATGATATATTATAGGCCAGTGTTTTTCAATCCTGGTCCAGGGGCACCCCTAAAACATGCAGGGCAGGGGTGCCTCAGAACCAGGATTGAAAAACACTGTTATAGGCTTCTAGTATTCCTGTAATTAATCATACAGTTCGAGTCACCTCTGTCTGTCTGTGTAACTAACAGGCTGGTGCGAGCAGGAAGAGACGGAGGGAGCAGGGGAGCACCTCCAGAGCCCTGGAGGAGCCTCCGGAGAGAAGACTCCGTGAGAATGCTGCTGTCCTGTCAGAGAGCAGCCCCAGCCCCCAGCCCTCCACCTCTGCCCCACAGGCCAGCCTGGAGGGTGCCCAGCGGGAGGTGAGCAGTCCAAACATGCCCCCGGTGGTCCAAACCGTTCTATCCTGATCTATGATCCATCTGGTTCAACAGCAATACTGCATCAGTCTAAAGCGTGTAGCTGAACTAGTCTGACCTGGTTCCTCCTCTCCGTGTCTTTAAAAGGCTCAGGGAAGGACGGCAGGAGGAAGGCAGCGGGAGATCCAGCCCAGAGTCCTCCAGGAGCCCGTAGATGACATTCAGCATGATGATGTCACGGCCTTGCCCCTCTGGCCCGGCCCTCACGGACCCCAGCCTGGTGGACTCCCACCCTCTGCTTTTAATGCAGTGGCAGAGATGGTCATGGCATGGATGACTTCCTCTCCGTACGACCCAGAGATGTAACACACACACAAACACACAAACACACAAACACACACACACTGCACACATGGTGCAAACCTTCTATTCCCTCTTTCTTCCTCTTTCCTAAAAAAACAAAAAAACAAAACCAAAAAAAAAGATAAGTTTTAATTCTTTCATTCCTCTTTAGTATATAGATAAGTTCTAACTCTTTCATGGCTTTTTAGTATATAGATAAGTTTTAACTCTTTATACATTTTTAGTACATAGATAACTTTGAACTTTTTTATACATTTTTTATATAGATAAGTTTTAACTCTTTTACACAATTTTAGTATGTAGATAAGTTTTAACTCTTTTATACATTTTTAGTATATAGATAAGTTTTAACTCTTTTATATGTTTACTATATACATAAGTTTTAACTCTTTTATACATTTTTAGTATATAGATAAGCTTTAACTCTTATACCTTTACTATATGGATAAGTTTGAACTCTTTTATACATTTATGGCATACAGATAAGATTGAACTCTTTTATACATATTTAGTACATAGATAAGTTTCAACTCTTGTACATGTTTAGTATGTAGATAAGTTTTAACTCTTTTATACATATTTAGTACGTAGATAAGTTTCAACTCTTGTACATGTTTAGTATGTAGATAAGTTTCAAATCTTGTACATGTTTACTATATAGATAAGTTTGAACTCTTTTATACATTTTTAGTATATAAATAAGCTTTAACTCTTATACGTTTACTATATGGATAAGTTTGAACTCTTTTATACATGTTTAATATATAGATAAGTTTTAATTCTTTTATAAATTTTTAGTATATAGATAAGTTTGAAGTCTTATACATTTACTATATAGATAAATTTTAACTCTTTTATACATATTTAGTACGTAGATAAATTTTAACTCTTTTATACATATTTAGTACGTAGATAAGTTTCAACTCTTGTACATATTTAGTACGTAGATAAGTTTTAACTCTTGTACATATTTAGTACGTAGATAAGTTTTAACTCTTGTACATATTTAGTACGTAGATAAGTTTTAACTCTTGTACATATTTAGTATGTAGATAAGTTTTAACTCTTGTACATGTTTAGTACGTAGATAAGTTTTAACTCTTGTACATGTTTAGTACGTAGATAAGTTTTAACTCTTGTAAATGTTTAGTACGTAGATAAGTTTTAACTCTTGTACATATTTAGTACGTAGATAAGTTTCAACTCTTGTACATATTTAGTACGTAGATAAGTTTCAACTCTTGTACATATTTAGTCCGTAGATAAGTTTTAACTCTTGTACATATTTAGTCCGTAGATAAGTTTTAACTCTTGTACATATTTAGTCCGTAGATAAGTTTCAACTCTTGTACATATTTAGTCCGTAGATAAGTTTTAACTCTTGTACATATTTAGTACGTAGATAAGTTTCAACTCTTGTACATATTTAGTCCGTAGATAAGTTTTAACTCTTGTACATATTTAGTCCGTAGATAAGTTTCAACTCTTGTACATATTTAGTACGTAGATAAGTTTTAACTCTTGTACATATTTAGTCCGTAGATAAGTTTTAACTCTTGTACATATTTAGTCCGTAGATAAGTTTTAACTCTTGTACATATTTAGTCCGTAGATAAGTTTTAACTCTTGTACATATTTAGTCCGTAGATAAGTTTTAACTCTTGTACATATTTAGTACGTAGATAAGTTTCAACTCTTGTACATATTTAGTCCGTAGATAAGTTTTAACTCTTGTACATATTTAGTCCGTAGATAAGTTTTAACTCTTGTACATATTTAGTCCGTAGATAAGTTTTAACTCTTGTACATATTTAGTCCGTAGATAAGTTTTAACTCTTGTACATATTTAGTACGTAGATAAGTTTTAACTCTTGTACATATTTAGTACGTAGATAAGTTTTAACTCTTGTACATATTTAGTACGTAGATAAGTTTTAACTCTTGTACATATTTAGTCCGTAGATAAGTTTTAACTCTTGTACATATTTAGTCCGTAGATAAGTTTCAACTCTTGTACATATTTAGTCCGTAGATAAGTTTTAACTCTTGTACATATTTAGTCCGTAGATAAGTTTTAACTCTTGTACATATTTAGTCCGTAGATAAGTTTTAACTCTTGTACATATTTAGTCCGTAGATAAGTTTTAACTCTTGTACATATTTAGTACGTAGATAAGTTTCAACTCTTGTACATATTTAGTACGTAGATAAGTTTCAACTCTTGTACATATTTAGTCCGTAGATAAGTTTCAACTCTTGTACATATTTAGTACGTAGATAAGTTTTAACTCTTGTACATATTTAGTACGTAGATAAGTTTCAACTCTTGTACATATTTAGTACGTAGATAAGTTTCAACTCTTGTACATATTTAGTCCGTAGATAAGTTTTAACTCTTGTACATATTTAGTCCGTAGATAAGTTTCAACTCTTGTACATATTTAGTCCGTAGATAAGTTTTAACTCTTGTACATATTTAGTACGTAGATAAGTTTTAACTCTTGTACATATTTAGTACGTAGATAAGTTTTAACTCTTGTACATATTTAGTACGTAGATAAGTTTTAACTCTTGTACATATTTAGTACGTAGATAAGTTTCAACTCTTGTACATATTTAGTATGTAGATAAGTTTTAACTCTTGTACATATTTAGTCCGTAGATAAGTTTTAACTCTTGTACATATTTAGTCCGTAGATAAGTTTTAACTCTTGTACATATTTAGTACGTAGATAAGTTTCAACTCTTGTACATATTTAGTCCGTAGATAAGTTTTAACTCTTGTACATATTTAGTCCGTAGATAAGTTTCAACTCTTGTACATATTTAGTCCGTAGATAAGTTTTAACTCTTGTACATATTTAGTCCGTAGATAAGTTTTAACTCTTGTACATATTTAGTCCGTAGATAAGTTTTAACTCTTGTACATATTTAGTCCGTAGATAAGTTTTAACTCTTGTACATATTTAGTCCGTAGATAAGTTTCAACTCTTGTACATATTTAGTCCGTAGATAAGTTTTAACTCTTGTACATATTTAGTACGTAGATAAGTTTCAACTCTTGTACATATTTAGTCCGTAGATAAGTTTCAACTCTTGTACATATTTAGTACGTAGATAAGTTTTAACTCTTGTACATATTTAGTCCGTAGATAAGTTTTAACTCTTGTACATATTTAGTACGTAGATAAGTTTCAACTCTTGTACATATTTAGTATGTAGATAAGTTTTAACTCTTGTACATATTTAGTCCGTAGATAAGTTTCAACTCTTGTACATATTTAGTCCGTAGATAAGTTTTAACTCTTGTACATATTTAGTCCGTAGATAAGTTTCAACTCTTGTACATATTTAGTCCGTAGATAAGTTTTAACTCTTGTACATATTTAGTCCGTAGATAAGTTTTAACTCTTGTACATATTTAGTCCGTAGATAAGTTTTAACTCTTGTACATATTTAGTCCGTAGATAAGTTTTAACTCTTGTACATATTTAGTCCGTAGATAAGTTTCAACTCTTGTACATATTTAGTCCGTAGATAAGTTTTAACTCTTGTACATATTTAGTACGTAGATAAGTTTCAACTCTTGTACATATTTAGTACGTAGATAAGTTTCAACTCTTGTACATATTTAGTCCGTAGATAAGTTTTAACTCTTGTACATATTTAGTCCGTAGATAAGTTTTAACTCTTGTACATATTTAGTCCGTAGATAAGTTTCAACTCTTGTACATATTTAGTCCGTAGATAAGTTTTAACTCTTGTACATATTTAGTACGTAGATAAGTTTCAACTCTTGTACATATTTAGTCCGTAGATAAGTTTTAACTCTTGTACATATTTAGTCCGTAGATAAGTTTCAACTCTTGTACATATTTAGTACGTAGATAAGTTTTAACTCTTGTACATATTTAGTCCGTAGATAAGTTTTAACTCTTGTACATATTTAGTCCGTAGATAAGTTTTAACTCTTGTACATATTTAGTCCGTAGATAAGTTTTAACTCTTGTACATATTTAGTCCGTAGATAAGTTTTAACTCTTGTACATATTTAGTACGTAGATAAGTTTCAACTCTTGTACATATTTAGTCCGTAGATAAGTTTTAACTCTTGTACATATTTAGTCCGTAGATAAGTTTTAACTCTTGTACATATTTAGTCCGTAGATAAGTTTTAACTCTTGTACATATTTAGTCCGTAGATAAGTTTTAACTCTTGTACATATTTAGTACGTAGATAAGTTTTAACTCTTGTACATATTTAGTACGTAGATAAGTTTTAACTCTTGTACATATTTAGTCCGTAGATAAGTTTTAACTCTTGTACATATTTAGTCCGTAGATAAGTTTTAACTCTTGTACATATTTAGTCCGTAGATAAGTTTCAACTCTTGTACATATTTAGTCCGTAGATAAGTTTTAACTCTTGTACATATTTAGTCCGTAGATAAGTTTTAACTCTTGTACATATTTAGTCCGTAGATAAGTTTTAACTCTTGTACATATTTAGTCCGTAGATAAGTTTTAACTCTTGTACATATTTAGTACGTAGATAAGTTTCAACTCTTGTACATATTTAGTACGTAGATAAGTTTCAACTCTTGTACATATTTAGTCCGTAGATAAGTTTCAACTCTTGTACATATTTAGTACGTAGATAAGTTTTAACTCTTGTACATATTTAGTACGTAGATAAGTTTCAACTCTTGTACATATTTAGTACGTAGATAAGTTTCAACTCTTGTACATATTTAGTCCGTAGATAAGTTTTAACTCTTGTACATATTTAGTCCGTAGATAAGTTTCAACTCTTGTACATATTTAGTCCGTAGATAAGTTTTAACTCTTGTACATATTTAGTACGTAGATAAGTTTTAACTCTTGTACATATTTAGTACGTAGATAAGTTTTAACTCTTGTACATATTTAGTACGTAGATAAGTTTTAACTCTTGTACATATTTAGTACGTAGATAAGTTTCAACTCTTGTACATATTTAGTATGTAGATAAGTTTTAACTCTTGTACATATTTAGTCCGTAGATAAGTTTTAACTCTTGTACATATTTAGTCCGTAGATAAGTTTTAACTCTTGTACATATTTAGTACGTAGATAAGTTTCAACTCTTGTACATATTTAGTCCGTAGATAAGTTTTAACTCTTGTACATATTTAGTCCGTAGATAAGTTTCAACTCTTGTACATATTTAGTCCGTAGATAAGTTTTAACTCTTGTACATATTTAGTCCGTAGATAAGTTTTAACTCTTGTACATATTTAGTCCGTAGATAAGTTTTAACTCTTGTACATATTTAGTCCGTAGATAAGTTTTAACTCTTGTACATATTTAGTCCGTAGATAAGTTTCAACTCTTGTACATATTTAGTCCGTAGATAAGTTTTAACTCTTGTACATATTTAGTACGTAGATAAGTTTCAACTCTTGTACATATTTAGTCCGTAGATAAGTTTCAACTCTTGTACATATTTAGTACGTAGATAAGTTTTAACTCTTGTACATATTTAGTCCGTAGATAAGTTTTAACTCTTGTACATATTTAGTACGTAGATAAGTTTCAACTCTTGTACATATTTAGTATGTAGATAAGTTTTAACTCTTGTACATATTTAGTCCGTAGATAAGTTTCAACTCTTGTACATATTTAGTCCGTAGATAAGTTTTAACTCTTGTACATATTTAGTCCGTAGATAAGTTTCAACTCTTGTACATATTTAGTCCGTAGATAAGTTTTAACTCTTGTACATATTTAGTCCGTAGATAAGTTTTAACTCTTGTACATATTTAGTCCGTAGATAAGTTTTAACTCTTGTACATATTTAGTCCGTAGATAAGTTTTAACTCTTGTACATATTTAGTACGTAGATAAGTTTCAACTCTTGTACATATTTAGTCCGTAGATAAGTTTCAACTCTTGTACATATTTAGTCCGTAGATAAGTTTCAACTCTTGTACATATTTAGTACGTAGATAAGTTTTAACTCTTGTACATATTTAGTCCGTAGATAAGTTTTAACTCTTGTACATATTTAGTCCATAGATAAGTTTTAACTCTTGTACATATTTAGTCCGTAGATAAGTTTTAACTCTTGTACATATTTAGTCCGTAGATAAGTTTTAACTCTTGTACATATTTAGTACGTAGATAAGTTTCAACTCTTGTACATATTTAGTACGTAGATAAGTTTCAACTCTTGTACATATTTAGTACGTAGATAAGTTTCAACTCTTGTACATATTTAGTACGTAGATAAGTTTCAACTCTTGTACATATTTAGTCCGTAGATAAGTTTCAACTCTTGTACATATTTAGTCCGTAGATAAGTTTTAACTCTTGTACATATTTAGTCCGTAGATAAGTTTTAACTCTTGTACATATTTAGTCCGTAGATAAGTTTTAACTCTTGTACATATTTAGTACGTAGATAAGTTTTAACTCTTGTACATATTTAGTCCGTAGATAAGTTTCAACTCTTGTACATATTTAGTCCGTAGATAAGTTTTAACTCTTGTACATATTTAGTCCGTAGATAAGTTTTAACTCTTGTACATATTTAGTACGTAGATAAGTTTTAACTCTTGTACATATTTAGTACGTAGATAAGTTTTAACTCTTGTACATATTTAGTACGTAGATAAGTTTTAACTCTTGTACATATTTAGTCCGTAGATAAGTTTTAACTCTTGTACATATTTAGTCCGTAGATAAGTTTTAACTCTCGTACATATTTAGTCCGTAGATAAGTTTTAACTCTTGTACATATTTAGTCCGTAGATAAGTTTCAACTCTTGTACATATTTAGTCCGTAGATAAGTTTTAGCTCTTGTACATATTTAGTCCGTAGATAAGTTTTAACTCTTGTACATATTTAGTCCGTAGATAAGTTTTAACTCTTGTACATATTTAGTACGTAGATAAGTTTCAACTCTTGTACATATTTAGTACGTAGATAAGTTTCAACTCTTGTACATATTTAGTACGTAGATAAGTTTCAACTCTTGTACATATTTAGTACGTAGATAAGTTTTAACTCTTGTACATATTTAGTCCGTAGATAAGTTTTAACTCTTGTACATATTTAGTACGTAGATAAGTTTTAACTCTTGTACATATTTAGTCCGTAGATAAGTTTTAACTCTTGTACATATTTAGTCCGTAGATAAGTTTTAACTCTTGTACATATTTAGTACGTAGATAAGTTTTAACTCTTGTACATATTTAGTCCGTAGATAAGTTTTAACTCTTGTACATATTTAGTCCATAGATAAGTTTTAACTCTTGTACATATTTAGTCCGTAGATAAGTTTTAACTCTTGTACATATTTAGTACGTAGATAAGTTTTAACTCTTGTACATATTTAGTCCGTAGATAAGTTTTAACTCTTGTACATATTTAGTACGTAGATAAGTTTCAACTCTTGTACATATTTAGTCCGTAGATAAGTTTTAACTCTTGTACATATTTAGTCCGTAGATAAGTTTTAACTCTTGTACATATTTAGTCCGTAGATAAGTTTTAACTCTTGTACATATTTAGTACGTAGATAAGTTTCAACTCTTGTACATATTTAGTATGTAGATAAGTTTCAACTCTTGTACGTATTTAGTCCGTAGATAAGTTTTAACTCTTGTACGTATTTAGTACGTAGATAAGTTTTAACTCTTGTACATATTTAGTACGTAGATAAGTTTTAACTCTTGTACATATTTAGTACGTAGATAAGTTTTAACTCTTGTACATATTTAGTACGTAGATAAGTTTCAACTCTTGTACATATTTAGTCCGTAGATAAGTTTTAACTCTTGTACATATTTAGTACGTAGATAAGTTTTAACTCTTGTACATATTTAGTACGTAGATAAGTTTTAACTCTTGTACATATTTAGTATGTAGATAAGTTTTAACTCTTGTACATATTTAGTATGTAGATAAGTTTTAACTCTTGTACATATTTAGTATGTAGATAAGTTTCAACTCTTGTACATATTTAGTACGTAGATAAGTTTTAACTCTTGTACATATTTAGTCCGTAGATAAGTTTCAACTCTTGTACATATTTAGTACGTAGATAAGTTTTAACTCTTGTACATATTTAGTCCGTAGATAAGTTTTAACTCTTGTACATATTTAGTCCGTAGATAAGTTTTAACTCTTGTACATATTTAGTCCGTAGATAAGTTTTAACTCTTGTACATATTTAGTACGTAGATAAGTTTTAACTCTTGTACATATTTAGTACGTAGATAAGTTTTAACTCTTGTACATATTTAGTACGTAGATAAGTTTCAACTCTTGTACATATTTAGTACGTAGATAAGTTTTAACTCTTGTACATATTTAGTATGTAGATAAGTTTCAACTCTTGTACATATTTAGTACGTAGATAAGTTTTAACTCTTGTACATATTTAGTATGTAGATAAGTTTCAACTCTTGTACTTGTTTTAAGTCTTTTATATGTTTACTATATAGATAAGTTCTGACTCATACACTTTCAGTATATAGATACGTTTGAACTCTTTTATACATTTTTAGTATATAGATAAGTTTTAACTTTTATACATGTTTAGTATGTAGATAAGTTTTAACTCTTTTTGTACATATTTAGTATATAGATAAGTTCTAACTTATCTAGATCTTTCATTCTTTCATTTTCAGCATGTAGATAAGTTTTGCAAGTCTATTTTACTCTGTTTGAAAAAATCTAACACAAAAAGTGATGGTAAGTCTTTACACAGAGACATGTTCCGCCTTGTTCCTTCAAACTTTCACTTACTTCCAAAGTTTCCAAAAAAAAAAAGAACCCACAAGTTCTACAAAAACATTTTAAAAATAATAACCTCAGTACACAGTACATGTTCATTCATACTTATTATGTAGAGAGTACATTTGTTTACATACATTTTATTTTTAGTATATAGATTTTTTTTAATGATTTCATTTGTTTTTAGTACAGCAATGGGTTTTTTTTTTTTAACTATTTCATTTACCTTTAGAAAAACAAAAGAAGTAATGGTAAGTCATACATGCTCCAACTCTTTTCTTCCAACTCACTTCAGAACTTGTCATGATGACTTTATAAAAATAGGAAAGATCTTTAAGAGGGTCTGTAGACAATGTTCCAATCAAATGTTTAACTGTCACAGCTCAGCATTTAATGGCAAAGGTGAAAAATGTTCCTCCATACTAATTCTAAATAATAACTATTTGTTTATGTCTCAATATGTTGAATGATGAGCAACTTAAAATTTTTCCAGAAAACAGGCCAGTGTTTGATAACTTATTTAACAAGTTTCTTGTTACGACATGACATTGCAATATGAACAACAATTGTCCGAGGGTTAAGGAGGGTTAGACCCTCTTAAAGATCTTTCCTTCAGTAACAAAGAGTTCAACACAGGTGAACTTGTTATAACACAACACAAAAAGTTTAGATGAAATCTAAAATCAGAAACATCTAGTATTAAATTGTTTTAAAATGTATTAATAATTTCATTTGTTTTTATTTTTAGCAAGAAAACAGTGGAGTAAAGTAAAACATTGACTCAGTTTAGAACACAGTCAGGAAAAAGAGCAATGAAATAGCATAAACACAAGACAAACAGAAAAAATAAAAATGACAAGTTAGACAAAATGTATATGGACTAAATGACCTGTTTTTAAGAGTGAATTCGCAATAAAATATTACAGTATTTTACAGACAATAGAAAGAATAAAGACATTTAAATGTCGACAGACAGGTAACACTGAACTCAGAGGGAACAATATGAGACTGATTATTGAGACATCAGTGGTTACAATTTGGACTCAGAAGAAGGAAATATCTGTATTTAAACTGTAAAAAGGCGGGAGAAATTCTGAGAATGTATGTACAGAAACAGGATTTTACACCAGTTATTGTTAAAAGCAGGTATTGGGTTCAGTTGATTGATGATAAATCAGAGTTATGTCTTGGTAAAACAGAACAAAGTGAAGAAAGGAGAAGGTGGTGGTATCAACGATAGTACACATTATTACCTATAAGTGTGTATATTTATGGAGATGCAATGGTTCAGATTGTGAAAACACTACAGTGACGTGTGTGAGGAGGAAGTTTAAAATAAATCTTATAAGCCCTGTTATAGAGTCTGGCTATAGGTTCAATAAGTTCTGACAGTTGGAAATATTTGAAAGTATAACTGCATGAAGATATGTATTAAAGACAGAGAGTGTGAGATATGAGCTGATCATACTGTAAAGACATAGTTTCTTATTCCTATACTTGAATATGTTCTTCAGATGTGAGGTGGGTGTCGAGATAAACAACAAGGTAATTGAATTCCTTTACTACAGTAAGGCTCTGGTTGGCCACAACCACATGTATTGAGTTTTTATAATAAATCATTTTCTCATAAAGATCTTAAAAAGCCACGACAAACTATCAGTTACTGACGGAGGCAGCAGTCACAGTAAGTGTTGCAGTAATACCAGAAACATTTTATCTGAAGCACTTCAAGAGTTTGTAATAACTAATTTAATGTGATGTGTGTGAAGTCCTAGCTGTTAACATTAAAGTAAAAAGCAACAACAATGTCATCAAACCTGTTGAATGAATACTACATTTGACGCTGTGTCCTGTTCTCTTTATACATCCATAGCAGTGACAATGGATACTGTTTCCCCATAACTGGAAACAAGGAATTTTACTCCTTCTTCTTCAAGTCCGAGAGATTTAAAGAGCACAATACCGCCATCAGGAGGAGGCCGGTGGTAGTGAACCGTGAGGACTGCTGCAGATATGGTGAACATATTATAATGTATAGGTAATGGTAGTTTACTGACAAACATCCTGTCTTTAGTCAGGGTTTCAATGTCCTCCTAAGTACTTGGTACTTATCTTAAACCCCTAAATGTATTATATAACTCTCTGTGTAGATTTATTTTGAGGTGCCCATATAGAACTCATCATTGCTTTATGTATGATCCACTTGAATGGTTGCAGCCTAAAGATAGAGGGCAGTTTCACTGGGTTCAGTTCATCTTTAAATGTGTTTACTTTAATTGTCTCTCCAAGTGTGTTTACAATGTAAGTGATGGGGGACAAAATCCACAGTCCTTGTTTTGAGCAATAATGTATTTAAAAGTAGATGTGAAGCTCATATGAGTCTTCATCAGTCTGAGTTAGTCATATCAAGTGGATATCTGACACATTTACAGTCTTTTTAGCATCAAATTCCCTCTTTGTGTTTCCTCGGACAGTGTTTCCCTGTTGAGCTGCAGGTGGAAGTATAGTAACAAAAAGAGGGACTTTGACACTAAAAAGACTGTAACGTTGAAAGATATCTACTTGATTTGACTCATTTGGACGCTGAAGCTTCATATTAGCTTCAGATAAACTTTTATATATATTTTTGTACAGAAGGAGGACTGTGGATTTAATCCTCCATCACTTCCATTGTAAGGTCATTATGAAGGGATCTTCTAATGGTCAGTATGAACAGGAGGAATGATTACAGCAAGAAAAACACTGTTCATTTGGGCTCCTGACTGATGTTTTAAGACGCACTTAAAAAATTGTGAACCTGTCCGTTAATTTCTTATTTTCTCTTGATACACTAATAGATTGGACAACTAAATGTTTCAGCTCTAACATTTAATTGTTTGTATTTCTGTCTTGATGTAACGTTAGTGACCCATGACTAACTTCACTGATCTTTTGGCCATGAACCTACTGTATTTAAATCTTCTGGTTCATTGTCAGCTTCACCGTTTGTAAGGCAATAACAAAACCACTGGGATGTTTATTAGTTTCATCCTCACACCTGTATATTGTTGGATGTGGTGAACATTGCAGTGTTTCTTCTTCCATGAGTTACATAGTCTCACTGCAAGTCTCTTATAAGTCTGGTTCAAGTAACATTATTCAGCACATCCTGCTGATTTGCCATCTAACCACAGCTGCTATAATATATATTAATATAATCACCCAAAAGAGGATTATTAGCAGCATCATATCATACTTTAAAGCACGGCTCAACAATTCTGTTCAACCATGGGCCATTTTTCTCATCATGTTTATTGCAGGTGGTGAAAACACAGTCTGATATGTTCTAAATATGTTTTGTTTGTTTATTTCTTGTCAGTCATTCCAGAGTAAAGTTGATTTATAGAACAGTTTAGGTTGTTACCGAGGCTACAAACAGTACAGCAGCTCACATTAATAATCATTTGACAAAAGAATAAACATGAACAAAACTTGTGTGTTAAACTTTGAGAATATAAATGTAACTGACAGCTGATCCACACACAATAAACAGAGGTCTGCTTCATTTATGGTTGAAACATTGTGCTGTTATTGACACCAGTGTGTTTTTAACTGTTATTCAACTAAGATACACGAGTTCATAAATGAGGCTTGTTTACATCGTTATAAACTGTAGAGTTATGAGGAGTCGTGTCAGAGATGTGATGTCATCATTAATATATTTGCTGGAGGCCAGATGTGTCCCACCACTGCACACTTTTATCAACCTTTCATGCTTTCCAAGAATGTTTATAGAATTTCACAAACACATGGATCCTTCACCCGCTGAGTTGCATTGAATATTTATTTGTGTCCAATATACAATCAGTAACATTGTTGTGTTGTATGATTAAAAAGCTTAACTTTTGTGCACATATATAATTTAATGAGATAAACAAATCTTTTTTTGTTTTGTTTTGTTTGTTTTTTTTAACAAATGCACATATTGCTAGCTCATAGTCCATCCACTTCAGTTCTTTTTAAATATGCTATTAAATACTCATATACAAAAAGGAGGCAAAACCAAAAGTAAGAGTTATTACCACAATGATCACAAGGTTCTTTCTAAAGATGTGAGAGTTCCTTTAGTTTCTGCTTAAAACAGTAGCACTTGTCAAAGAGGGACCGGAGGAGGAATCATCACACTTCCTGTACAGACAGGAAGCTTTTCACACAGGACGCTCAAAGTAAAGAGTCTGTCAGTTAAAGAAGGCCAGAAAAACAAATGGGCATGAAGGCCGTAGTGTTTTTATCATTAAAGCCTAATCACATCATGTTCTGGATATTACCCACAATGCATTTCAAAAGAGGGAATGCAGTTTCTGTGATTAAATACTTTGTTCAGGTTCTGTTTGGTGTTTAGATGTGAAACATTAACAACAAGTTGAGGAAGATTCATTTCTTAACACATGATGTCATCACCCTTTAGTGTTTGAACAGTTTCTCATACTATCATGCACAGCGCTTCGTTTACATTTACTCCATATCAAACTATCTTAAAAACAAAAACACAAACCAGTATCATGGTTTCATGACACATAAGCAAACTGTCTCTGTCTGGTGGATTCCTTCTGTTATAAAGTTGAATTTCTATGGATTTTAAACATTTAAGGACAGAATTTCAATTATGCAAATAAAAAAAATGACATCACTATTTTAGCTAAATTTTTATCCATTTTTGAACCAAATGGAAAAACCTCTGGATGCTTGATGTTGTTTATTTATCTGGAATAAAAGTGTTGAACAGATGTTCCTACGGTGCTCAAACATCTCTGCATCTTTCTGCCTGTTTGAATTTATGATGTCAGATCACTGCAGACATTGAGATATTTAGTACGGAAGCAAATTCCTGCCAGGAAAAAATAAATAAAAAGAGGAATGAGAAGAACAAAAATACTAATTGTAATAAGTCATCATTTTTAATTTGGTGCCGATTGTTGCTTAATTATTGGAATTTTGACTCAGGATATCATCATTTATACTTAGTGTTTTATCATTTTAATTATAAAGTGATTTTTATATTTAGATCATAATTCTCAGCATCTCAAGTCTATATTTTTATTTTGTAGCTCTCCCTGGCAGGAACGGGCTTCCAGAAACAATCAATGAGAAATTAAAATAGGAATCATGTAGAAATATTCCTTCTGAGTGTGTCGTATCTTAAATGGTTTTTCACTGCAGTGAACAGCATGAATGCAAACAACTTAAAACCCATCACAGTCCTGCACATGAATAACGTCTGATGCTTTTAAATCAGCCTCTAAAGTAGGATGACAGGATGTTTGGAGCACAACAGGAAATATAAATCAAAGCTACTGATTGAAATGAGTGAGGCACTTTTCTGCCATAAGGCTGCACATAGACATATATATTGTTATATATATTTGCTATGTCATGCAGCGTCATGCTGAAGAACTCAGATACTAACTTCTCATCAACAGCCACACAGACAAAGTACAGATGCCGTCATTAAATAAGCCTCATTTAGACTAATATTTCCATGGTTCTATTGAAATCATATTACAGAAAACAGAACACAGTCTTTGGGAAACAGCAATAACCAAAGTGCTGAAATGATACATGTCATATGAAATAACGAGTCATTGGAGTCCAGACAGTATATCAACAGATGTTTCAGTTTCAGTTTCAGTTACATGTTATTATATACTTCCTACAGGTATTAACAGTCCCCAGTTGTGATTGGCTGAGTCACATTCCTAATTAAAAAAACAACAACACACCTGTAACTGTCCAGGAATAATGTAGCTAATGTTAAATCTCCCTGTGAACATGTAACTGATACACAGTCATTGCACTGACCCAGAATCTCTGATGTTGAAGTTTGAATATTGCTTACAACAGCTGTCACATCTGTCTGCTTCAGCATGTCTATAGGCTCGCTCAGAGTGAACCGCGCCTCTCGCCTGGAGAACGGACGAGTTCAGGCGGGAGACACAAGGCTGCAGACAGTTTCCAGCAGTCCTCAAAGATACGCAAGAAGTCACTGAAATAGTTACATCCTGTTAGAGCTGATCCCCATTTAATAAAACGTTATCAGATCAATCTACTAAAGCTCAGCCACTCAATGTGTGATAGAGTACAACCTATTAAAATGACCTAAACAGCATTTATTCTGTAACCTCCAATATTAGCCTATTAAATTATTTTACATAGAAATTTAACCCCTGCAGTAAGCGGACCGCGTCTCATTCCCTAAATAAAGAAATTCAAATAAAATGAAATGATTCTTTTTATTTCTGTCATTAATCTTGTCTTCAGGAGAGGTTTTGGTCTTGTTTATTTACTTTAAATCAATGTATAGCTGAGTATATGCAGGTAAAGAGTCTTACCTATGTGTGAATGTCTTTGCGTACATATCAAATTTGTAGATATTATATAAAAATAGTATTTGGTAATGCGCAGACAAATAAAGTAAAACACAAATCAAACCTACTGGAAATGTAAGAAGAGAAGAAAAGTGTCGGGGCTTCACATCTGTACAGAGGAGACTCTTCACTTGTTACCAAAAGTTTGATGTTATTTCATTTCATAATGCTGACAAGAATTAAATAATTACATAGTGTTCATATTGTGTGTATCTGTAGTATTTGGTTACTGAGTGTTTTCTGTCTCATTGGCTGATAAAAGTTGTCATCAACACATCTGAACTCTTAACAGGATCAGACGACTGAAATACAAATGTTCACCATTAAACAAAATGAAGATAAAACGTCACGTGACTGATCCAACACCAATCAGCTCTTTGATCAGGTGACAGCCAGGTGTTTCCCATCATGCCCTGAGGTCTTGCAGTCCACAGAGAGCCAAATCTTCTCTTTATACATCCATGATGAAGAGCAGCTGTGGTGTCTGGCTGTAAAAACTGCTGCTGCCTTGATCTTGTGAGGTTATCGTTGCCCACGTGTGCGTGACGTCGGAGCAGGTCGGGATCAAATCGGACACAAATCTAACCCGCATGCATTGCGCAATGATCAATTCTGTGCAGGCTTGGCTCATCTTGAACGAGCCTATTGTCATGCCTTGACAACTGCAGACTATGACTGGAAAAATGGAAATCACATAACCGCCTTTTTACAGAAGCAGTAAGACACTTAAAATTAAACCTGCTGAAAGTTTAACAGACAGCAGAAATGGCAAAAACATCTCATGGCAACAAGACGACAGGATTAAAAAAAAAAAAAAAAAAGACACATGAATTAATTTTGCCTCATCCACAGCATAAAACATACATGGTATGAACGGGAATCTATGTGGTGGAATGTATGGGCCACATGTTGGGTCTGGACTACATTTACCATCATGCAATTCAACGGGATCTCTTTGTTGGACCCTCCCAGCCTGCTAAATGTTGTAGTAAAGGCTTTCTGTTATAAATTAGTTGTCTCCAAGCTGATGACATCACTATGACATCATCGGAGTTATTGTCTCAAGTGACAGAAAGCGAGGTGGATTTAGTACCGACTGTGCAGACATTTACCCTACAGATGTTGATTGTTGATTTTCCCTTTAAAGGATGTGTCTGGTGACTTTCTATATTTTTCTTATTGTCAACAAATCTCAAGTTTGGATCCAAACCAACAATGAACTGATCTACTAACAAATATTGTGTGTATCCAAAATCTGATATTTTGTTCCTCTGTGATCAGAGCAGCATCATGTTTTCAGTGTCAGGAGATTAATTCCATGTAAGGTGCAGTGATGTAGTTTATTGGTGTGTTTTTAGTAGTTTTTGGACAACAATGGAGCTCAGAGGAATAAGATATATCAGGCTTTGGATACACACACAAGACTTGTTAGTAGATCATTTTATTGTTGGTTTGGATCTAAATATGAGATTTGATGACAATAAGAGAAATATAAAACATCAACGACCTTATCCTGTAGGTTTAATGGTGACAGGCTGGGTACAGTTTGTGTGCTGGATTTGTGTGTTTGTCAGTTGATTTTGACTCATTTACTTCTTGGTTAACATGTCTTGTTTCTGTTAAAGTCCTTTGAGTCCTACTTGTTGAGCAAGATCAGTTTAAACCTTGACTTTTTACAAATCAAGAGTCTGGAGTTTCCCTTTATGCTTCTAACTGATGCAGCTGTAGTGCTTTAGTTAAGACACTTCTGTGGCTCACTGGACAAAACTTAAACTTGTAAACAGAGTTAATGAGGAGGGCAACACAGGCTTAATGCACTAAGTGGCTAAATTTTTGTTGGTTCCAGCAAAAACACCTGCAGCACAGGGTTTAGCATTTCATGCATCAGCAGTTCTTTCATCTCTTCGAGTACAGACAAAAGTACAGACAACAAAAAGGCATAACTTTAAAAGGTTGAAGAAAAAAATTAAATATGAAGTTGACTACTGGCATAAAGAATTTATGTATTCAAGCATACACAGAATGAGAAGATTAACAGCCGATTCAATGCAGGAGGCTGTCTAAAAAACATCCACGCCTCCGATGGGCCACAAACCGTCTACTGACAAGTTCACTGAGGAGGGGAAGCCAGTAATACAAGATGGAATCAGGATGTGGGAGAAAGGGGAACTTGAGCTGTTGGGGAGGAAATGGTGGTAGCGAGGTTATAGGTTGAGTTTGGAGATGATGTCTGAGGCAATGCTAAAGGGCTGTATATGGGTCGGGCAGAGATGGTTGAAGAAGGGGAGTGTAGGACAACTGAAGCTGTTGTTGGGGAGTCTGAGCTGACCTCGTCCCCTTCTTCTGAGTCCCATACTTCACTTTGCAAGTAGTCTGCAAATAAGGCCTTGGCTCGTTGTAGCACCCTGCTCAGGTTGTGGCGCCGCACAAGGCGATCAAAGTGCATCGCTAACTCATTGTAATCCAGGCTGTTCTTGATGATGTGGTCTCGGTGCTCCAGCAGGATGGACAGGCACAGGAACAGCATAAAGGGATTGCCTTTGCCGAACTCTTGAGGAGGTGGCAGGGAGCACGGTTTGATGCTGGTGGTCTCAGCTTTTGTAGAACTGGGCGTGTTAGCTGTGGTGATGGGGGATTTGTTGCCAGGTGAAGAGAGATTGTTGGAGGACGACCTGCTGCCTGGCAACGAGGGGCCTCTTCCAAAAGACAGAATGGGCGAGGAGAGTAGGGATCGGTTCTGAGTGGGGGAGGGAGATGCAACAGATGTTTTTACAGTGGGGGTCATGGGCGAGTTGATCCCGGTACTGCTGAGCACTTGGGCAGAGGAGGACAGTACTTCTGGGACAGTTCTCGGTAAGGCCTCTCTTCCATTGGTTGTGGATGAGGATGTGGATTTTGGAGGAGAGTCTGGAGAAGCACCTGGCCAGCTGGAAGGTGAAGCTGAAGATGTAGAGGAGCCAGTTTTCCACACTGGAAGGCCATTGGGGAGGAGGGAAGGTGATGACATTGGAGAGAAACCATTTTCACAGTTTTTTATGAGAGGTGTTCTCTCTCCTGGGTCCTCCTCGCTGTCCACTGTGGACTGGCGCCTTGGGATGCTTGATACTGACTTGGAAGTCACCAAACCCCGTGGCTGCTCCATGTCAAAGCTGTCTTCATTTCGGGCAGTATAGTATTTAAACTCTCCAAAACTAGTTTGCCTCTCAAAAGGAGGAGCCTGCAAATCTGCTTTTTCCACGGTCGTTTGAGGAATGTCACTATCAGCAACCTCGCTTTCCTTTCCAGCGCCGACGTTCTGCCCGTCTTTTTCTTCTGTGACAGCGTTCCTGCTTATATCTGGTTCTTCTCTCGAAGGTCTCAGCATATGTCGTCTCCGCTGCTTCTCTTTTTGTTCCTGATCATCTCCAAGGCAGTTCTCAGCTGTCTTGTCCTTGTCTGTGCGTTGTACCATTGTTTCATCTGACTCTAGTGGTGGTCCCAGAAGTTCCACTTCGGTTTCAGGAGGATCTGGAGGCAGAGAGCTCCAAGTGACCTCCAGCATCCTCAGAGCGTCATCAAACGCAAACTCTCGCTTGAGCTCCAGAAGCAGCCAGCGGTAACAGAAGAAGAGGTCGTCAGCTCCTCGGGAGACCAGATAGGAGTAGAATTCAGGATCTGAGTACTGCAGAAGCAGCTTTAGATGCTGGAACTTAATAGACATGAGCTGCCCGTCTGGCCGGAAGTTTCCCTCCAAACGTTTCATGATGCCACAAAAGCAAATGAAGGCATGCGCCTCATTGTCCATTACTGCAAGTATAGGGGAGGCGATGTCACTCATGCCTTGACAGTACGATATCTGAAAAACAACGCACAAAGTTACAAAGTGCAAAGAAAAGCAGAATTCTAAATCATGTAAATATATTCATGGCTTCTGAATAAAAAATTAAATGGCAGCTGGCAGACAACTGAGAGAGACACTAACACATAAACATAAAATACATTATACTGTATTATATAATAGATGAGTCTTTTTAGTTCAAAGATGGAAGAGGGGCCGAATTTATCACCTGTGCACACACACATTTCTTCCACACAGATTCAATCATTTCTTCTTGTGCTTCAGAGTGCTGGTACATTTAGAAACAGTCCCGACCACACAGACCAAATAACCTCCAGTGGTGCACATGTATGATGTCAGGTAACCAAATCCTAAGTTATAGATATGCAAACCATTACATTTTGATACCATTAATTCTAACTGATTTAACTTAAGCAATTTAAAACAAAAAATGTTGAAAGCTAAACTTAATTATATTCATTAAGGGATTTAAAAGGGTTTAGATTTGGTAAGTGAATTTGAATTTGTTGAAATGTTATTGACCCTCAACCCAGGAACAAGCCGACTGTTAGAAGAGCTCCAACCACCTGTGGATGTGTGATGGCGAAGGTGGTGAGCAGATCTGTGAGGGCAGTCAAATGTGGACTGTCCTCTGAGCCAGCGTAGTACGGGTGGGCCCGGTCCGTCCTCAGGACGTCTTTGAGAACATTCCCACGGATAAACTCAAGGTCCTCGTGGCTGGCCCGGGCTGTCCACTCTCTCTTCAGCTGGTCGTACTCCCTCGTCTTCCGCTTCATGTAGTCCATTCGTTCCTGTCCACTCAGTCCATCAGGGTAGACATTGAGGAGATACCGCCAAACAACCTGAAACAACAGCAGACAATGCTTAAGTTAATCATCATTAATAAAGATTAATTAATTCATAAACTACAGATGATATAATTCAATATATTCATGCATGATTTAGCATTTTATATAAGTTACAGTCCATACAGTGAGTATTTGGACAGTGACACATTTTGTTAAGTTTTTTTCTTCAGCTGGGGTGGAGGGGTTCAATTTTCTTGGTAACCACTCTGAATAATCACAAATTGTATCATTGTTTAATGTCTCAATGTCTAAATCTGCCATAAGTAGAGGTGGTTTCTGCTTGCAACATATTTTGGTTTCTAGGACTCAATAAGAACCAATTCACAAGCAAATCATAATCAAAAAAATGTAGCAGACTCCCAACCCTATTTATTTGTTAGAGTCTGCAGAACGTGAGATTGGTTTGTGATGCTATAAAAGTACAGGTGCTGCACCTTGCGCAGTGAAGGCTCCACGCCACCATGGTAGATCCGCAGTCTCAGCTCCTCAGGTCGTGTCAGCTGGCCCTGTCCGTTGAGGTAACTATGAAACTCGGCATCGCTCAGGGGGGGCTTAAAAGGCTTGATCTCCTCCCCGTAAGACCAACTGAAGGCCTGCTGAACTCTGGACAGGGTCCGGCCCACCTGAACACAAGTAAAACAGGTACATGAGCAAAGACCCTGACTTGTAGAGAGGAGAAGGTAGAAGAGACTGTGAGGAAGTTTAAGAAGGTAGAGACACCTGGGTGAGTAATGACTGGGTGAAGGGAAGAGCTGCAGATGCCAAAGACCTGGTCCTCTCTGCAAGAAGCTGCTCAGAGCCAATCACATCTTTGGGGCTGATGATGTCCCAGTCCTCCATTACAGGACCTGCAGTTGAACAAACAGTAATAGTAACAATCAACTACCAACAACCTTTATTTTATACTCTGTACTCAATACATGAAGGTTTTTGTTGGCATTCTTTCCAAATATCCGTCAGAACACACAGAGATGATCCTGAGATACAGTTAAAGTAGGGACATGACCATGATGACCCCTCTGTCCCCGGTTTTAAAACCCTGCATAGAGCTTCTCTCCATTCAAGTCCAATCATTTGGTTATTATTAGTAACAGAGCATAGAGTGCCTCTATAGCAGATGATTTATTGCTTTGGAAAACAAACAAACCCATTTCCTCTGATGTCTTCACATCAGGTTACCACAATATGTCCCAATTTTCCTGTTAAACCGCTGTGTTAATCATGTGTTCCTGCTGTAAATGTGAACCATTTGACTTCACTCATATTTTTAGTTGCTTTATGGTACACTGGTGTACTTACTGTCTTCTGACGGTTTTATGTCCATCTTCAGCTGTAGATATGGTTTGGCTGCACTGACAAAGGCGACATCTAAATCCCAGTCAGACACCAGAGACAAATATATTTCAGCACCACTCCGGTCTCGAGACAGGTAACTGATCCCAAAGTTCCGCCTCCTAGTTTGAGAAAACAAATGAACACAAAACATTGAGACACACACATTTCAACTCTCATTAGAACCAACTTTGACAGTGTTTGGGTCTATAGAAGAGATGATGACTCTTACCCGTTCAAATCAAAGGCTCTGATAAGTATGTGCTGCAGGACCTCCAGTGATGTTATCTGAGGATCAACAGCAAAGGAGCGAAACTCCACAGGAAGCGCCCCATCACATTTCTGAAATACATTACATCATAATGAAATATCATCACTCACAAGTATATAAACATCATGGAGGGAGACAGTGATAACAACAGAGTCTCAGTTCTATACTGAGATATAATTCCACAAAGCTGTTTACTTTATTACTAACACTACTATATTTTTGCACACAAAGGTCGACTCTGAGATGAACATAGGGTTGGTTTTAAATATCTAGAAAACAAAATGAAAAACATGTAGGTAAAATGATCTGATAAATCCTGTGGATGATGCACTTTAGAGTCAAATGCTGCCATGACGTACACATGCATCACACGCATGAATGTATAATAAGAGCTGGATACGGCGCCGCCGCTCAGCCTTGCAGGCAATTTTTCTCAGTGGCCACTCTCAGTATAAAAGCATTTTCCCCTTAGACCACCACTACAAAACTGACAGGACATCTCGAACTGCAAGCAACGTCAATTATGACTCTATTATGAATATCTGAGAAAAGCGATTTAAAAATCTGTGACATCATCACAATGTACTCTTTCATATAACTGCTCAAAAACCTGACCACACACACACACACCTACTCTCTCTAGTATTTATGATTATTTATTTGTTTTATCTCCAGCTCTGCCTTCTACTCCTGAACCATTTGAGGACCAAATGAAGTGCGAGCAGATGTTCGTAAACACAGACATTTTCTCTTATGTCATATAATATGAAATCTAAACCTCTTTAAAGATGCTTTGTCCTCAGATACAAAGACCATTATTTCTTTCCATAAAAATGTCATCTTTAATTAAACATATTTAAATAACATTTTCAAGAAAACTGTTTCAACCAAACTATCATATATAAACTTAGCACAAAAAGTAAGGAAATTTGTGTTTGGTAGATTATTTCTTTGTTGTAACAATGCTTCTTGGCAATAAATCTTTTACCGTTGGAAAGCCTGTTTATTTCCCTTTTAAATGGTGCCACATTTGTAAGGAACATGCATTTGTGGGATGAGCAGCAGAGCTGAGTATGTGGAATGCGCCCATGAAAAATTTGCCAAATCTTCTCTGCCAATTCCAAACAGCTTATTTTGCTGTTGCTATGGACTCTTGTTTTGAGCTACTGGTACCCCCAGGTGCTGCCAGGAGGCCTGCCATGACTGCCCTTCACAATCAGGCCCGTTTGCGCTGGTGTCAGCAACATGTGCACTGGAACTTGAACATGTGGAGGAACATTATGTTCAGCGATGAGTCCAGATTCTGCCTACAGCAGTTGGATCATAGGGTCAAAGTGTGGAGAAGACGCGGAGAACGCTATGCTGATTGCTGCACCAATAGAGTAACATCTTTTGGTGGAGGCAGTATATTGATGTGGGGCGGCATCTCCCTCACTGGAAAAAGGAGGCTTGTCATCATTGGAGGCAATCTCAATGCAGAGAGATATTGAGATAAGATTCTGCAACCAGTGGCAATCCCATATCTCCACAGTCTGGGACCGAACTCTATCCTCCAAGATGACAACACTCGCCCCGACAGAGCAGGGTTTATCAGAGACTACCTCCAGAATTTGGGAGTGGAGAGGATGGAACGGCCTGCCAGCAGTCCTGACCTCAACCCCATTAAACACTTGTGGGATCAGCTTGGGTGTGCTGTTTGTGCCAGAGTGACCAACACAACCATGTTGGCTGACTTGAGACAAATGCTGGTTGAAGAATGGGATGCCATCCCACAGCAGTGTGTGACCAGGCTGGTGACCAGCATGAGGAGGAGGTGCCAGGCTGTTGTGGCTGTGTATGGTTCTTCCACACGCTACTGAGGCTCCTGTTTGTTAAATGAATAAATTATTAAATTGCCAATATGTCTTGTTTCTTCAAACTTCAATCATCCAATCCACCAAACACCAAACAAGAGTCAATGGCAGAATAAGCTGTTTGTTATTGGCAGAGACGATTTGGCAAATTTTTCATGGGCGCAACCCACATACTCAGCTCTGCTGCTCATCCCACAAATGCATGTTCCTTACAAATGTGGCACCATTTAAAAGGGAAATAAACAGGTTTTCCAACGGTATAAGATTTATTGCCAAGACGCATTGATACAACAAAGAAATAATCTACCAAACACAAATTTCCTTACGTTTTGTGCTAAGCTTATATATATATACACCCATATATATACTGATGACCTGCTATCTCCCCACTGAAGATCCCTGTCCCCCCTTCAAAATACAGAAATGGGCCTATGGTGTTCAAGTTCAAGTTAACTGACTATAGCTAAGTGTAGGCTAATTATTTGCTATCTATGACAACAATTTGATAATAGCAGTGACATCATGTAAAATGCAGACCTCAGGCCTGATCCTTCAGAGCTTGTGTGGAAGACTTAGTTCTCACCAGCATTACGTTGTTTAGATGGACCAATATCTCCTCACATTCAGACCATTCAGGAGGCAGAGAGACAAAGACTGTCTTTCAGAAAACCAGTTAGGACACCTACGGGAGTTGACCCCCAGTCTGGCCCTCTGGCTGACCCTGAACCTGATTGAGCTACCTCTTAATCTAAATATGGCGATGCTGGGGACTGCAACAGAGCCTCACTCTTATTGCGTTAACTGTCTGGACCAAATCATCCCGACCTGTACATAAGAGAGGGACTTACTTGGACAAAGAGAATTACTGTTCCATTAGTGTTATGAAGCTCTACAAGGCTGCTGGACGCAGCAGTGGTCTCAGCACATGTATAACAGAGTTATTTAGTAAAAACATACAATGGTTTCTGTTCAGTCACACAGCCCTCAGACAGCACAACGACATCTACTGGAAGAATTAATGACCATTTTATTGTTGGGGTTTTGTTTGGTTTTTTTTAAGTCAGCAGATAATTTAATTTTGATTCTTTGTCATATTTGTAAATGTGTGGAAGTTATTTGAGGTTGAACTTTACCTCCATTTTGTCAAATGTACAGTACAGCATCAAAAGAATGTTTTGTTCTTTAAAAGAGGACCATAAACTGTCCTTTACTATCATTATAAAACTGAAAGATGTGTTACCAGAGTTATCTTTGTAGGTCATGTTATATCATATATTTTACAGTTTATAATTTTGTATTAAGAGGTTGAAAGTTTAGCACAAGGAATAAAAGTTACAGTTTGGTTGAAGGAGTTGTTTATTGATTAAAGATGATGTTTTACATGGAAAGAAGTGATGATCTTTTTATTTAAGAACACAACATCTTGAAAGAGGTTTAATATAGGTTGATTTCATATTATATGACATAAGAGTAATTGTCTGTGTTTGCAAACGTGCTCGCACTTCATTTGGTTCTCAAATGGTTAAAGAGTAGAAGGCAGAGCTGGAGATAAAACAAATAAATAGACATAAATACTGGAAAGAGTAGGCGTGTGTGTGTGTGTGTGTGTGCGTGCGTGCGTGTGTGTTCTCAGAGGGACTAACATTCAGGAGTCAGGACTGATCAGGTTTTTGAGCAGCTGAAAGAAGCAACAGTAAGGTGTAATGGAATCTGATACTTGATAATAAATTAAACTTAAATAAAGTGATATGATTATATTATTACATTATCGGCTCCAATTACTATAATCTTAATGGGTTTTTAACCCAGCTAATAATGTCATAAACAGTCAATAATATGCGCAAAAAGTTATGATGTTATTGGTTTAGAAATATTACAATATCGACTTTTATTACATGAAGAATGGAAAAATGATGACGTTATTGGTAGTTATTATATCATTGGCTGCTACAGGGCCTGTTCGAGACGGTCCGTAACTTCAGCTCGTCATATTCCCGGTGTGACGTCACCGTCAGCTCGCCTCAACACCGGACCGCGAGGTAAACATGTCACCTGCAGCACAGCTTTATCCTACAACACACAGCTGATCTGCTGGGGCTGGATGATCTCACTCTGAAGTTACTGAGGATGAACCTCATCGCATGTCTGAATGTCTGAATGTCCAACATCAGACCGTGCACTGTCTCGTGCGCACACGCACGCGCCTGCTGAGCAGGCAGGTGACGTCAGCTGTGAGGGTTCAGCATGATGCTGGTACATGGAGGCTGAGTATTGATGAGGACTTTTATCAGGCGTTGCTGATCGTTGCCTTCAGTCTAGTTCACCTGACAGGTCGACCGGTCGGTTAACACCTGCTGCTGTCACACTACGTCCACAAACAACAAACAATGGTGGTGTAAACAAAATGGATCATTGCGCAGGTAGATCTGGCTCTCTCAAACACACGGTTCACGGTTACCGACAGAGTCACGTGTGTTTTCTGTCTACGTGTAGCCGTGTGTGTGTGTATTTGTTTGCCAGACAGCTAGCAAACATTAAACAGACAGTTCACTAAACAGGACAGCAGGACTGCTAGCTAACGAGCTGACGTTGGCAGACTATTTCTTACTGAAATGATCGTCCTACCTTCACTTTGACTCGAACCACCCCCCTCTCCTCCTCGCCCGCCATCTTTAACTCTCCGTTTCGGGACTGGACGGTTCTTCTGGGTTTTGTTGTCCTTCTACACCGACATGGTGATCAATAACATCATACGGATAGCAGCACTAGCGAGTTCCTCTATTTTCTAGTCTTCCTCGGCTTTGACTTTACAAAAGGTTACAGCTGTGTTACCGCCATCTAGTGGTCATGACTTTATTACCAACCTCAGAGGACACACTGGTACAAACCACACACACTCACTGAGCACTTCATTAGAAACACCTGTGCAATCTAATCTAATCTAATCCAACAGCTCTGACATTAATCCTACTTTTACGAAGCTTAAACATCTTCAGTTTTTGTTGACTTCGTCAGAAAGGTGATAATTCTACTTTATGTTTATGATTGAGCTCATAGTGGGTGGTGGTACTGGAGTGCATTGTATTGTTCCTAGTATGTTGTCCAAGACATTAACATACATGACGAGGGGAAAATAATGGGGACGCTTTTCAATATAATGCACTCCAACCTCAATAATAAACATAAAGTCATGTTTCTGACAGTCTGTCCTCAAGAAATCAGAGACAAACAGGACAGGAAGGGTTTAGCAGGGATATGAATGAATACATTTTTATTTCATTAATTTCTTCCTCAACCTAAGTAATTAACTTCTTTTCAGTATAGGAGACATCTTGTTGAAATAAAAATATTTGGCGGGCTTGGAGCCTGCGTTCATCGCTACAGTAGGCCTGTATTTTTAATCGAGGAGGGGTGTTGTGTCTGAATGCGGGTGTCGCACACCAGAACAGTCAGCAAAACTGCTGCTGATGGTGTAGGTGAGCAAGGATTTGAGTGTGTTTCACGTTACAGTGCTGTGTGATGTACATTTAGACGGTGCGTTCACCCTTCATGACCAGCCTCTTCTGGTTACAATAAGAGCAGCTCTTCAAGTTTGTAAGGCATCTTTATTTAAGCTGGTACCATATATACAATACTTTGCTGATGGGCTGGACAACATCATTAATGGACTACATTCAAATGCCATTCACTCAACATATTTAGTGTGAATATAACCATGACAATGAAATAAATGAAGTCTGAAAATGTTGGAAATATTTCTTGTATTAAAAATTCCAAGTCACAGATTAGATTTTAATCCAGATATCTTATGAAAACATCTCATACATCGATATGAATGAGTACACAAGAACAGGGAGGCTCTGACAGCATCAGCTGCTGTCCAGTGTTACATTTCAATCGGCTGCAGAATGATCTCAGCAGTGCATGGACCCTCATGGAGCTTGTCCAGCCATAGAAATCAGTTTGAAATAAAAAAAAAACAAACTAAATGTCATCTCCATCCATATTGCATTTAAATGCTAGGTTAGTTTCCATGGTACAAGAATCAGCTAGCCTTTCTGAGGAAAAGCAGGTCTCCAATGGCAACAGAGGGTGGTGTTTTCAGTCTGAAAACTGGAACGCTGTTTCAGTCCCGTTCAGGGGCGACTGCAGCTCAAGGCTTGTGTTCCGGCTTCAGCCTGAGCAGGCAGCGCAGAGTAAACCGGTTTCCTTCAGCCTTCTCGCACTTTGGCAGCAAGTGCAGAGTTCTCCTGTCGAATGGCCTTGTAGTCGTCCAGGATCCGCTCCAGGTTCGCCACAGTTTTGTTTCCGTGTTCTGTCTCAATCTGTGGACAATTTAAGATGAAAAGTTACAATGTCCTAAACTGAACAGGTAAATCTCTGAACGCACTGCTGCATTTTAGAAATGAACACTGAGCGCTGCTCAGAAGCATTTCATGCTTTCACTAGTGACCAGATTAATGAAAACTACATCAGTGTGCCTTTAATTCAACATGCTTTGTATTGAGACCTTTCTTGGACGATGTAAATCATATTTTGTTACATTGCACCTGCCTGACGTCATTTTTCTTCCTTCAACTGAAATCATATTTAATCATCTCCTTGCAGTCAAAAATGATGTCAACATGTTTCTTAAATGTATTGTTAAAAGAGCAACGACCAAACCAGCATGTAACAGGTCCGAAGTGACGTCTGCAGGTATGTTTACCTGCTGTTTAATGTGCTACAGCTGAGCAGATAATTAGCATCGAGCTACTAACTGACATTAGTATTTTTTACTGCTCGGTTATCTTCCTAAACTAAAATATCTACTGTAGCTCTGTTTAAACTTACAATTCACCATTTCTACTGATTGTTGATGATATTTGTATTATTTGAATGTCATACACACACTGTTTTATACAACTAATAATACATTTGTGAGGTAAAACCTGAGCTTGTGTGCATAACTGGGTTAAAATAACCCTGTTTTAGTTTCAGTTATCTATAAAACTCCATTAACTAACAGCCTATTTGTACTGGGTAATGTAAACCCAGTGTTGTGTTGATATTTTGACCTTAACTGGGTCCATTTTTAACCCAGTGATTTTTAATGTGTGTAAACATTTCAGACATATTCCCCTTTAATGGAGCTCAGCTAGCAGTTTCTCTCTGCTTCCAGCCATTGTGCTAAGCTTGGCTAAACCGATCCTGAAACCATCTCTGTGATTAAACTGATATCCATCTTCTCATCTAACGCTGGGTGAAACAGTAAACCAGCATTTCCCAAAATGATGGAGAGCTTCTACTACATGTTTGACGTATCTGAATCAATTTAACGGCAACTCCTACCTGTTCCTCGAGATCTCGAATTTCTCTCAAGATTGTGCCAGTGTCCTCAATCGTTTGGATCAGGTGATTGCAGTTCTGTAGAAAAATGTAGGATGTAAGATACAATATAACACACATTCAGAACAACAGATATTCAGAAAGACCATGTTTGAACGTACTTCATGAAGGGCGGCCAGGTACTTGTAGGATTTGCGGACGGACTCATCTTTTTTGGCGTCCTAAAATTAAAAAATGAATACATGAAACATGAAAGAATGGTTTGTACATAAACACTATAAACATACAGTACATCAGGCTTTCTGGTCTAACAAAGTTTAAACCTAGACACCTTTCCTCAGGTAAAGGTGTATTATCTTTAGTCTAAAGAAGTCATTTGATATTAGATTAGATTATTATAATGTCTGGTTTTGGCTTCATATTCTTATTTGTATAAGAAATGTTTAACAGTCCTGCTCATTTCAGACCCTTAATAGGCCTAATGTAGTCTGGCTCCAGAAGCAAGTCAATCCCCATAGACCCCCATGTTCAAATGTCCAACTTTACAGCAGAAATAAACGTGTTTACCGCCTGGTACAAAGAACGGTTTTAGTCTCTAAAGCTAATTTCTCCTTTCATGACAACTGACAACATTTATATAACTCATTTATTAAGGCTTAAAGTTATGCACGATTAAGGGAGTGGCTGCTTTGAGTGACAGGTGGGTGCCGTCACAGACAAGTTGCTACCATGGCAACAACATTGGTTAGGTAACGTAACCATGGCATCACCCCAAACCAAAACCAAAGCCGAAACTGTTGCTATTTCAGTGTTTTCAGTTCATGAAGTCTTGTTCAGCGTTTGGCTGAACTAAAAGAGCCTCTAAGGAGTCAGATGTTCAGTTTTTACCAGTAAGTACATTTTGCTTTAATGGTTTTAAGCCTGTTTTTCGCCAGCAAAAATTAGCATTAGTAAATGCACTGTGCTAACCAAGCTAGCAGCTAAAGTTAGGTTCAACTCAACCCTCTCATCCAAATATGGTCACTTCTGGCTCCAAAAATCCAAGATGGCGACAGTCAAAATACAAACTCGAGGCTTTAAATGGGAGTCAACAAATCAGTGGGTGACGTCACGGTGACTATGTCTGTTATATCTTACAGTCTAAGGTTTACATGCACTGTAGTAACCTGGTGACTGTAAATGTTTTAGTGTCAGAGAGCTGCAGCTTTGATTTATAGCACAAATGTGGCTGACTTTTAAGACACTGCATCATAAACTAATAATAAATATAGATATGTTAACTTCTTTACTCTTACCTGAGAAAGTTAAGCTCATCTATGGTCAGTCACATCCGCAAAAAACAAGAGAAGTGGGCAATTTTTTTTAATTTCACTGTGCCAGTGTTTGTTTTTGTTTTACTCGTCTAGTCCTCAAGTACTGACGTAGTTTTTTCAGTAGATATGTTTATTCTCTCATGAGAGTAATTTTGATGACTAATTTCACTTTTACATGAGTAGTTGAATTTACTGAGTAACAGTAATTTTACTTGAGTTCAGTTTTTAGCTCATCTACCCTCCTCTGTTCATAAACTTTTCCCTTCTTCTACACACAGCCATCCTGACACTAAAGGTCATTTGTTTTAACAGCTGAAGGAATAACTGAATTAATTTGCTTTGTTGCGAGTTATGCAAACCTCCTGAAAAGTAATCTAACATACCAAGATGATTCACTGTTGTGATTCTGACTCTTTATCTAGATGTTGTTTGGGTTCTGTAATAGCCAGAAGTTATTCTCTTTGATTCAATCGTTTTACAGCCAAACAATGCATACAAAATGTGATTATATATATTTATATATTTATAAAAAAACTCCTTTTAAGACCTTAAAGACCAGCTCATCAGTCACAGCGAAGGTCCTGTCCAGTTTTCCCGTCAGGCTGTTGATCTCTTTCTGTAGCTCCTTAGTGTCCGACAAAATCTGTAAGGAAACCATCACAGAGTTGATGAGGGATGGATGGAGCGTTGTACTCCTTCAACTACAGCTGTACTCCAGTCCAGACTGTCAGTGTCAGTTCACAGTCTTCAGTCTTCAAGTCTGCTTGAATTACACATTGTTTACAGTCATCAAAACACACATTATCATGAATGAAGCAGTGGCACACCACAACGTTCTCAGCTTATTGACGGGATCAAATCATACACAATCAACTGGAATGAATCTGTATTATTTATTAATCAGATCATGTCCCGTGTGTCTGGATACACATATGAAATCATCTGAAGATAGATACAGAATCTACTTCGCTCCTAATTCACCAAACCACAAACTCCTGAAGAAATGCCACCAAATTAAAATCTCCATGTTTATTTATTCATTCAAGTGGTCATTCATATTTTCTGAAAATATCTTTTACCAGCATGACTTTTTCCAAACTTTCACCACATTTTCTTTTTATTTTGGATTTGGACTCATCTGAAGTGGTCTTGACTCCATCACTACCTGGAACATTGTCAGACTCATGACAGACAGATAAACCTTTTAAAAAGGTCAATATGGATGCAGCAGAACCAAAGATAGTCTTTTTTATTCCACACACTCCTCTACCAGGTGCCTACGTTACAATGCCAACAGCTGGGTCAGGACATGTACAGAATGTGTTACAGCGAATAAATTCCTCCACAGACCTCCTTTATAAAAGAGACGTGTGTCAAACTGTAGACACTTCCAACTGCAAATAAGGTACTCTTTGTATTAAAAATTCAATCAATCAATGAAAATTTGTGTATTTATAACATGTGTGACGTCATCCCAATGTAAAGTGTTTGGGATGAGCAGGAAGTCGCAGGCGGTGGCTCATGCAGCAGGTGAGCAAGATACATTCAAGTGGTTCGGCGCCATCATTGAGTCCGGTATCCAATTCCTATGATACAACCATGGGTCAGAGGTCCGGGTGTGTTATGCTAGTAGCAGCTAATGTAGCTTGGAGCTGCTAGCCTCCAGCAGAGATGAGGAGCAGACTACAGAGGTCTGATAACCTCACTTCTTCCTAACGCCACCCCCCCAGACTTGTTTCATTTTCAAACTTGTAGTCTTCAGCCCCAACTGACACTGACTCAAGTGACATCACTTGAGGTGATTTATCAGATTTCTCACAGGTCCTTGGGTAGCCATTTTCCACATGTAACACCTGGAAACACATGCTGAGTTCCCCTTTAAAGTGGGTGTATAGAAATGAAAGCTTTCAGAATATATAATGAGGCCTGTCACAAGTCCTGCTGAGCCTCCTCCAGAGTTGGATCTACTCAACCTGGCTGTCCTTTTGCTGTACTGTTTGGATATTTCAGATTAAACAGTTTCAAGCTCTGCTGTTTGATGTAAAAGTTATTTTTGAAATGCATCTTTTCAACCTACCTTTGTAATTTCCTCCTTCTGTTTCTTAATGTTGCTTACAATCTCTAGAATCCTCTGTGTGTATGCCGACCGAGACGCGTCCTGGGGAAGATTTTCTAACTCTGTTACCTACGTGGGAGAAGAACAGGCACAGTTTCAACCATCAAGTGCACATTTATTTAATGTTTAATTGTACAGGGGCAAGTATATAGCCTGAACTAATGCCTCATACCCCAGCATTTATAGTCTAAGCTATAAATCAGATGTTAGATCTGAGCTTTGCTGCACAGACGTTGGACAGTCTGCCACTAGGGGGCACCTTATAGACACCTTAAACTCATCTTATAATCAGCTGCATGGATTCTATGAAATTCAGTTAGCATGATCTTGGGTCATGACTCAGTCAATGCATAAAATTTGGTAATGACTGATTAAAGTGGGCATTCATTATTACAACAAATCTAAATTTTTGAACATTTCACATCCCAAAATTTAAAAAAAAATCAAAATAAATCATCTGAACGTCCTACAGAACTGAAATTTTTTCGTTTGCCTCACTGCAACCTACGATCAATCCAGAAGTCTGTCACTTTATATTTTTCAAAATATGCAAAATCAGTTAACATCTATGTCCATGCAAGTCTTCATTCATATGCTACTAAAACTTATAAAGACATTCTCCAGATGGTAGATATCAAGTGTTCAAACAGTGACTCCACAGTGATACTCTATATCTTGTTGTAATTTGTACTGTATGCACGACATTTTCTATTTCATCTCATTTTTAAACAAATTTCACCAAAATATTTGACATCATACCCAAAACCAGCAGAACAGTGTGTGATTTTTTTCAGAATTTTATCACCAACATTTTGACTGTTGCAAACATTTTGAGTTTAAAGAGACAAAAACACCCCAGTCTGGCACCAGTGATGTCATTTGTCAGGTTGTAGGAAGGTGTGTGGAAACCAGTCTCTCCAGTATCTCAGACAGTAAGTCACTTTCTCTGAGGATACAAAGGTTTCGATCCCCCAGGTGGCCAATGCAAATGCATATGGCATGTTCTTGGCAAACTCTTCTAAAGGTCATATTATTAAGTCGAAGCCCGTTCACTGCTGCTTGCTGCTATATTGAGAATAATCGTTAGTTGCGGCTAATCACTACTAATCAGCTTCTAACAGGGACCGATCCCTGGAAGAAAATCAAACTGCCCTAGTTTTCTTAAAGTTGAGTGTGAAACCATGCTGCTATGAACTGTGACAGCTGGGTAGAAACTGTTCTAGCAGTGACATATACGACCGTATCATCTGCATACATCTGAAAACCTGCTCCCAGACATGATTGTGGTATTTTACAGCGAGGTGTCAAGATACAAACTGAACTGTGACAGACTTTAAAACAATCCTTGCATGAGTACCTGTGCTACTAAAGATCATGCTGGGAGTTCTTTCCTTGCTCTAACAGAAACATGAATTCACTCTCATACCAGCTGTTTGTATATTTCTTCCTTCTTCTTGGCCTCCTCTGTCGACACACGGATTTTATCATGCAGAGACTTGATTTCAGACAGCTTTCTGGATGACTCCATCTGGCAGAGAAATGAGCATCATGAGAATCAAATGTTTTATTTTAATAAATGTAGTGATGATCTGTTGTTAAGCGCTACTTACATCCTGATTGCTGCAGATTTCTTTGAGTGTGCGGTGCTCGTCGATGAGTGGAGCACGGTGTTTCTCCCACTGAGATGCCAGGTGCAACACCCGCTTGGCGCTGGCCTCCACCAGAGCCTGCAGGGAGGAACACAAAGGTCTACACCAAGTCTGGATTTCATGAAATGAAAGGTCGCACTCATCTCTCCTACCTGAAACTTCACCAGGTTGTTGTCAGCATCTGGTAACAGGTCGATGGTTTTCTTCTTCACCTGCATCCTCTCCTCCTCTTCAGAGTTTCCCAGCTCTCTCTGCTTCAACTCATCCAACACCTACATCAAAAACATTACACATGTGGAAAAAGCATTCACTTGTCTTCATTTTGCTCTTTTTGGACATTTTGACTGCTGTTATGAAACCTCCACATCTACTCCACATGACTCCAAATACATAATCCACAGTGGTTTCTCTGTTTCACTGAACTCTTTGAACCCTCGGGTGTTTTTCCTCATTTGTAATTATAGCAGAGTCGGTATCTGTCTGCGTGTGTGTTACCTGTGTATTAGTGACACCCATGTGCTTCATTTCTGCTGTCAGCTGGTCTACTTCACTGCAGAGCTGCTGGAACTGCTGCTGCAGTGAAGCCAGCTCCTCCTGCTGACGGAGCTGGACATCACCCTCCGACTGGCGCCCAGTGGGGATGGAGCTGGTTACTGGTGCCGCCTCCTGGAGCGCGCACACACACACACACACACACACACACACACACACACACACACACACACACACAGAGTTAGAGATGACTGCACTCAGCTCTTACTGCAGACACAGCGATATGTTCCTGGAGCGGTGCTGACCTGTGTGAAGGTGAACTTCTGTGTGTGGGTGAAGTGGGAACCCTTAGTGAGGATGTGGTCGGGGGGGGCGGAGCCTCTGAAGGCCTGCAGTAGCTCAGACAGGTCAGAGGTGGAGCGAGGACCACCGAAGGCACTTTCAGGAGAGGGCAGCGCGGCAGAACGCAGCTGCTCCTCGGCGCGTTTACGCAGTCGGGTCAGTTTCCTGGACCGGTACTCCTGTTCAAAAGAGACAAAAACATTCAACATGGCATGTTTTGTAATATACATGTTTACAGCCAGTAAATCATCTACAGGTTGAGGGGAACTGCACACAAAACCTGATGTGGCAAACACTGGAACCTCTGATGTATGCAGATCATGTGCTTTCCCCTCTCTTTGCTACCTCACTAGTCTCACATAATACAAACATTATCAAGTAACTGTAGAAAGCTAATACAAGTGACCTGGCAAAATGATCAGAAATACATAAAAATACCTCATAAACAACATTGCTTCTGCTTGTTCTGCTGTACATGGATTCAACGAGCAGAAATACAGACAGCACCACTCTGTCATTGCAACCCACACCGTGGTTGGAGGTGGGATTACACCCGTAGTGATAAGAACTACTACAGAGAATGAACTGACAGAGTACAGAGAGTTCAGCTTTATTCCTGTTCCTCACACGCAGGACCTTGGTATGTATGTTCAAGACACAGTGCAGGATGTCTGAGGCACGTTTTGAACAGGCACCGAAGTTCATCCAATCAACTTCAGCTCAACTCTAAACTGTAGTCTCCAGATATTCTGCATGAGAGGCATTTAGGGAGCATCAGTAAATTGTGGTGTCTACCAGCAGTCTGCATGAGAGGCGTTTAGGGAGCATCAGTAAATTGTAGCGTCTACCAGCAGTCTGCATGAGAGGCGTTTAGGGAGCATCAGTAAATTGTAGCGTCTACCAGCAGTCTGCATGAGAGGCGTTTAAGGAGCATCAGTAAATTGTAGTGTCTACCAGCAGTCTGCATGAGAGGCGTTTAGGGAGCATCAGTAAATTGTAGCGTCTACCAGCAGTCTGCATGAGAGGCGTTTAGGGAGCATCAGTAAATTGTAGCGTCTACCAGCAGTCTGCATGAGAGGCATTTAGGGGACAGGCACAGCTCTCTCTAGATATTGAGAAATCGTCCTGTTCCAACAGGCATGTTTTGAACGGACACTGCATTAGTACAGACACAAATACAACTACTGGGCTCTCTACTCATCCATAGTGGAACCACTGTGGATTCTGGCCGCCACCACTTTGTTGTGGTTTATCACAATCCATTGGCATGAGTTTCAGTGATGATTTCGACCACAGTCAAATGCAACAGAGTCATGGCAACATATTTCTGAGCATTTCAAAATCAATTAAAGACATTTGCATATGATGCAAGATTTGAACTGCCGGCATATAACGCTACCATAGACACGCAGCACATATGTATTTCTGTTAAATCAAGCTCTTAAAGCCTAATTTTTAATTTCACTTTTAACATTAATAACAATGTAAATGAATAAAATAAATTTACAGCGTTGCCTGCTATGAAATAACTGACATCTCTTCTTCAACAGGACAGGCCTACTTTATTTCTCTTTAAATATCAAAACTAACTAATAAATCTAAACAAGAACAAATTAACACATGAAATTATTTAAGATTGGAATTATTTTTAGATGAAAATAAAAACAGGCCTGAAAATTTTAAATAATTCACAGCATCGTCCGCTTTGAACTAACTTCTCATCTTCAACAAGATGGACTTATAAGACTACTGGATTTCTCTTTAAACATAAAATATATAAATATTGAGTAAAAAAAAAGAGAAGACTGCTGGACTTGAAGAATCTCAGTTGACTGAGGCGTCTCCAGCAGATGATTGGACTCATTGACCTACTTGAATGCTGGCTTTTATTTAAGAATTGACACCGTTTCAGACATGCATGTTTGATGTCTTGCTGTTGCCAGGCAACCGCATAATTGGCTGTAAGTCACTTGAGAAGAAACGTTTCCAGATAGATGTTCAGAGGGTCAAGCACACTGTGTAAAACATGAATGTGATGAGTGTGCTGATTTACCTGAGGTGTGAGGCGAGACACGAGTCCCTGACTGTTCCACTCGCTGTCCCACTCCTGAGCAGCACTCAGCTCAGCCATGTGCTGCTCCAATATGGACGCCACCACAGAGGCATGATGGGAGGGCTGGGCGGTCACAGGGGGAAGAACGTCCCGCTGGTAGTCTGTCACCTCTGAAATCACAGCATAAACACACATTTAATTCCACTTCCTTCAGCATACAGCGGGGTCTAAAAGTCTGAGTACACATTGAAAATCTGGATCTGGAAGAGGGACTTTCTCAGTGTCACATCACGGCTACACTAAAGGTTTCTAATGGGGCAGCACATGGAGCTCTAAAACACTCTGCAGAAACTGGATCAGTTGTACCTAAAACACGATCAGGCAGACCAAAAGTGATCAGAAGATCAATGAATCAATCTTTGTTCCCTGAGAGATAGAAAAGCAACTTCATCACAGATACAGAATTTGCTAAATAAAGAACGTGAGACTCTAATCAGCAAAAGTAGTGTCAAAAGAAGGCTGTGTTGTAGTGTCTGAGAGGATGAGGAGCAGTTTCTAAACCACTTCTCAGAAGGTGTATTTATTATTAAACCACGTGACATCACTAATTATTCTGATAATTACTTTACAAGAAAGCTGGACAAACTGAGAAATGCCATGAGTCTAACAGATGACTCAGTCTCAAAAAACATCATAACAGACTGTATCATGAGAGAAAGGCAATGCATGTTTGAGTTCAAATCCTTCATCCTTGGTCCTGGATGCAGAGTTACACGTCCACAAGACGGCAGAGAGCGTTCCCCAACAGCAGCTTACATGATAGCAAAGAGTTACAATGTGGAGTTCCTCAGGGTAGTTTCTTAGGTCCTCTCCTATATTCTAGATTTACAAATGATCTCCCATCAGTTTTAGATAAAGCAAGAACGGTTCTGTATGCGGATGATTCAACTATGTACAGTGCAGCATTAACACATCGCAGGCTAACTGATGTACTGACCACTGAGCTCAGAACAGAGGCTGAGTGGGTAAGAAAGAACTAATTAGCGCTGAATGTTTCTAAAACTAAATGTACGGTGTTTGGACCTAGATATATAGGATTTCATAAATTTTGTTTCGAAACACAAATAAAACCAAAAAACAAACAATAATAATCAATGAATTTAACATAAGCAACAAATTCTCAGTAAACACACCAAAAACTACAACATGTCCAACAAGGAGCAGGAGGAAGTTAATACTTAGAATATCCTGCCGCTCTCTAATTCATAAACCTACATAATATATTAGGTGTTTATCATACATCCCAATACATTTATCTGATGATCAACAACAACAAAAACAACAATAGCAGCGTCCACCATGAGGGTCACAATCATGACAGAAGCAAAGAAATCCAGTCTTCTTCTGATATTCTTCAGGAACGTCCTGAATGACAAGAAATCGCAGTATTTTTCTGACCAAGTATTGTACATCAGAAGCGAAGAAAACTATCTGACCAGACAGACCAGTTATCTCTTACCGCCTCCACCAAGGACAAATCTCCAGAGCCGCTTTCAGGAAAACAATAAAACAGCACTTAACACATTAACTGTATGAACCAACAGTAGATGAGTCATCTTGCCTGCTGATCTCTTTGTTTGTAGTGTCTAATGATTTGATGGTGGATCTTTGTAAGTGTGTTGTCTGAATGTACAGAATATAATCTATATAACTGTATCTTATAACATGATTTCTGTGTTGGACCTTTAGAGGACTAGCTGACGTCATGACGTTAGCTAATGAGGATCCTAATAGACTAAACTAAGGCTCTTTGGAACATAGTAATCATGCAGAGATAACATGGGTCATGCAGTCCAGGACAGCTTGAGTCCATGCTCTCATTATAGCAAAAGGGGGACATACCAAATATAAGACATTGTGAAATTCATGGACATGTTTCAAAGATTCAACTTTTCACCTAAATTGTTAAGCTGATATTATCATTTCTAATGAAAAATGAGTATTATATTTGAAACAAATGCAAAACAGGAGTATCTTGACTAGTGGTCTGAGACCTTTGGACCCCACTGTATGTCTTCACACACACACCTGAACAGAGTATCACACTGTATGAGATGCAACCATGTTATCTGTCAGCGCTTTGCTCTTGTCTGGCAAACTTCCCTCAAAAACAGGAAACTTGTTGCTTCTTCTCAGCTCACATGTAAGAGAGAGTTCTGCATTCAAACTTAGAAACATTAAACTCTTTGATTATTTTCCACTAACTGAAACTAAAATAACTAATGTGGCTGGAAACAACAATCATTCTCATTATCAATTAACCAGATGATTATTTTCTCTATTTTGACAGTATAATTTATTATTATGTTGACATCTTCAAATGTCTTGTTTGTCCAACCAACAGCCTTAAACCCAAAGATATTCAGTTAGTCTTCATGTCTGACAATCTTCACATTTGAGAGGCTGCAACCAGGAAATTTTAGTCACTTTTTGCCTAAAAAACTACTAAAACGATTATTTGATTATCAAAATAGTTGAAGATTAATTTTCTGTCAATCAAATAATCAGTTAATCTACTAACTGTTGCAGCTCTGACTACATTAGTGCTTACAGGAGACACCTCAGCAGATCAACATTAGTCATAGAGCATGTTCGTGCAGTCGGAGGCCCACCTTTCAGCTGCTTCTTCTCTGGACCTTTAGTGCAGTGTGGTAAACTGAGGGGCTGGACGTGGAAGCTGTGCAATGATCCTGGACTCTAAACAGGGACAAAGACATGACCTCATCACAAATCAAGCTTTATGAAAGATTTACATGTAACTTGGTCCGATCGTTTTTAGTTGTTGTTTGACGATAGAAGCAGGTGTCAGTCGATTCACTCTGAGGGAGTCACATATCACAACAAACCAGTTCACATCGTGCATCCATAAGGTCACAATTATTCACGCTGCTCATCTGCTGATATAGTTCAATTCAATATATATTTCTAATATATCTTTAATTGAATTTTCTTACATAATACAGTTAAATATCTACGTAGCCTACAGCCAGCCTGCTCTGAGATGAAAACATCATTTCAATACACTATGTATGACGACTGAATTGCTTTAAATTAAGAAAAAAACCTTTATCATATCTTTCCTTTGCTTGGTTACATACTGTATATTTGTACAGTATCCTATAGAGTTCCACAAGTATTTGTGCTGATGTAAATTTCCATTTAAAGTCGTCTTTAAATGATCTGGATAATTCAGTGATATAACAGATTTGGGTTATTAAGGCCATGAGTTTTTTTATTGTAGTTTCATCTCTGACAAATCACATGTTGGCACATCACTGTAAATACTACGATACCCATGAGCCTCAGCTGCAGTTGCTATGAACTTCTTTTCAAAGAATCAAATGTTTTATAAGTTTGTTCATCTTTACTGATGACTCTGTGCAGAAATTGCTGAAAAGCTGAAAAATACCCCTGACACTGATGCAAATCAACGTTTGTCTTCTTCCCAACTCAAAGTGTCCTGCTGGCAGTCGCTCGCTGCCAAACACTGACTACAACTGCTGGCTGTGTTTAGATTGTCTGCATACAACATACATTTACATCCTGCTGATTGGCTTGACACAACCCCATTAATCAGAGCTTTTTTTAAGACACCAAAGTGCAACTTTAAAGAGTTTACTTGTGTTTCACCGTGCAGTGGCAGTCTACAGTTGGGAGGCAGCCAGGGCACAGCCAGCTGGGCTTTAATTGCAGCGGCGATGGCTCTCTGGAGGACCACCGATTTACCTACAGGAAGAGAGGACAGCTTTGGATGACTTGTCAAAATGATGTATGTGTCGACTTGTCATGCAAACATTATCTGTAGAAAGTGACGAACTGAAAAATATCATTTCCTCATGAGAGTCTGTTACTGTTTCTTCATCTGCGCCTGTTGTGTGTTGTGTAATGATTTATTATCTACTAACTAATAATAAATAAATAAATAATTACACAGGTACTATTATGCTTGACAGACCATAATAGGCATGAGAGCACCCTGCAAACTGTTAAAAAAAAAAAAGTACAATGTTTTAGCTGGAAGCACTGAACGGTCTTCTGCTCTGATGTCATTTGGTTATTTTGTAATCCGCTGTAGAAACACTGGTCCAGCTGCTGTGTGTGCAGTCAGTTTTTACCTTAGATGGTTTGCACTGAGGATTACATGAGGATCCCAAAACTATTACTATCAAAAATATCATTATTGAAAATTATACTTGGCAATACTGTGATTATGTTTTTAGGTCCTATTGCCAACCCTCACATATGGTATGATTAATGACTTTCACAAAAGTCTGACATGTAAAATGATGATTATATGTTACAAACCAGGGTTAAAATAACTTCTGTTATGGCACAAATAACAAATACAGTGTTGCAATACATGAACAAAATATCAGACAGACAGACTGTTGTCTGTACCTGTCGGCTGGTCGGAGGCCTCAGCACTCTCTCTGGGCAGCTTCTCCACCAGGAACATGAGCAGGGAGCGGATCTCTGGCTCATTGCTGTACAGAAAGGTCTGGTAGCCTATCTCTCCTTTATAACCAATGTCCTGTAAAACAACAGTTTGACATATTAAGAATACTGCTGCAGAATAACAGGCAGTGCTTGAACTGATCCAGTGCTCCTTCTGGGACATGTGAGTTTTGCACTTTGCACAAATCTCTGACTAACATCCTGATCAATTCCATCTGACGAGAAAGACCATTACTTGTGTTTGAAAGCTCATTTGTGGACCATAAGTGGACAATTTCACAAAGAGTTTGTATTGTTTCAGTCCTAGCTGTGATGTATTTTGTTATTCAGAGTACTAGCACCTTTTGGGTTCCAGTTCAAACACCGACCTCAGGGGTACATGACTTTAATCTCAGCACATGATGATGCAGTTTGAGTCTCAGGTGTCTTACCTGGCAGGCCTGTGCCAGGCTCATGCCCACTCTGAAGCGGGCGGACATGCCGGGAGGGAGGGAGGTTGGCAGCGCGCTGCCCAGGCCTGGATCGATCACCCGGATACATCTGACCACCGCCTCCACTATCAGCTCACTGCTGAACGCTTTGACGCTGTCAACCTCCTCACTCACCTCTCTGGGAGAGACACATATACACACATTAACAGCACAGAAACACAGCTTGTTACACTCACAAACCACATGCCTCTGGTCATATGACCGCTGTCATAATGACGCTGTTAACTAGTTAAGTTGAATGAATGTTGCTAACCATTGACCTAAAAGTTAGCCGCTGCCAGCTAACGTGTCATCTCAACAAGTTACTGTTGACTTGACGTTGTACACTGGAAATACACACAGACACACAAAAACACTGCTAATACTTACGTGCCGACTTGTTTGAGGGTGTGAATTAAAATTTTGTCAACTTCCTCCATCGCTGAAGTTTCTCTGAAGATATATTAGCTAACAGTATTATAGCGGAACATCTGATGCTAGCGGCTGATTAGTCACGTCAAGTTAGCTCACATTAGTGTGTGTTACCCCATTGATGTATTATGGGGTAACACACGGCTGATGGCAGGCGAGAGGAACAGCTTCCATCTTCTGTTAGCTGGGAACTAGCTACTAGTCCACTAGCAGGCTGCCACTCCTCACTGCCTGACAAAACCCATCCTGCTCACTGCTGCAGCTGAAGCGTCTTGCTGCAAATAAGCTGTATTTCTTGTCAATGAGTCCGTTACATTAGCTACAAACTGAAGTTAACCGGGCTGTCCACAACAAACGAAAATTTGTGACTAGTTAATGAGAGCATCGAGCAGCGGTGTTTCTGGGAGGTGGAGTCCTCTCCACTAGGTGTTGCAGAGAGCCAATGGAAATCTGGCAACTTGGAACTACATTTCCCAACATGCACAAAAAGCGACAGTCTCATGACCGGAAATGTGCTGGGTGGTTTCGGGTGGTTCAGAGGGTCCAACCGGGTCCAACCCATGGATGTATAAAGAGAACTGGATACAGCGTCGGAGGCGGGCCCCGTTCATTGCTATGAAAGGAGGACTGCGAGCTTTTCATTACGCTAACTTCTGCTAACTCGCGTCCTCCCGTGACCCGGAAACCGATATCCCTCCGCCATTATGGAGGATCCTCCAATCCCTTAAGTGCACCTGAAGGAGACGAGGATCACTGTGTTTATTGATTGGTCAGCTGATCTGACAGTCAGCTGCTGTTACAGCAGATCAGTGAAACTACCTGTGGAACATGAATGAAAGCATCAACTGCAGCTTTCCACATCCATTCACAAAATAAAAATGACTGACTCACGAATCAATCATAAAAACACTCTTTTAACTTTATTATTGTTCTTCATGGGCCAAAGGTTTCTTTTCTTTTCCGCTCCAGGAATACATTACGTCACACAGTTGCGTGTCTATATTATCACCTTGAGCCTGAAAATGACGTCAGATTGTCACAAAGTAAATATTTTATTTAAACATACAGACAGGTGACAAATTAAAGGAAAAACTGGTCCAGGTCTGAATGCTTGGCCCCTACAGTGAGGGGATCCGGTGGCAATATTCAGCCTCAAGAGGGCAGGAATAGAAATCAAATTCATGTGGATTCCTGCACATACCGGTGTGCATGGAGATGATCTGGCAGATAAATATGCAAAAGGAGGAAGAAAAAGATAAATAAATGTGGTTGTAAAATATAGCAAGGCTGAGGTTAAAAGTATAATCAAATCAGAAATGAAAAAGAAATGGCAGGAAGAGTGGGATAGAGGTAATAAGGGCTGATGCTACTACAACATTCAAAGAAAAGCAGGAGAAATGAGAGGAAGTAATAGAAATGGAAAGGAGGAGGACATTATATCATGGATGAGGTTTGGTCACACCAGTCGAAACAGTACATTAAACACAATGAATAAGCATCTACTGGTAGATGTGAACATCGTGGACTACAGGAAACGGTGGTGCATGTATTTTTATACTGTCCTAGATATCAACAAGAGAGATTTAATCACATGACACTTGGTATTACAGAAATGTTGCAGATCCAGGAAACCGTGAAATGTCAAAAGTGCTGATGAACAAATTCTAAACTAAACAACCTGATTGTATTTCATGTAATTTAAGTGGCTTCAAATGAAAGTAACTGAACATGTGGTAATGATGTGAATGAATGTGTGAATAAATGTTAATAAAGACACTGTGGCCGCAGTGTCCTCTGAAGCAGAAAAAGCCTATGATATGTTATAAAAGGAGGGACTTCTGGTTAAGAGGCATTTAATCAGAATTGGAGGAAAAGTTTTTCATTGGGAAATGGACTTTCTGAGTCAGAGAACTATCCAGGTAAAGGTATGGTCTGAAAGGTCCAGTAAGTATGAGGCAGAACATGGGACTCCTCAGGGGATACGTCCTATACTCAATTATGATAAATGATGTTTTTGAAACTGCATCACTAGATATGGGGAGATCTGTCACATCCTGCCTGGACTCTCAGTTTGTTTTTGTGTTCTTTGGGGTTTCCTGTGTTACACTTCTGTTGTCCAGTCCTTCTGGTCAGATGGTTTTGTTTGTTGATATGATTTGGATGGTGGGTTTAGAGGACTGTTGTGTATTTGGGTTTGTGATCATCGTTATTCTTGGACGGTTTAGTGTAGGTTATAATGAGAGTTTGTGTGTTCTGGGTTTTGGTTTGGTTTCTCTGTGTTTCCCTGCTGTGTTCCTGCACTCCCCTCCCGGCCTGTTTTTCTCTCCACACCTGCACCTCATCTCCTCGTTAGTTCAGTTAGTTTTTAAGTCCTGGTTTTCTGTTCAGTCTTTGTTGGATCATTCGTGTTTCAATGCCTGCCTGCTCTCTTGTTTCTTGTTCTGTCAGCTTTTGTTTATGCTGCTCACTCCAAATAAAGAGTTTTCTTCAGACCTACTTCAACTTCAGTCTCTGCATTTGGGTCCATTCCCGCTGCTCATCATGACAACATCATTATTTGCAGATGATGGGGATTTGTGGAAAAAAGGGAAAAATTTGGATCACGTAGTTAAAATAAACCAAGTTGAAATGTGAGGTAAGAAATGGGGATTTAAGTTATCAGCTGAAAAAAATAAAGTAAGAGATTGGAGAATTGATTGGAGGAAATTTTCATTTGAAACTGATGATTTAGAAACAGCAAGACATTGTGATTCTTAGGAGTTTATGTTAACTCCAGATTATGCTGGAAAGAACACATTAAAAATATTGTTGATAAGCATAAAGAAGTTATAAATGTGATGAGATGTCTTGTGTCTTGACTGGGGAGCCAATATTACATCCATGAAATACACATACATAGCTTTAATTAGGTCTGGGTCAGTTATATTATTATAGTTTTAATTAGGTCTAGGTTAGATTATGGGAGTGTAGTTTATGGTTCAGCATCAAGGACTGTACTTGGGATATGATAGATATGATCCAGATCCGGGCTCTGAGAGTATGTATAGAGCAGTTTGAACCTCCCCTGTGTGTGCCCTTCAAGTGGAGACAGAGAAATGCCAATGTGCTTACACAGATAACAACTTCTAGTCAACCACTAGATACATCTGACAGGTAGGGGAAGTAGTCGCCCAACAAAAATGTGCTTCAGAGCTGCTGAGAAAGGGAGAGAACACCAAGGTCAAGTTTTGGCTGGACAGAAGATGCAGCAGTGAGGGACTGTGGAGTATTTGAGAAAGAGTTTTGTCCAACTGTAACATTGCCAATAACCCCTGTGTGGATACTAGAAGCTCTTGTGGTGGATGTCGAAATGCTTCAGATTGGGTAAGAAATAGAAGTTTTATTGTTATACAGATTGCAAATATACAGACTATGTGCACGTTTTTCCAACAACAGATATTACCGGTTCTGCAGGTGCAGTTCCAAGTCACAAGGCTGAAATATGCAAACACACATCTGATTTCTTAACTGTGTATAGAGTTGACTTGTTCCCCATTCTTATGGCTTTAGGATGGATCGAACAAAACACATGAAACAAAGTACTAGTCTGTAGTGATTCAGTCTCTGCACTGTCCAGTCTTATGTCAGGTGTGTCTAGTAATCGTCAGGACTATTCAAAATAATTGCAGTACATTCAAGAGTAATAAAACAAGGCACCAAGGTCACATTCATTCGGGTTCCTGCTCACAGAGGCATTCTGGGTGACAAAAGAGCGAACAAACTAACCAAACAAGCAGTTAGAAAAGGAAACAGACGTCCATATGAAACCTTTGAAATCAGAGGGAAAGGGCGTAGTGTGGCAACAGCACTGGGATCAGTAGAGAAGAGTGAAGACATTTACATTCAAGTCAAAATAGAGTGAGTAGTGTGAGACAGAAAAGAGGAGGTAAGTAATGACTAGATTAAGAATAGGGAACAAGCACACTTAATATTAAAGGGAAGCATCCAACTGGTCTCTGTGCACATTGTCAAGTATAAACTGTGCAACGTGTGCAGGAAGTATAAATCAGAGAGAAAGGACATGATGGAGGAAACGAAACGATTCAAGCCAACGTGATTTAAGAGCGTACTGGAGTGTGGTGATAGTGGACAGGGCAGAAGATGCTTGATCAGCTGCTAAATGAGGACAACGTGGAAAACGTGACAATCCGGCATCTGTAGGATTTCAGTAAGTCCAGGAGATGGCAGTAATGCAGCGCTGCGGCTGCCAGCTGCAGCTAAACCTCAAAGAAGAAGACGGAGAAGACGGGGCGGTAACGTGCTGAAACTACACACCTACTAGCAAACAGCGAAAACAACGAACTTGGGATGCATTTATTAACGTCTACCGGGATTTCCATCACACCCACACCGTCTGAATGACTGTCAGTGCAGCAAATGAAACGGAAAATAACAGCTTCTGAGCCCGTCTGAGCCGTCCAGTGACCCCCCCCCCCCTTCACTGAGCGCAGGTAGCATTGACGCTAATTACTAAGCTAACGTCCAGTCGCGTAGTAGTAGCTAGTTAGCTTAAAAAGAGATTTCAAAAGCCGAGGGGCCAGGATGACAGAGGGTTATTTGTGAAGAGCGACCCCCATTCACGGTGAGTCACGAAACTGAGACGGTTTGCCAGCCGGGACGCTAACGTAGCTGCTAACGTTAATCTCAGTAAACTTGACAGGAATGACAGTTAGCATGTAACTTAGCATGGGTTTTATATCCTGAGTTACTCAACATATTATCATGCCAGACATGGCTGGTAAAGTAACAGCAAACTACACAAAGACAGTCGTTTTGACCGGTGGACATTTGGCTGATAGGAGGGGCTGTAGTTAAGGTAGATATGTTGGGGCTCAACGGTCTACAGTCTGATGACATTTAACTTAACGAAGGCTAGCTAACCGCAATGTTATAGCTAACATTAAGAGATTTCACATAGATGTATCTGTGTCACTTTTCAGCTTGGATTTGTGTCAGTGTCACATTTAGTAAATAAGCCAGTGTATGTAAAGTAGGACATATTGCTCATGCGTACATTGTTACCCTTCAAACTGTGTGAAAGGTCGCGGCTGAGTCAGCGAGGCCTCCGGTAACGTTCAAACCTGCAGCTCCCACCGCAGACAAGGAGCTGCAGCTCCAGTATTGAGGCCAGTGGCTGCGTTGCACTGGTGTTATACTGTCTGACCAGGGTATGCATGAATATATTGATTACTAAAGGATGTACATGAATACATTGATTACTGGAGGGTGTACATGAATCAGATCATGCTGGGGAGCAAGCGAACATGAAAACTTTCCAACACTATTTAAGACACAAGCTGTCTAATTATACATGAGGAAGGCTGGCAGTATTTTATCTCTTTTAAACGATCAGTAATTTCCCTGAAGAGGCAGAAACCAACAGTGAATTTGTCCTTGGTATACACACGAGAGAGAGAGAGAGAGAGAGAGAGAGTGGACAAGCATAAAAAGAGAGTAAAGTGAAATAGGGCTGCTTCACATTTGAGAAGTTGTAATCAGATCGTTTGAATATTTTTTCTTTAAAAAATGACTCAAAAACGATAATTTGAATATGAATAGAGTTGCATATTAATTTTCTGTTGACCCATATTCAATACATTAACTAATGGTTGCAGCTCTAAACTGAAACCAAAACTGACCTGATTACTGTAAACTGATGTAGTTCAGACTGTGCCAGCTTCAAGGTAATATCCCCCCATATAGCTTATCAAGTTATATAATTATAGTTCAGCATTTATTTATTAATTAATTACCCAATGTTTACCTACAGGAGCAGCACTGTGGCTCAGCAGCGGTCTGCTGCTCAGCGCTTCCCATTTTCTTTCACTACTAGTGAATTTCAGTGACACCTTTTCCAGACATGTTTTTAAGGGTGTTTTCGATGTTTCTCTTCTGTCCAGTGCCATGTCTCTGGTTTTCCCACGACCCAACACCAACGCAGTCCACAGCAAGAAGGATAAGAGACTGATGGCTGAGGTGAACGCGTCGCCACTCAAGCATTTTGTTACGGCAAAGAAGAAGATCAATGGGATCTTTGAACAGCTGGGGGCCTACATCAAGGAGAGCGCTTCCTTCCTGGAAGGTAACCTCTTGCCTGCCAGTCGCTCTCTCTTTCACACTACATCCTCATTAAACTACCATTATGTCAACTGCTCTCCAGCATCACTTGGAAAGTGTTTTAATAGAGATGAATATACAGAAAAACGGAGCTTTTGGCAGTGACAAATGTTGGCTTAGTGTAGGTGGATGACTGAGAGAAAAAGATGAGTTTTTAGATAAAGCATGGTCAGTGTGGATGTGGGCTCTTTGTCCATACACATGTAACCTCTGATGAGATCATTTCTTTATTCTTAGCAGATAATGACGTAACTCTCAACTCAAAAATAGATGGAAAATAATGTGTTGCATCATTGCAGAGCAGTTTACAGTTTACATGATAATTACAGGAATATAAATGTGATACATTAAATTATTCTGAGTGAAATGTTGGAAACCAATCAAATTACAGGATATTTAATTTGACACTTGATGCCAGCTTGCTGACGCCACTTTCTCTCTGGTGGTTTTACCTTATTACACCCATCAGCCGTCGGTGCTGTTACCATGGCATCAAAACTGTCACTACTCTTCGGCTTTCAACCACAGACTGCGTAACAGTCAGCAGCTAACTGATGCTTTAACTTATGCAGCTGCTGCTGAATGTGTTTCTGCTAGCATGAAAATAAATGTAGCTCTCAAATCAGTGTAAAAATAGGCTCTGCAGATGTTTTCTGAGGCTGTCTATGGAAAGTGCAGGTATGAAAGGATTGACTGACCTCTGTCTGATGACCTTCATATGTTAGATACTCATAAAAATGAAGAGCTGGACCCAGTCACCACAGAGGAGCAAGTCCAGGAGGTTCGGGGTTACCTCGCCAAGGTGGCAGGGATCGGAGAAGTGCTGGCACGCAGACATATGAAGGTGGTCTTCTTTGGGAGGTAAATATATCTTTCTTCTATCTCCCTTATATCTATATTGAATCAAAACAACTTTTTTTTTCTTTGTTTTCTATTTTTATAAACTAGTTTTAGATCCAGTTCTGTCTAGCTGTCTAGAGGATTTCATATCAACTTCAAGTTTGGCTCTCTGCTTGTTCTGTAGGACCAGTAACGGGAAGAGCTCAGTGATCAACGCCATGCTGTGTGACAAGGTGCTGCCGTCAGGAATCGGACACACCACCAACTGCTTCCTGAGGGTGGAGGGCACAGATGGCAACGAGGCCTTCCTCCTCACTGAAGGCTCTGAGGAGAGGAAGAGCATAAAGGTCAGCATGAGTGTAACCTGATCTGAAACGCTTCATGTCTCCAACCTCTACAACTCCAGTGTGTTTGCTGTGTGTGTAAAGCCGGCTGACGACGACGATGATGATGATGATGATGATGATGATGATGATGTGTGTTTACAGACGGTGAACCAGTTGGCTCATGCTCTCCACCAGGATGAGGACCTGGACGCCGGCAGCCTGGTCTGTGTCATGTGGCCTAAAGCCAAGTGTGCTCTGCTCAGGGATGATCTGGTCCTGGTGGACAGGTTAGTTAACACTGTTTTATCAACACATGGATGTGTTGTATCTGCTTTTTAGTGGCAAAATATTGTGAGTAAGTAAGTAATACAGTGAGAAAGATGATGGGCAGGTTTCTAGGCTTCAGTGACGTACAGAGAAGAGCAGGACTCTCTATACGTTCAGTTATGGCATTTCATACTGGGGCTAAGGAGGGGACACTGCTGCTTGTGGTGGTAGCTGCTATCACAGTGGTAAGAGTGAATATAGAAATACAGATACCTGTTTATTTATCAAAGGCAAATATTTAATTCCAGTTTTCTCTCACCTAAAAGTGACCATGCTCCCTTGTTGAGGACTGCAGTTTGCTTATTCTGCTTGGTGTTTTCATCTCCAGCCCGGGTATCGATGTGACCACAGAACTGGACAGCTGGATCGACAAGTTCTGCCTTGATGCTGACGTGTTTGTTCTGGTGGCAAACTCCGAGTCCACGCTGATGCAGACGGTGAGACACGACAGCTAAACGGAGCTAGTGTGATCAAAAAGAGCAAATGGTCTGTTGAGAATCTGTAGTTTGAGACAGAAGCTTTAGAACTGGGTGAACTGGTGCATGAAGAGACGTAACTGGAGTGATCTTCAGGATGTAAAACTGTCATAAATATCATGATGTTGTTGCACTGTTGCCTTTTTTTTTAAAACAACTGTAAATGATGTGTGTCTGCAGGAGAAGTCGTTCTTTCACAAGGTCAATGAACGCCTCTCCAGTCCCAACATTTTCATCCTCAACAACCGCTGGGATGCCTCCGCCTCCGAACCGGAATACATGGAGGAGGTCAGTCAAGTTCACTCAAGCAAAACATCCTCCATCATCACCTGGAAACACATGACATGACTGACAAGTAGGCTTGGATAATAGAAAACATGGTGTTAAGTTTTTAATTTCACATGTATGGAGTAAAGTCTCTGTGAAGTTTTATTCAGCATTTTTATTTGTGTGTCTATTTTATTTTGTTTTTTGTTCAGCCAAAATAGTCGTTAGTGACTTTAGTACATAACTTTATCTTGAGATGACTTCTTCTAACCACAAAAGCCGATTATTAGCGATTTGATTGTGTTCAACTGCTATCTGTTCATTATTCTGTGAGCTATAAGTATTTGATCCCAGCCAGTCTAAGTAGGCTAATGACATATTAGACACACAGCATCGTAGGATAGACAATGTCATACATGCTACACTGACTTCTGTCAGCAGGAGCTCAGCTTTTATGGGTTTTTTGTTTTGTTTTGTTTTTCTAATTTTTTTTTAATACAATTACCGTCATATTCCGTATACCCCGGTGAGATGTCAGGAAGGTGTGATGGTATGAAAAAAGAGATACTGGCCAAACCCAGTACCCAGAGAGAGTGAAGCCTGTGAAACTGACTCAGTGTGGGGTAGTTCAGAGTACTCTGACTATACAGTCCCACTTCTTGATAAAAGTATTGGTTCAATATCAACGTGTGTGTGTAAACGGAGGTGTGGTATACTATTGACCTGCTGCTGACTCAGCAGTAGATTAGACAGGTGAAGAGTTTAGCTTCTATCACCGTCGTTCTCCTTGCTTCATGTGTTCTGCTGGAATATTGGTGCGATAACGTTTTATTGAATTCAAATCCAATATGGAGTCTACTCCAGTGTTTCCTCTAGGAGTTTTCAGCTGCGGTGAACAACACAACAACAACACCAGGACCCATATTTGTGCCACCAGCAGTAGAATAACTCAAAAGTATCTTTGAATTGTTCCAGTCAAGTTTATTCATGTTCATACAGTCGTGTGCACGTTAATTCACCAGGAGCTTTTGACACTAAATATTTAGTCATGATGCAACCTTGTGTTGGCAGCTGAAGAGCAGATAATCTGTGAAAGTCACCTGGTTTTGGAGCAAGATTTTGATTGCAAAAAGAGCAACATTAGAGAAAAGACTCCACCATGACTTCCTAATCCTGGATGTTTCAATGAAAGTGTCTAAAGTCATCAATCATATTAACCTCAGGAACAGGACTGTTGTCTGACTGTCGACACTCAGTCTCATTCTTATTTGGACTCTTGACTTGGACTCAGTTTTAATGTGCACTAGGGCTGACCAGTAATATTGTTTTGTTTATTGCTTTATTGTTTTACAGATTTCTGTCAAAGTTGACCTAACAAACAGAATTAGTTATGTTTGTTGTGTGAAGGCTTTTGTTTCATGTAATGCAGTGGAACCCAGTTTGTTCTATTAATATTTTGATAATTATTTTATGTGATTTTGCATGTTTGTTGTATAGAGATCAATCATGATAGATTTAAAACATGTAGCCCAGCCCAAACATTTGTTTGTTCTGCTGTGGAAAAGGTTATACATTTTCTTTGTTGGTCTTAAAAATGTAATGATAGCCTTTCATGATGGCTCATAATCTTTGTCTGAATACAGACAAAAGCTACACAGTACCCAGAAAACAAACGTTTTATTTTAGCTGTTAGAGAATTCATATTAATGAGCTACAACTGATGTCTGACGTTTTCATCAGAGACACTGATGAAAAGCTGCTACCAGAATGTTTTCATTGCTCTTTGTTAATAAAAAGAAGAGTTAGTAGAGATGTCTTCATAAGAGGTTTGTTCACACTGGAGACAAAAAGACAGAAGCAGGTTTACAAGGACTTCAGTGTTGTGGCTGGTGAATCAGGGTATTTTGCCAACGTTCCTGCTGGAAGTGAAGTGAGGAGGACTTCCTGCTTCACTGGCCTCTGCATTGACTGAGATATTCTTCAAATGTCCTGTATACAAGTTTAAAGGCTTTTCAGTTAGCCTCGGTGTTATCTAGCCACGTTGATAATGTAGTTAGGTTTGGAGATACCTGCTGCTGAGAAATGTGACGCCACATCCAGTCCAACTGAGCTTGCTGTGGTCCGTTCACACGTTATTGAGTAAACAGGCTGAGGGCAATACATAGACCACATGAATTTATACCACAACTCTTTTTCTCTTTATTTTTCCCACAGACAAAATGTTTGCTGGCAGCTTGGTGGTTCAGTGGTTACCACTGTTCCCAGTCTTGTCTCAGAGGCACATACCTGTCACTTCGTACCTGTCAATTATGATAGAAATGGGGAGAAATAAGAATGAAATTCTGTAGAAAGGAGAGGCAGCACTCTGCTTCCTCTCCCTCCTTTCAGCTCTGCAGTTCTCCGTTTCAGTGCTAAATGATAGTGATCAGCTTTAGTTATAGGGTTTGTTCCAGCTTCATTAGCTGTGGCTGTTCAATAAACTGTGTTATTGTTGTGTCAGGTCCGCAGACAGCACATGGACCGCTGCACCAATTTCCTGGTGGATGAACTGGGTGTGGTGGACCGAGCCCAGGCCAGTGACCGCATCTTCTTCGTTTCTGCCAAGGAAGTACTCCAGGCTCGTGTGCAGAAGGCTCAGGGAATGCCTGAAGCAGGTTAATATTCCAACTGTGATCAGGGACAAACTGGCATCATTACTGGATGGGAACAACAGTTACTGGTTGACAGAGTATATTTAATAAAAGACTGTATAAGACTTGAGTAGTAAACGAAATGTACGGAAAGCTGACAGTAAACGTATTCTTTGATCAGATAGTTCCTGGTTTAAATCTAAATTTGTCCAGTTTTAGACGATTTTATTTCCATTCAGACAACTTGAACTTTTCTTTTTCAATGAAAAATCAGTTTATTTATTTCTCAGAGTCAAGTATCAAAAAAGTATAGTTTTTGAAAAGTTTGAGACAGTACTCAGACCTCGCCCTGACGCTGACAGAAGGTCTCTACAGTATTACGTTTGTTGTCCTGTTTCAGGCGGCGCTCTCGCAGAAGGATTTCAAGCCAGAATGTTTGAGTTCCAGAACTTTGAGAGACGATTCGAGGTAAGAATCTCATACGTATGACGACCAGGAAGAAGTCTTTCATAGGTTTGTGTTTACAGATTTAAATATATGAATGAGGCCATCTATAAATGATGCTTATTGGGTCTATATGTAACTAACTGTAAAATGTAACTTGATGGAAGGAGGCTAGCAGTTTCCCCCTGCTTCCAGTGTTTGTGCTAAGCTAGGCTAAACACATTCTGTACCGGATAGTAAATGTTTAAGTAGTGTAAACTTTGACCTGAATGTTCTAACTTTTAGTTGTTCCTGTATATTATTCTTTGTGTGAAGTAACTAAATAATCCAGATGTAGTTCATTTCATCTGTACTGTGAATAGTGTAGTATCCATGCCCGTTCCTTGTCTTTGTGTTGATGTCTGGTTTGTTGTTGTTGATATGGTTGCTGTATGTAGGAGTGTATCTCACAGTCAGCGGTGAAGACCAAGTTTGAGCAGCACACAGTGAGGGCCAAGCAGATCTCTGAAGCCCTGCGCCTCATTATGGATTCAGTCCACATTGCTGCACAAGAGCAGAGGTGAGTCGGGTATCAAAGCAGATTGTACATGTGTATTTGAACCAAACATGATCAGAAATAAAACTCCCCAAAAAATGAATTATATTTAATAATTATTTGTAGTTTTAGACAATGTTATTTGAGATTATTTTATACCTTCTTACCAATGAGAAAGAGAGAGTTTGACTTGAGCAAATCCATGTATTTTGCCAACCAGGGCGCTCCTGGTGTGCCAAAATAATGGAGAGCTGCACTGCAGCACAAGCAGCCTGAGGTGGACAAAACACAGTAAAGTACAGTAATGAAAGTATCAGCATTGGATCGTGTTTATTTTAGCTGATACAATCCTTTAAAATATACCCAGCTCTGCCCCATTATCGATCCTTACGATCGACATCTCTTATATTTACATATTCATAGATTCTGGATTTTTACATGAGGAGGATTTTAAGTATCTTAAAAGCAAAGTATTTTTATATGTCTTATTATATCTTCTTGGTGGGAATGATTGATTGGATCGACTCTATCGACTCCCAACTGAGAAAACTTCATCCAAACCCTCACTGATAATTTCTTTAAAGAATTTACGTTAATGGTTTTCATTTATGAGGCCATCTACGGTTTTATTGTGTTATCACATAGAAATTAGGTGTGTGCGTGCACTTGTACGGCTATCATTGTGAGAACCAATTTGAGTTTTAGACCTGGGAAGTGAGGCCATTTTGGCCGGTCCTCACTTCCTGACACACCTTCAAAGGGCTGTTTGAGGGTTTAGAATTGGGTTTAGGTTCAGTTTGGGGTCAGGTATTTAGTTGTGATGGTTAGGGGCTAGGGAATACATAATGTCAATGCCTGCTAAGATAGCTATATAAACGTGTGTATGTGTGTGCGTGCAGGGTCTACTGCCTCGACACCAAGGAGGACCGTCAGGACCGATTGGAGTTCATAGACAAGCAGTTGGACCTGTTGACCATGGACTGTAAGGCCAAGATCAAGAAGATCACAGATGAGGTGGAGAGACAGGTGAATCCCAACATAAATACCTACTAAACATACCTGCTGTCTGCCCTCTGAGCAGCTGCAGGGGAACAGTGTGGCTTTAATTACCTTCCTCAGTCTCAGTGGAGGTTTGTGAAGTGATGGACCTCTGGGGTCTAATTATTGGCCCACTTAACAAATACAAGTCAGAACCAGTCCAGTCAAAGAAACCGCCTCCATTTCAAGGTTATTTTTAATTTCAACATGTGTTGCAACGTAAGTGCTAGGAGATGCAGACTGTCCTGGTTCAGTTGGGTTCTAACAGAGCGTAAGAGGAAGTTAACCCTTCCAACAGGAAGTAGTTTTCACTCCCGTTCTCTGCTCATGTTTAGGTGTCTAATGCCATGGCAGAGGAGATCAGGAAGCTCCATGTCCTGGTGGATGACTTCCATATGGACTTCCATCCATCACCAGTGGTGCTTAAGGTCTACAAAAATGTGAGTATCATGTTTGCCGTCCTTCCCTGTGAATCTGCAGGTCTTGAAAAGTTTCTAAAGCGTTGAATTCAGTTTCCTCAAAAAGGCCATAAAGCTATCAAAGGGCTGATATTGTGGAAAACATGAAAAAATGAGCTTTGGGATGGATTAGGGTGATGTCGGAGCCTCCTGTGCTGTAAAATCACTCAATTCTATCTCCTCGGCATTTTTAACTTATTTGAAATTTTGAAATTCGTGACTTAAGAGCGAGCGGTGTTGAGGCGGAACTCGTTACTACGTCACACCAGAAAGTCAAATCAAATATGTAGGAAGTTTTATTATGAGCCCACCAGTACCGTAACTTCTCTGGTCACAGTTTGCACTTCAGTGGGATGATGAGCAAAGTGTTGCTGGTTGTTCAGCAGCTAAAAAGTCTCGACATCCTTCCAGAAGATGGAAATGTATGTCAGGAATGGCTGAAACTCTTTTTTGGAGACAATCTTCCCTTCATTATCGGCGAGTAGTGCTGTGTGTGTTCGGCACATTTTACAGCCGACTGTCTGCTTAACGAGACTCAGCAGCAGGATTTTTTACTTTTTCATCTTCAATCTTGGGATTATGTTTTAAAACATGGTTTCTCTCTGTTACTCAGCTAAAGGAATATAATATATCTGTGCTAGCTAGCGACTTCCTGCTACATCTGAAAAAACTACTTTTACTTTGTGAGGAAACTTAGACACAATCTCACCGTCCTGAAACATCCTGTTGAAGTGTCACCTGTGCAACAGCAGGTTCTTCCCTTCATTCAGGATCAGACTATATACTGTCTTACATCTCCAGACATTACACCACGTAAAGATGCTGCATTATTCATTAGTTTGTATTCTGATTGGCTGGGGGTGAAGGTCAGGCCACACCTCCAGCCAATCAGAGTAGGTGCTCATTAATAAAAGATCCTAAAAAGCCTTTAATGTAACTTGGTGAAACCTGCAGAAACTAAGTTGACTTGTGGACAGATGCCAACTAAAACATTTCTACAGCCAATTTACAGAGTCTGCGTAATGTACATTTTGTTATCTTCCTACTGTATGTCAATAAGGACGTCTGTGCAGACATCTGAGAGAATGTGTGTGTGTGTGACGGCATAGAGGACCAGGCCTTGATTTAAAGGCATTTAATGGATTTAACAGGCTTATATTAGAGACAGGCCTTTGTTTCTACAGTCATTTCCCCTGTTCTGTAAGTCATCATCAAAAATCACATTTCTTAATATATTAGTAAGAAGCCTACCTGTTTTCTGATCTGTTGAGGTTTCATTTTGTTAATCCCTCTGTGTTGACAGTTGTCTTGATAAATTCAGTGTAATTTTATATATATATATATATATATATATATATATATATATATATATATATATATATATATATATATATATATATATATATATATATATATATATATATATATATATATTCCACAGCGCTAATTCCATCAGTACCACAACAGAGTCGTGCCACTCTCACCATTCTGCTGCTCTCACTTTCTCTCTTTAACTCTAATACTGAATTCACTCATTATTTATTTCCTGTCAGTTCTTTGCTCTCTGTGAACCTTCTGTCAGTAAAATATAATAGTTCCCAATAGTTTGGTGTGTCCACCCTCCTGACACTGTTCTCAACCTCTGCTCTCACACAGCTGCAGGATGGAAGTGCATGTCTGTGGGGATCAGCTGGTCTTTGATGGCACTAGTTTTTGAGGTTGTCTCTGGTTTCAGGGCCGGAACACACACTGCAGCACAGATGCTCTCAAACTAGCTCATTTACTAACACAGCAGAGTCCGGACTGTGTGCATCGCTGCTTTCTTTGGATGCATCAGTCTGAAGTCCCCACTGTCCCTCTGACCACCTCCCGAGCTGGTCCAATAATTTATATTGGGGTGAAATATGATTGTTGGAGATAAAACGGGATTAAACTGTAATCCTGAATGTGAATATGACGACTGTACTGTGTGTGCAATGTGAAATATTCCTGCTTCCAACAGGATCACTCTCCAACATCTCTGTCACAGTGTAAAGCTGGTCCCTGGCCTCCTGCTGGCTCACTCCACCAGTATAAAGCCTGTGTAATCTGTGTTATGTAAGAGCAGTCAGACTTAGTCCTGATGTACTCATTCAACTCAGGCATGGTCTCATTTCATTTGCACAGAGGCCAAAAGTGCCAGTTCTGCCTAAGCCAGTGGCCAGAAAACATTAGGTTAGACTGAACTGGACAAAACAGCTGTAAACCTGAAGCTGACAGAAGCTCCAAATCTATCTGTTAGTTCGTCAGATACAAAACACTTTGACTGCAAAGTAACTGACATTACATTGACTAACATTTCTGTATTTATTCTTTGACTTCTTGTCCTTCAGTTCTTCTATACACCCTGGTAGCTGTTAGTAGGAATGCTGACAGATCACACTAATCTAGTCAATAACTTGCCGCCTCCTACACTGAGTCTGTGTCCCTGTTACATAATAATGTTCAACCTGAACCACTGTACTTTGAGCTTTTACATCAAAGAGATTCATATCATTGTTGTCATTCTGTAATCTTTTAACTTGACACATTTTTTTTGGCTCTTAACCTTTATGAGTACTGGACCTCTTGTGATCAGCGTACTCAGTACCCCACCTTGAGGGACATTAGTGGCATCCCCTGCTGCACATTCATGCCCCCACCTGTATATGAACTACAGGTTTTCATTAAATACACGTACACGCCTGTTGATTATAAACTAAACAGGCGGCCATCTGCAGTTCTTCACCTTTGCACTGAGAGAATGTGTCATCACATGGACACCACTTTTTTCGTTCCACTGTGGAATTTTGTGAGAACGCTATATGGTGGATACATTGACACACTCAGCATTCGGACACTGAAATACAAAAGGCATAGAATGAATGTAGAGAACTATAAAGTAAATAGGAAGTGATTTTGGACTCAGCCTAGGACTCAGATGTTCCTGGCTGGGCTTCTTTGTTGCATGTCATTCTTACTTTGTCTTCTTTCGTTTCCTGTTACATCTGTTGTCAGCAGTAGAGGTGATGTACATGAAACTAAACAGCACCAGTTGTGTCTTTTGACTGTTTCTTTGTTGCGGCTGTTGTTTTGTTCTAGGAGCTACACCGGCACATAGAAGAGGGTCTGGGCAAGAACATGTCAGAGAGGTGCTCCACCACCATCACCAGCGCCCTGCAGACCACACAGACGGACATGATCGGTAATACTCCTCCTCTTTACACCTGAGACAGCTGCTGTTATCACTGCACACGCTGCTGTAGTCAATGTGCTGCTAGCAGAATGCCACCGGCTACATGCATGTTATCACTGTTTACCATGAAGATGATGTGTAGATGCATTCATACATCTGTCAACTATTGATCTAAACTAATTTCCTGATATAGAAACATGGATGTTGGACTGTGTGTCAGTGACTTCTGAGGTCAATTGTGAGTGAATATATAATCACACACTGAGTTCTTTGCTCTCCATGTGTCCATGTAGATGGTCTGAAGCCTCTGCTGCCCACCCCGGTCAGAGAGCAGGTCGACAAGCTGGTTCCTCGTCAGTGTTTCAGCCTCAGTTATGACCTGGCTTGTGACAAGCTTTGCAGTGACTTCCAGGAGGACATCAGCTTTCACTTCTCTCTCGGCTGGACCATGCTGGTCAACCGCTTCCTGGGCCCCAAGAACACCCGGCGGGCCCTCATGGGCTACAACGATCAGGTAACACCTAGAACAGGGATCAGCAACTAGGTGCAACCATGGGCCTGTTTTTTTCAGCACTGCTTATTGGGGACTGACATGTTGGGCAGTAAAAACAAAGAATATGGTTTTAATACTTTCTGTCTATTAATTCTTTCAAGAATAAATGGATTTATACAACAGTTTTAGGGTCTGAGGGCAGATTTCATAACTCCCATCAGTAAGTGAGGTCAATGAATATTCATTTTGCAAAAAAAAAAAAGACAACCCATAAACATGAACATATCCTCTGTGTTACACTACAAGACTAGAAATGTAATTGATAACTTATCCACACAAAATAAAGAGTGGCCTCCTTCATTTATGGTTGAAGCAAAAATACTGGTTCTGTTACAAATCTGGTTATTCACTGTTGTAGAACATATAAATAAAGCTGATGTACCTGCGATCATAATGACGATGGCAACGACAGCAAAGATTATTCCTATTAAGATTATTATCACCACCAACACCACACTTGGCTGTTACTTCTGAGACTGAGTGGGCTTCTCTGGAGCAGATTTAAAGTGTTATTGAAAGGGTCCAGATAAAGAATAATTCTCTCAATTTCCCTCAAGAGCTTATTTGGCAGATGGCATCCATAATGGACTCACAACACAAACATTTTCGTATTCCTCTCGTGAACCTCTTACTTTTCTGTGAGGTTTGCTTATTCAACAAACCCTTTTAACTGCACAAACTTGACTTTCATTGCTTGTTTTAAGTTGGTGAATGCTGCTTGTTCATGAATGCACACTAGTGAGTTTCGATCATAACAACCCTTGCGTGTTGCAGACCTGAAAACAGATCTTTACAGTAATCAAGTCTGGATGAAACAAATGCGTGTATCAGAGTCTCTGCTCCAGCCATGGGAAGTTCAGGAAAGACTGAATTTGTTGTGTAAGTGAAAAGATGCAGTCTTGGTGGTTTCTTTGATGTACTTATCAAAGAAGAGGCTGGGATCAAATGTAACACCAAGATTCTTGGCTGCCACACTTTGTGAAATCACACAGTTGTCAAGCGTTACTGTTATTTGATCAAACTGGTGTCTGTTTAGAAGGGCCAACGACCAGCATCTCAGTTTTATCCAGTTAGAAGTAGGAAATTTGAATGATCATCTAATTAAATCATTTCAGTATGATTATCAGCCCTTTACAGGCACATAAAGCCGAGTATCATCTGCATAGCAAGAAATTTATTCCATGACTACACATAATTTGGCCAAGTGGCAAAATATAAAGAGAGAAACGCAGAGGGCCAAGAACCGAGCCCTGAGGTACTCCATATTTAACATCAGAACATTTTGATGTAATATTATTATAGCAGACACACTGTGTTCTTTAAGATTAATAGGTCTTAAGCCAAGAGAAGGCAGAGACACCAAAATTACAATCTAGTCTGTCTAAGGGCGTACAGTGTTCAGCGATGTTAAAGGCTGAACTGAGATCCAGTAATAGAAGCACAGAGATGGAATCTGAATCAAGTAGAAGATCATTTACCGCTCTGGTTAGAGCAGTTTCAGTGGAGTGACCCTGAAAGCCGACTGAAAAGGTTCATATAGATACATTTCTTTTGGGTCAAAAGCTGTTGAGACACAACTCTCTGTAGTACTTTAGAAAAGATTGGAGGATTAGAGACAGGTTGAGACTTATTAAGAGAGCCTGGATCAAGGTGAGGTTTCTTAAGTAGAGGTTTAACCACAGCCGTCTTAAAGCTTCTGGGGACAATGCCGGTCGTTAATGATAAGTAATTAGATAAGTTAAAGCTGGCGTGCAGGTCTTTTGTCTTCCCCCTCTGGCAGTATGGGAGTAAAGGGCGACGCTCAGCTGTGATTGCCTGAGTACAGCGATGTCACTAGGACAAGGGGAGGACATTTCTCTTTGTTTGATAATGTTAATACAGCCTGACACTGGCACACAGCAAGGGCCAGTAAAAACGGATATATTTGGAAGGTCCACTGGCCCAAAAATGTATTTTTTGACAGCTCACTGGGATTTTTCCCAGTATGCCTGATGGCCAGTACATACCGGCAGTAACCTACCGCTGCAGCTGTAAAGCGGTGGATAAATTGTTTTATGTGTCACACAATCCCAGCAAGACGACTCGTTTCATTATCTGAATTTAAAAGTACATCAATACGAACATCACTGGCAATAATGTCATGTTCCAGTCCACCCTTGTTTACTGACATGGTCTTTGAAGCATTGTGGGTTTTTGTGCCATGTGATCTGGAGTCACTGGTCTCTGTGCTGTTTGCAGTAATCAGCTGTGTTCTCCCTGCAGGTTCCTCGGCCCATGGCCCTGACTCCAGTGAGCACCAGCATGCCTCCATTCCCACAAAGCTCCATGACTCAGGAGGAGCTGATGGTGTCCATGGTGACTGGACTCGCCTCCCTCACCTCCCGGACATCCATGGGTGTCCTTGTGGTTGGTGGCGTGGTGAGGACACACTCAAACTCACACTCACTATAGGATAAAGGCTGAGGATTCCATCATAATATCATATACAGTAATACAAGAGTCCTGACTGTAGATTTGTCGGTGTGTGCAGATCTGGAAGGCAGTGGGCTGGCGTCTGATCGCCCTGTCAGTGGGTCTCTACGGGCTCCTCTACATCTACGAGCGCCTCACCTGGACCACCAAGGCGAAGGAGAGGGCCTTCAAGAGACAGTTTGTGGACTACGCCAGCGAGAAGCTGCAGCTCATCGTCAGCTACACCGGATCCAACTGCAGCCACCAAGTCCAGCAGTGAGCACTCACACACAGTTAGACCTCAGTAGTAGTTCATCAGTGATTTGATCTGTTGTCAGTCTTGTTGTTATAATGTTTTGTTACTCTGTGGTTATCAGGGAGTTGGCGGGTGTGTTCGCTCAGCTCTGCCAGCAGGTAGACGTCACCCGTCACAACCTGGAGGACGAGATCACCGACATGAACAGCAAGATCGAGCTGCTGGACGGCCTGCAGAGCAAGGCTAAGCTACTGCGGTAAGAAGCTCACCACATTCAGGGTGCACACACACAAACACTGTGATACAGCCAGACAGGAGGCTTCATCATGACTTTAGTAACTCCACCTGCTAATCTGATCTGGAGACGGTTTAGTCTAGTCCCTGTACGACCCGTATACATAAATGTGAATATTATTAACATGTGTGTGTGTGTTTTGTCGTTAGGAACAAGGCGGGCTGGCTGGACAGCGAGCTCAACATGTTCACCCAGCAGTACCTTCATCACAGCAAGTAAACCTGCCACAGCGTCACCCGAGAGACTCTACAACACTTGTTACATCTGCTTTCAAGTTGACTCACTTTGGTATTTTCAAGTTAATGAGAGTAAACAGTCAACAGTGAGAAGGGAAGGTGAGGACGTGTGACGTGAGAGGAAGCTGAGTGGTTGTGATGTGTGGACGGTCCTGCGGTCAGCTGCTACATTAAAATAAGTTTCAAACAGCTTCAGCTATTAAATATAAGTCACCACATGAATAGAGGTTTAACCACAGACTCCAGAATGAAACATCCGGATGCTCATTCTTATCTTTTCATTGATGCTAATGAGGCCTGATGGATCTGACCCCAGAACAGCAGCTCAGTCTGAGCTCTTCCCGCGTTCCCATCAGCACCACTGACTGACTCACACCAGATTCTGCCTCAGTGAACGTGTATAGATTAGATTTTGTACATATATTTTGAACACTGGACAGGTGCTGAAGTTAAAGGCAGTCCACATGAGGGAATGGAAGAAACAAACTAAACACATATAAAATAATTTATTCCTCCAGTTTATTAGGAAAATGTTTTTTCAGAGTGAAACGATGCTACGCAGCTATCAGAGGAGATTGTAGTTGAGTTGATGGTTTGGTTTTAGGTGACATGAAGGAAAAAGAGAATAGTCACTCTTACAGTTTTGTTCTCTGATCTGAACTGTAGACGTTACAGCTGATCAGAGTCTCAGAGCGACGCTGCTGATGGGTCAGTATGATGGTATCAGAACCATAAACCACTGGTTCAGCTCGCATGTAGAATAGTTCTCAGAGTAAACATTGTCATTTCTAGGGGAGAATCTAGGGTTCCTGTATGTTATGACTTAAAGAACACGTCTGGTGTTACTCTAAATCTTTCTTACTATGTGCAGATCCAAACCGACGATGTGAGTCTGTCTCTCAATACTCTCTGACTTCGCTACCCTCTCTGTGGCTCTCAGCTCTCTAAACCCTGTTTCCTCCTGCAGATGTAAATCTTAAAATATTGCTCACAAATATATTGTTTGATTTTTAGCGATTTCCCAAAACAGCTGGTCACAAACAGGAGGAAAAGGTGCATTTGTAGGGAACTATTTTCAGCAGCGGATGAATGCTCTAGTGAGTGTGTCTGGCAGCATGGCGGCGTGTGTGTGTGTGTGTGTGTGATTGAGTTGAAATATAAACTACAGTGTGTTTTCAGTGCAACACTGATGTGTTTCTACAGAGGACGTCAGGTTTCAGCAACATCAGGCTTGTTAAAGGTCTTTTTGTTCAGTTGCAACATTGAGCATTTAAATCGAAGACAAAGATCTGACAAACACATTAGATTCTGACTTGATTTGACTGTAAATAGTCAAAATTATTCCTAAATATTAAAGTCAGAATTTTAACGTCCTCTGAGAATTTAGAGGATTCATTGATAGTGCTCATAACTCTAAATCCCTCAGTCTCCTCACACTAGAGACTCAACCAGCTGCACATTCATCCATCATTAAGTAACAGAGTCTTTTGTTCCGTAGTTTGTCCAGCAGAGGGCGCTGGTGTTTATTTCTACACTGTAAATGTCCATCGCAGCACATATCCTGCTCACTCTTCTTAAAAAAAACCATTTAAGGCATCTTATCATAAAAAATGTTTGTGTTAATGTAAAGAATGACTGGGCTGATATATCGTTATCATTTCTTTTTGAACTGAAATATCACATTTGATGATCTCAACTGTAAAACATGTTGATTTCTAAAACATGGAGTGTGGAGCTCAGAGGGAATCTTAACTGGTGTCAGACCTGCAGCCCAGTGTTTTTAATGTGAAGCACCGTGGATGCCTGTCTCAGTGTCTTGTGTGTCATCACTACTCTTTTTCTTTTGTTTTGCACTGAATGCGTCGAGGGGCGGGCTCTGTGTCTGCCTGCTCTCTATGCCTCTGTCTATATTAGTATTCATATTCTAATATTATAGTTTTACTTCTAAAGGAAGTGGCAGGAATCTGAACTACATGTGATGAGACCCCCCTCTCTCTCTCTCTCTCTCTCTCTCTCTCTCTCTGAGATGAAATGGTATATTTGGCCTCTCAAATGTGTACATAGTGTAATTTAAGAATTTGCCTTTCAATTGGAAACGAGGGGAACAAAGTGCTGAAAGAGAAGAAAGCACATCAGAGTTGGATGTGTCTGGATTCGTCCAGTACGTTAAAGTCACGCTGTAACATAAAGCCATACACTGTGTTGCCAAGTGAGCAGAAGGCTGCCCTACAACACTTCCTTTAGAGGGAAGACATGCACTTTATCCATTTGCTGCTTATCGATTATATTTTTTTTTTTTCCACAAATGTAAAAGCAGAGAGTGGTTGTATTTGGCTTCAGGAAGGTGAAGGTACCTGCATGCAGTGACTGTTGTAGTTTGTTGTCCTGTTTAAATGTTCTATCATATGTATGTATGTACAAATAATAATAATAATAAAGGTGACAAAATGCTGAAAAAAGTTAATTTACAGTGTGTTGTATATTTGTGGAATGGCCTCTTATATTATAAGAAGAAATACCAAATATATGTTTGAAGTCATTTAGAAACTTCATCCCATAGTTTGTTTAACATAAAATAAAGACAGTTATATTAAAACAAAAAGCTTCAACAAGCAGCAGTGTGGTTGTTGTTCTGCGTCTCCACGTCTTCATGCAGCCGCAGCGACATGAAAACATCCCATAAACCTGCAGACTGACTGTGATTTATCATCTGTTAGTAATAATGTGGTGAAGCTGTTTGTACGACCACATCGCTCTGATGATATTTGTGTCGTAATTCTCATGTGTCTCATCTCCTAAATTTTCACATTTACTTATTTTAGTAATTAATGTTATACGACAGAGTTTGTATAAAATAATAATAGAATAAAACAAAAAAGAAAAGAGGCTGATGAGCTGCGAACTGACGTTATAACCAACCGGTCTGTTGTGTGTAGAGGTGTGTGTGTGTGTGTGTGTGTGTGTGTGTGTGTGTGTGTGTGTGTGTGTGTGTGTGTGTGTGTGTGTGTGTGTGTGTGTGTGTGTGTGTGTGTGTGTGTTAGACACTATCAGCCTGCTGATGGACAGTGAGCGGTGCGTAATGGTGCCCACATTCATTCATAGATCACTGCAGACTGATTTACTCACTTTCCTTCTTTATCCACGTTAAACATTATTTTCATTTATTTTGTTTGGAGAGAGTTTAATTGAAAAACCTTCTTTACATCTCAAGCATTAATCAGTTATTGAAGCATGTGTGCAGGAAGTATTTAGTTTGCTCGTGTTGATTGACGTTGAGCCACAAGGTTATGAAATGTCTACTTTCAGCGCAACATTTAGGATCAAATTTCAAAGAAATACAACAGCTGCGCTGCTTCATTTGAATAAAGTTCCCGCCTGTCTGCACCAAAACACCAAAAACACCAGACAGACGCACACAGCGAGTCTCAACAGTCTGCAGGTCGCTGTGCCTCCACAAGAATATGATCATCAGTGTTAATAGCTGATATATCATTTCATTCATCAATCAATCAATCAATCAATCAATATTGGCCTCATAAATTCGGTACAAATTTAAAACTGGTCAATAGGAACTCTTGACATAACTGAGACACATCAGATCTTGTCTTGTATTTGTACCAAAATTATAGTTTTTTTTAAACTTTTCTTTAGTCTAAACTAAAATGATCACGTTGACATGGTTGGTATCCATGAAGTCATTGATTTGTGTTGAGTTTGAATGTTGTGATGCTGATGGAGTCCAGATGTTTGATCACAGATGTGAGAATGTGCTCGTTGGCCAGCAGATGGCAGTGTGACATCACTGACTCCTAAACAGCCACCTGGTAACAAACTAAAACTGACAGAAGAGGACACATAACCATGTAGGAAGCCATGTTTTAACCTCACTTACAGTGGAAGCAGGAATAAATCATCAGTATTTATTAATCTGTAGTTTATAATCACAGCGGAGGAAGATCTGTGTGTTTGTGAGTGTTGAGCTGAGCTGCAGACTCACATCAACCACTTCTAAAGGTTCAGCAGGTTTATCCTTCAACTCTGTGAATAGTACATGTAACAGTATAAGAGTCATTTTATTTATATAAGTCCAAATCATAAGAGAAGTTATCAGAGGGTTATAATGTTCAGGTTGAGACTGTGTCTTTAAATCACTACTTTCTTCTTACATGTGACCTTCATTGACTTTGAGTATATTAGTGATTGAACACAGTCTCAGTTTTTATCTTGATTTTCTTTTTCATTAATAACTTATTGACTTATGAGGAACAATATGTAACTTTGACTCTACTATGTGTAAATGATTCGGTCACATTACTGAAACAGAAGATAAAGATGGTTCAATACTGAGAAAGACAAGTCTGTAGTTTAGTATTAAATACAGTTCATAGATCAAGACAATGAAGAAGATATTGTTCACATATCTCTGGACCAACAGAACAATACTGCAGGAGCTCTTTACGCAGTGATCTGCTTAATGAAGGTTTGTCTTCAATTGCAGGTACAAATTAAACAGCTCTGATGCATTTCAGTCAATATATCATTAAAACCAAACATATTAACTCAAACTGGATCTTGAAAAACATCAAATTTGATTGACTGAAACCAGTTGCAGTCAACCTACCAGTCAGCAGTTATGTGTGAACTTGTTGGAAATAATCTTCAGGATTAAAAACATTCTCAGTAAGTTTTGTATAAAGAAGCTAAAAGTAACTTTTATTAGTGTTACATCCACCTCCACTGCTCTGTGAAGACACAATGCAGACTAAATATGACTGAGATACTGAATGTGCTGTTGGTGCCACTAAAGGAAAGCTGGAGAAAGCTCTACTAGATTGTGGGCGGTGATGAGACGCTGCAGAAAGAAAACAAAGCAAGTGTTAAATCTGAGGAAACAACATTTTGTTTAATTGGCAGCAACATCTCAAAGTCACAGACTGATTGACGCCTGACGTCACGTCTGGTTGGTAGCTTGAGCGTCTCCTTGTAGCTACTAAAACAGTTTAGCATGACGATAAGTACGCAGCACACGCTGTATAGAGTGTGTAGTGTGAATCTGGACCACGCTGTGATCAATCTTCACTGCTTCATTCATACCTCGTCATTATCAGGACTCATCATGCTTTGTTTCCAACATTATATGTAATTTAATATGTTGTGACATGCAAGAGGAACGTTTATAGAAGACGCCTCAGTTATGTTGACAATGTTAGATCTGAAGTGAGTTAAAGGAGGATATGATAACTCATCTGTCACATGTTTGTATGTGAATTAAACGCATGTTAAAGTTAATCTGAAGCGCGACCACTAACTCAGACAGGCTGATATTAGTTATATATTAGTTTATATAGATATATTGTGTCAGTGACAGTAAATGTCAGGAGAGAAATGTCAAAGGCTTGTTTGATGTGATGTAGAAACAGTGTTGCTATTATTTTGTCCACCAGACCGGACTGACTAACAGGGCTGCAACAAACAAGTTAATTATCAATTAATCTGCTGATTATTTTCTCAATTAATCACGTGAGATGTTGAAAAATTGTAAAAAAAAAAAAAAAAAAAAAAAAAAAAAAGTGAAATTGACCATGTATATAACAAAGAAAAATAGTAAATTCACAGAAAATGTTTGATACTTTTGCTTGAAAAATGAATGAATTGATTATCAGAGTAGTTGCTTTTTAATTTTCTGTTGATTGATTAATTGATTAATCGACTAATCATTGCAGATCTACTGACCAGTATAATTTTATAATTTTGCACTAAAAAACGTCTCAGTTCCCTAATTTAAGGGAAAAAACATTTATGTTGTGTGTTAATGTTTAAAACAATATATATATATATATATATATATATATATATATATATATATATATATCAATATATTGACCAATATATTGATATCAGATAGTATACGTATCATTATCGACCTCTATCATCAAGGTTCTAGTTTATACCGGCAGGTTTGCATGTTTAAAATGAGTTGTATCATTTAATTCTTTTAAGTGTTTTAAGAGCAAAATAACATAATTTGACCCTTAAACACTTGAGACCAAAATGTTCCTGAGTGGCTTCATTCAGAGAACCAGACAGAGCTGCTAGACTTTCATTATTTCTGTTAAAACTAGAGAAAGATCTGCAGCACGTCAGCTTGATGCTGGTTAAGGAGATTTTTTGCAGTGTCGCTGTCTTTAATGATGCAACCTGACAGGAAAGTTCACCACATTTATTTCCTCAAGCACATTCTGGTGTTTTCATCTGTTCTGCTGTCAGAAAGACAGTCGGCCAGTAACGCTCAGAGTGTCACTGACAAGAGAAGAAGAATAACTGGGCGTTCATTGGTCTCCATGTTCCCCTGTGTCCATTCATATGTCTACAAAGAACCCCATTCACACACACACACACACACACACACACACACACACACACACACACACACAGCGATGACTTGGATCAGTTTAAGCTCTTCTGGGTGGACAGATAAATCAGAACATAACATGATTTGAAAGATACTTTACTTATTAGATCTCAAAACACTCATTAATCATTAATCTAGTTACTGGAAGAACTACTGAATCTCAACTCAAGGTCCACTTACTCGCTTTTTCTGCACTTTTAACCACATCTCATAGTCAACATGAGTGAATAGAGTTATCGTCATGTGACCTACGAAACAAGAGTCACATGATAGCAGGTGGTTGTATATGACGGTATATGGGGGGGGGGGGGGGGGGGGGGGGGGTCAGATGTGAATGTCCTCCTCGATCTTTCCACCAACTCCAGGTCAATGACCTTTGACCTGTTGTCAGTGTGATGTCACCTCTCATGATCATCTGATTTATTTGAAAGCAAAAACAAAACAAAAACAGAGTAAGGAGGCTTTGAGTTCACATGAATTCATCACACTCTGATCTTAAGGTCATGAATATTCTTTCATACAATCATCATTTTCACAAAGACATGACTTTTCCGTCCTTCTAGTCACTGATACACAGAGATGAGAAGGTTAAAGCTGGAAACTTCTCTGTTAGATCAACATGTACATTTGTCGGTCGTCACCACAAAAGAAGAAATGATTGAGCTTTAGTTGAACTTGCTCCGTGTCGTCTTTACTATCAACAATCTGTACAGGTTCATGTTTGAACGATCACAACAACGTGCACGAGGTTCTCCTGACCAGCGACCTCTTGTGGTCATGTGACAAATAACAGTTGTAAAGGCAGATGTTACAAGTTGAAGAGAGGAAGGAGGAAGTTTGGGGCGAATGGTCGGACGCACAGAATGTTGACTTGAAGACTTGGTTGGTTTGTTTTGATCTTTTTATGAAGCAAGTAGTTTTATTTTCCTGTTCATACATTCATCTGATCAGGCTCCTGTTATCCAGACTCATTAAAACCAATCCAGATAAAATGATCTTGACTCACACTGTGAGTCTGAGGTTAGCACTCATGTGATTGGCTGAGCACTGATCACATGCTGGTCGTCCTGATTGGTTGCCATGGTGTTTGTAGTTACAGACAGCTGCACAGTACGATTTCATTTAAAGCCGAGGAACCATTTTACACACTTTACAACTATAAAATGAGCATATTAAACTGTAGAGCTTAAATTGTATGACAAATCTCCAGCAAATGAAGTTGAGTAATCAACCAGATTGTATTCTAGTGATGCAACTATTCATGTGTTATAGTGCTTAAATGACAAATCCTCAGATGTCGTTTTCTGGCTCCATAGTCTGATCAACCACAAACATCTAGTTGTATATATTTCTTTTGTTCATAGTATCCCCCAAACTATATTTGAGATTAGCACTTTTTATTGTAAAGCCTATTTTATCATGTATACTCCCATCTTGAAATGTCGTATTTCACCTTATAAGCAGGACTTTTCTCTCTGAAGACAGTTCAGTCCAGGTTTGTTAAATCAACATTCAAATCAAGCTAACCCCGTTAGCTACATACAAAGAACAAGGCCCAAGGCTGTTAGCTAGCTCTAAGCTAAACTCAGATTTAAAAGAGACGACTGAAACTGTAGAATATTTATAGTTTGGAGTTTTTTTTAATCTTTTTAACATGTTTTATTGCTCCTAACAGTTCTGTGTTAATCATTAGCATGTCAAAACAAGCTACTGTTGTCACCCTATAGAAAGTCATTTAGAAGTAATTTGTATTTTTATTATTATCATGAATGTACAGTTGAAGTAATAGAAAAGCCTCAGTGGTGCAGACCTAAGTTCAACTTAGCCACAAAGAGTGAAAACCTTCAAGTTCAGCCATTAATTCATATAATACAAACATTGTACCAAATGTACCCAATAGATCTCGTGTAGACTGGACATGTTATTCAACCACTCAGCATCATCATCATCATCATACTATCCACTTTTACTCCTGTGAAAAATTGCTCAATGAATAGGCGCTTCAGACAGCTACTTAGCAAACGAAATGCATCTTGCATGGTGGATCTGCGTTGCTTGATCAACAAAATGGCAACATTGATCCCAGAGGTGGCTCTCAGCCTCATGAAGGTCCCATGCTCTGCTGGCCTGTGAGCCCGTCTTGTTCTCGCTGTAATCGCCTGTGAAAAAACAAGTTAGCGATGCTTTCGACTGAGCCGTAACACGCCAGCAAACAGTAAAAAATACCCAACCATAAGAAATTAGATATGTTTCCAGTGTCGCCTTTAACTTTTGCAAATCTTTGACTTTATTTTTGTATTTGTCACTGAGCTCAGTGTGACTTGTGTCTTTTCTCTTCAGTAATGCTAAATATAGTCATCTAACAAAACGGACAATTAATGGAGATGTGTCCACTTCAATAGCTGATTGGGGTCTGAGACAGTTTACTCTTCACCTCCAGTCTCCAGTGTTTACTGGTAGAATGACAGGCGCAGCAGTCGGTGTGTGTCCCTGCTGCCGGGGGCCTTCAGGACCCAGGGAGATGGTATGAGAAGGATGAAGTGATTCCTGACCCACATGGAGACACAATGTGAACTCCAAATGTCCTGGATCAGTTGAAGTTAAACTGAGATGTCAGCCACACATCAGACTTTGTTTGGCACACTGCTGTGCTACTCTGAGAGCCAAAGCCCCTGCAAACCGACAGCTTACACGCCATGTCTCTGTAGCAAATGCCCACTCATAATCTTGATTACTGAGGTTTGGCTATGGTGGCCAAAACAGTCAGTGGCACCCCACAACTCACAAATGGATGTTGAAATTGTATGGAAATAATTCCCTCCATTTGAAATTGGATTAGCGTTTGAGCTAACGTTTGTGTTTCACTTGTTTAGTGAGACCTCCATGCTTCCTGAAGCAGAGGCAGCATCACTCTGGCTGTCAGATACGTCCAGACGACAGCAGAGGACAGAACAAAAGAGATGGAAAGAAAAGACAAGAAAGGAGAAGAGGTCAACTGCATGGTTTCAACTAATTCACTGTTCCATTTCAAGAGTAAATACATTCAATTATTTTTTAAAAAATCATATTTTATTAGGTTTATTAACCTTTTAAGGTCTAAATTGCTCCTGACTCTGAGTCATGTGGATATGAATATACAGCAGCATACAGACCTTTTCTGTTTTGAATAAAATGCTCAGAATCATTTCACAAAATGATTTTTTTTTCAAAGGAGGTGAAAATCATGTTGTTTGGAGCAAACTGGCCCGGCCAGGCCTCTTGCTGTTTGATGAACTGGGGCATTGTGGGGGCATCAGACACATTTCATGGCTCAGTCACCAAGATCGATTAAGTGAAACCAATCGACACATTGCGTGGTAAATGGGGGCCGCTACTTTCATGTGGCTCACACGGACTCTTTTCTTTCTGGCATTTGTGAAGGCGAGCCTGATCTAACTGATTAATACAGAAACAAGCAACCAGCCTATCACATGATGTGGAGGCTGCAGGACAGTGTGTCAGCGGAGGACATGTTGGACAGATGGGAGCTCTGCCGTCAGCACAAACTCATCAGTGGCTCATAGCGGCTGCTATTCTGCTGCGCTGCTAGTTTGTTATTAGCATTGAGTTCAACATTATGATTTTAAACTGTCTGTCATTTCACTCACTTGTTTTACTACATTGTAACCAACAAATCATGTCTGTGTATGTCTGATGTAGATGTTATTTTATCAATGGCCAGGCTGAACTCTGTCAGTATCTGCAGCAGTGGTCCTCCACCTCTCTGCCTCTTCACCCTTTAAACTGAAACAAAGTCCGCTTGTGACTCATTGTCAGTATCTGGGTCAGGTCAGTCAACCGCAAAGTGATTATCTGAGTCAGTTTTAGAGGTCTGAGGAGGTAAAACCTTACAGTAATTCACAAGAATGAAGAAACAATGAAGGGAACATCATGGGAACGACGTTCCACAACAGCCTTTTTGAAATATTTACATTTGAAACATTTTATATATCAGCCACAGATGAGCGATTTCTATCAGAAGCTGTACTGTTAAAAACAGCACACAGCATCAGCATCATCCATCCATCCATTGTCCTGTTTCTTCACTTGTTTCATTCATTTAATAAGGTCTTTCAGTAAATCATATCTAATCATTTACAGTGTAGCAGCAGCATTAACAGCCTGTTCTTCTCTGTGTGGATAGTTTGGATCTCTGTCACCCTCTAGTGCTGAACGTGTCAAACTCAACACTGAACTCACCCTCTTCTATAAACTGGACTGTACGTTCTTACATCGAGGTTGAACTCCTGTGAATGCAGCTCACTTACTTCAGAACATGACAGACTTTCTGTCAAAGAAGCAGAAAATGAAACGTTGAAAGGGTCTTTGTGTTTGTGGTTATGGGAACACTGTGCTGCGTCTCTGGTCTTCATCTGGTGTCTCCTCTCTGATTGCATTTAGCTGGAAATAAAGGCGAAACATTAAAGGAAGAGTCAGTCATTCTGGAGAGAGATTGTTGGTATTTAAACACCTACACCCCTCTCTTCATGCTCCTTCAGAGGCTCCGCCCCCCAACTTCATGGCTGCACATCGCCATGGCAACGACCATAAGAGAAATATGTCAGAATCCAGAGCGATGCGTCGGCTGTAGAGTCACTTCTGTTCCTCGCAGACTTTATCATGATCCACACTCTCCACCTCTCTGCAGCCTCCGCACTCCTCACTCTGGCTGCGCTCAGCGTCTCCGTCCACAGAAGCAGCCGTCTGTCCACCGTCTGTCCGCCGTCTGTCAGCTGAGAGGACAGAGAGGACAAACCTTCACCAAGCTGACAGACAGCAGAGACTTACTGAAGCAAAACAGTTTGCAAATCCACAGTGTTTGTATTTAAGGATTCATTGATACAGTTAATAAGTTCAAAACACATATACAGCAGAATATTTGTGTGATTTAAACAGCTGGCTGCTCAGATTACGCTTCACTAAACACGACAGAAACAGACTCTGAGCGTAAAAAAACTGTGAGAAAACACTTTCTGTGTGAAGTGGCCACAGCCTCTCTCTCCAGTCCCCCCACTATTCAACGGCTGCTGGAGACGGGAGACTTCCCTGTCCTGTGCATGAGCACCGACGCCCCCTGCTGATTGGCTGGAGTAGTGTTTAATAGTGTTGTTTCAGAACAGACAGGTAGCGGACTGTAAGGAGACTGAACAAGCTTCCTCCACAATCACTGACTCTACCTTTAACTTGAAGGTCGTCCTCAGCTGAAGCACAGTCCCACTGTCAGCTGATTATTCACCAGACAGCCTCATCAGTATCAGTCACCACTTCACTATTGCAGCATCTAACACGAGTACAGTAGTAGTAGAAGACAACAACATGTTTTCTCACCTCTAGAGGTTTTATTTGTTCAGGTTTTGTCTCTGAGCTTTTAACACAGTGATGCTCTCATCAATGAAAGATCCCAAACAGCATCCTGCTCCTTTACTTTTAGGTCATAATGATGCTGGTTGATCTTCATCATGAGCATACATGTGTGATTTGTTGATTTGTTTGTTATCTGGAAACATGAATATGAGAGCATTGGAAGGATATTCTTCATTTTTGTTCTTGTCTGTGTGAAAAGCATTTAATGTCATTTTAATGTAAAGTTGAGGTGATATTCACCACATTCATGTAATCATTCCTAATAATTGAATAATTGGACGTATGGTCGTCACATGGAGATGATCAATTATCCAGTTTACAGATGATGTGTGATGTGTGGTGATAAATGATCTATACAGGTGTGCTCACAGCTTTACCTTCATTTACATGTAGAAGGTCATTTGTAGTCAAAATGTTGTAAAGAAGTAAATAAAGAAGGATTTAGGAACAAGATGACAGCATGCGGCTGTGTAATCACCAGGACACGTTTCTGTTTTCAGTTTTTATTCATTTTGAATTTAAGAGTAAAGTAAAGATAAATCAATCAAATAATTGTACTTGAACTGGTGAAAGAAGCCCTGTGTGTGAAAACACAGAGAAACAAAGTTGGTGTTGATGAGATGTTGAGAGTCTGTTACTGTATGAGGATTCATCTACGACGATCAACACTCCTTTTACAAGTTTCAACACACACAAAGGAGGAGTGTACGATTTAAAATGCAGTTAAAATCTAAAATGAAACGTCATCACACAGGAAACTGATGTTAGTTCTCCTCTGTGTGTAAAGTCTGTTATAATAAAACATACATGAGCTTTCTCACTCTGCTCTGTTCTTCACCTTATTTTATTAACACACTGTTTTCTAACTGATATTATTCATATCTTTTAGGTTATCACTTGATTTTAAGAGGAGTTTCTCCCTTAATCCTATAATTACTTCAAAGTGCTGCATAGTTTCATAACTGAGACTCAGAATAATTTATGACACACCCAGACTGGAGCTGAGCTCGTCTGCTCCGGATGGATTCATGTGAGAATTAAAGAGAAATCATATTTAGTTTTCTCTTGAAAATAATATATTATAATATATTTATGTAAAATATAAGCTAATCTAAAAAGGACATAATATTTATGTTAAAATGTCAGATAGAGTGTATGATGTATAATGTTGTTACATATAGTATCTGTCACTGTGTCTGCTCTGTGTTGATCTGCTTTGTGTTCATGGATCAGAAACATGTTGGTGGTTTTTTACTGGTCAAACTTTCAATATAAAAATAAATGTCATCAGTAGACAATGGACAAAATAACAGAAACACCGTACTATTGAATTGTATCACAGTGAATCATTGTAGAATATTTATAGTGTGTATTATATATTATTTCTAGGTATTTCTGTTTTTTTTTAATTTTTATTATTAGATAATTATATTTTTTGTATATTTCATATTGTATTCTAATGTATTTTATTAATGTAAGATGTTCCTACTATATGATCCTCTCCTGCATGTCTTCATAATGTAGTGTTATTTACTCAGTGTATGAAATAATGATCATACAGTATAACAGAAGAGGAGCGAAGGTTTAGTGGGGGAGGTGGTACTGGGGGTCGGCCACACTGGTTCTTCAAAAGAAAAAAAAAAAACAAGTAACACAATAAGAGGTGACAAATTAAAGGAAAAAAACCACATAAAGTGTCTCAGGAAGGTGTTGGGCCACCACGAGCCACCAGAACAGATTTAATGCACCTCGGCATTGATTCTACAGTCTCTGAAGTCCACTGGAGGGATGAACACTCTTCTTCAGAAAGATATTCCCTCATTTGGTGTTTTGATGATGGTGGAGTGGAGACAGATCAGTCCTAAATCTCTCATAGGTGTTCAGCCGGGTTGAGATCTGGTGACTGTGAAGGTCATAACATATGTTTGACTCATCAAACCATTCATTGTCTTGGAAGAGACCACTCCCATCAGGATAGAAATGTTTCATCATAGGATAAAGCTGATCACTCACATCAACTTTGTATTGATTATCAGTGACCCTTCCCTCTGAGGGGACAAGTGGACCCAAACCATGCCAGCAAAATGCCCCCCAAAGTATAACAGAGCCTGACAGACCTGTACCGCTTTTTCCTTTAATTTGTCACCCATCTGCATGTATACAAATATAAATATATATATATAACTTTAAAAAAAATCTAATTAACTTTTCTTTCATCTGGATTTTGACAGCTGGACAGTTGCTTCAAATATTTTAGTAAGTAAATCAAAGTAAAGATGAATTAATATTGGATTGCGCTGTATTACTGCATAATGTTTGCTTTTATTTGATATTGAATTGTATTATTTCTTTGTTTGTCTCTGGCTGTAGATAGTCTAATAATTAAAACTCTTCCCATCATAGCAGCAGCATCACATCCGTCTCTGCCACAGTCTCAACAAACACTGATTAGCAGCTGTTTATTGCGTTAGATTTCATTAAATATGACAGGTGTTTATGTTGTGTCCTCCCGGTGTGAAGTGCAGGCTGCTGTGCTGGTGTGGAGGCAGTGTTGTTGTGTGTTTTATACGCCTGTGATGTAGACTTTCAATGTGTGTGTGTGTGTGTGTGTGTGTGTGTGTGTGTGTGTGTGTGTGTGTGTGTGTGTGTGTGTGTGTGTGTGTGTGTGTGTGTGTGTGTGTGTGTGTGTGTGTGTGTGCGTGTGTGTGTGTGCATCTTTATCCCTTCGCTTCCATTGGCTGCTGAAACTTGTTGGAGCTTTTCCCTGTCGAATAAGAGAAAGCTCCACGAACCTATCGGTGCTCGCGACCCGTCCCCCCTTCTCGAGCCCGCCTGGTCCAGACTTGTCCGGGATACCGTCAAAGTGGTCCAGCCTGCACCCCGGTTTAAATAAGCTCATGTCAGACACAGAGCAGCTCCATATTGTGAACACATTAACAGTGTAAGGACTCCCCGCCGCTCCACACACAGCGCTGCACTTTGCCGCCGAATTTCATCTGAACCTGCTCCACGAGCTCTGCTAGCTTGACTGCTCTGAGGGCTTTCATGTTGATTTTTAATCTCCTTTTTCTCCTCCGACACACACTGGACCGTCAGACATTTTCCACCTTCAAAACACTTGTGACCAACAAGTCTATACTTGAACTGGACAGCTAAACTTGTCCATGTGTTTTTTTGTTTTCTTTTTGTACCTTGTTTTTTTTTAACCGTATAATGTCGTCTTTGCCAGGAACGGTACCGCGAATGATGCGCCCAGCTCCCGGACAGAACTATCCCCGTACCGGATTCCCTCTGGAAGGTAGGACTCAGCCAGCAGCAGCAGCAGCTGGGGGACCCGGCTCCACAGCCCCCGCGGAGCAGCCTGCTGGGCCCTTTACACTCGGGGAGAAGAGATTTTTTTAAGGATTTGAGGAGACTGAAAACTTGCAATTCAATTTGAAAAATGAAAATATGCTAGCTAAACATAAACATGTCAGCTCATTGCAGGAGTTTTAGCTTTGACAAATAGCCCGGGCCTTGACTATATATACAGCACTAAACTGCTTTATTTCTGCCATGAAGGACTCGCATTAAAACAACTTTTTCAGATATTTAAAATTCCTTTGTTAGCTTACTAAAATTGTAGCCTAATAAAAAGTTATTATATTAGCTTATTGGGCTAAATATTAAAGGTCCTAGCCTAAAGGATGTTTAGGCTAAACAGGCAGCTGCAGGCCTACAGGCTATGTGCACTTAATTATTTAAACATTAAGTGACCATTTCGACAACTAATTTAAAAAGAATCTAAACATCAAGAAAAATCCAGACAGTCTATAGGCAAAGATACGGGATTTCCTCAAGTGTCCTGCGCCTGGAAATTTAAATGAAACAGAAAAGAGCGAAGAGAAGCAGAGGATTACATCAATATTTGGACAGCGTGATGGTGAATAATGAAGACGGACAGACGGAGCTCTTCACCTCCTCTTCAGGGTCGGACGGAGCTGTGAAGAGCCATCCGGTTAATGTCAATCTGTTGACGAAAAAAATGCGTTTGTTTCTACACTTGAGTGTTAAAATTAGAAAAGGGCTACGAGGCCTACATTAATTAATATTAACATGTCAACAAATTATATACAGAAGCAACACAACATTTAAATGGGGATATTTTCCTTATGAGTGAATGTTAGAGTAAGAAAGCTCCGTCTCAGTGTGGCCTTGTGTCGTCCGCAGTGTCCACTCCTCTGGGCCAGGGACGGGTCAACCAGCTCGGCGGGGTCTTCATCAACGGCCGGCCGCTGCCCAATCACATCCGACACAAGATAGTGGAGATGGCTCACCACGGGATCCGGCCCTGCGTCATCTCCCGGCAGCTGCGGGTCTCTCACGGCTGCGTCTCCAAGATCCTCTGCCGCTACCAGGAGACCGGCTCCATCCGGCCCGGAGCGATAGGAGGCAGCAAGCCCAGGGTGAGAAGAGCCACCATAACAACAACAACAACAACAATATTAATATTAAAAAGACGATAATAATTATAATAAATAATTAAGCAATTAAATAATTGTAGAATTGTGTATGCTTATTTATTTAGGCCTCCAGCCTGATGACAGTTTTGAATGAATTATGAGCTTTGTGTTTACGGCCTTAAACGTCGCAGCAGCTGGAGCTCATCACGTGTGTCTCTGTCCCACCTGCAGCAGGTAGCCACGCCGGACGTGGAGAAGCGGATAGAGGAGTACAAGCGGGACAACCCCGGCATGTTCAGCTGGGAGATCCGGGATAAGCTGCTGAAGGACGGTGTGTGTGACAGAAGCACAGTCCCTTCAGGTGAGGCCTCCTCTGGTAAGCCGCATTTCATTTATTTTTTTTCATCCTTCGCTATTTTCCGATTCAAATGAATAAAAGGAACAAAACTGTTGAAAATGAAGACAGAGGTTAGAGGAAGCGGAACGAATGTCATAAGAATTATTATTATTATAAATAATAATAATAACAATATGTAATTATTATTATTATTATTATTATTATTTGGCCTTTTACTGACGCAGCCTTTATGTTCGCAGTGAGCTCGATCAGCCGTGTTCTCCGAGCTCGATTTGGAAAAAAGGACGAGGAGGACGAGTGTGATAAAAAGGATGAGGACGGAGAAAAGAAAACCAAACACAGCATCGACGGCATCCTGGGCGACAAAGGTAGGCCAGAGGACCACCGCGCACAGCCAGGCTGCTTCCAGCAGTTCACAACTGTGCGGACAGCTGGTTGGACTACAGTCTACTTGATGAATTGTCTACAAATTGGGCCTAAGTGGGCGTTTTGTCGCTTCGCTTTTTCCTCCTTTAAGCTGTTTTCCCAGCAGACACAGGAGCCGCTTAATTATTTATGATGGGATGGCATGGATCGGGCTCCTGTGGGGCTGCTTAAACGCTTCCTTGAAAGCGATGCTGACAGATGACGGATGTGCCAGTCAATATCAATTACAGGCGGCCCCGACAGGGACCCCGCTCACATCCAGAGGCCAGGGGCCACAACCTCACAGCGGCCTGTGTAGGAGCTCACATCCAAACATTTCATTTGCTTTGGAGGCGCCGAGCCCGACAGAAAGACTAATGAGATAACCCGATAATATTCAAACAGACACGATTCATAACGATGAAGCCAGCAGGAGAGAAAAATATATTTATACCGGGAAACTTCCTCTTTAACGTTTTATAGGAAACGAAATGTGCAGAGAATAACCTAAATAATTTAAAGGAACAAAACAATTAAATTTGATCCATAATAGGCTGAAATTATTTTATAAATAAATCTTTAACATTAATGATTAAACGTGATTTTTTTAAATGGCATTTCTCTCAGGTTGCAATAAAATTGCAATTCAACTGGAGACATATTTAAAATTCAGCAGCTTATATATATTATGGTATTTTTTATAAATGTTTGCTACATTGAATACAACCCTTTTTAAAATATTTGAGATTGTTTTGTTTTCTGGGGACAAACTGTACACATCAGGTCAGTTTTTAATACGATGTTGAGCTGCTTTGCTCTCATTCAGACAACAGACGCAGTAGAATAACCTCCACACTGGGTTTGTCTTTGCTTGGATCAGCTGTCCGTTAATTAGACTTAAGGGGTGTAGCTCCCAGTGTTTCCTGACCACTGGTTCGGCTGGTGACATTTTATTTTTTCAAAGCGCTATCAACTGTCCTCCTTTTCACATTCTTCAAAAGATCAGCCTGACTTGTGTCTCTCTGTCATCCGGGCCTGGCATTTAATCATTTGAAGACTTAGCCTATTACAGCTGCTAATGAAACCGGTGTCTGTTGAATAGGCGTCTGTGTTGGAGAGGGGTGTAATAGCTCAAAGGCATGGTAAGAAATATATTTATCCCCTATCAGCCCTCACTCTCACAGTTCCAGGCACATGCGTTCTGTTGAAGGGCTTTAAAGCAGATTAAATTGAGCCTTTTATTTCTTTTCACTTTCATCTTTCAGCCGCTCACTTCGTGGTGTGGAGCCTGCGGCGCAAATTCATGAGATTTTATGGGCCTCCTCTCATGTTGTTTAGATTGCATTTTTAAATATTAATTTCATTTGTTTTTGTTGGCACGGTGACAGCGTGTCAGCAGAGTCAGAGTGTGTTTCTGCAGCGGTGTGAATGACGGAGGTGTGACTGTTGTTACTGGATGAGCAACGTTTACGCTGAGTTTTCATCAGATGAGCAAATATACAGCATGATGCAGGCTACATGCTACATGTCACAAAGCTTTTCATAAAAACACATAAAAACAACACAAAATGTTGTGATTTATACAGATTTCTTTATTAGCTCATTTATAATTAAATAATTAAAACTCTACTCAAGCTGTGTTTTCTTACAAATATATATTTATACATACAAGATATGAGTCCACATATATATATTTTCATTTGTCTTCAATATTATACAGTATGACAAAATATGACAGAGTATAGATTGATTATTTTTATTTTATTCGATGTTAATGTTTAGAAAATATGGACACGAAAAGATGCAAAATAATCAGAATATTCTGGAGATCAGTTTTATTTATAATATAATATAATAAATCACACATTTGCCTCCGAGGGCTTTACAATCTGTACAATTTACAACATTAGACCCTTGATTCATATAAAGAAAAACTCCATAAAAACACTTTAACGGTAAAAATGTTATAAAGTGATGAAGAGCAGCAGAGGAAGGTCTCTCTCTCAGGACAGACAGATGTGCAATAGATGCTGTATAGAATAAAACAAATTAGATATGTAGGATATTTTCCAAAATACACTGTAAATATATTATAAATTGTATGTTAAATACATATAATAAATGAGGCGTCCACATATGGAAACACATTTGACTGCAGGAGTGCAGGTGTGACTGGTGGGACAGGTAACCAGCTGTGATGAGCTTCCCATCAACAATGACTGATGCAGTCTTTTCATCTGCAGTTTAAGGCAGTATTTAGTCAATATCCTGTTTCCCAAAGATATGCATAACCCACTGTGGGCAAAAAAAAAAAAAAAAAAAAAGTGGCAATTTCCAGAGTAAGCCTGGCTGAAAGAAAAAAAAGGTCGAGAGTGAGGATGGAGAGAGTGCATCAAACAAATCCAGTGGAAGTGACGAGAAGCAGCTTTAACAGAGAGCACAGGCTGTGGGAAGTTCTATTGCAGCTATTAATAACACTTTTCCCCGGGCATCCGCACTTACTCCACTCCATCTGCACTTTCTCCCAGCTATTTTGCTGGGTTGAAATTGAGGGAGACCCAAATGTTGGCTGGAGATAACACAATCATCACAGCCTTGGTCCTGGGCTGTGTATCAGTGTATTAAACTGGGATTAACCTCCCCTTTCCCCCCTCGCTGCCTCACACCAAAAATTCACATTTTTAAGGGACATATAAAAAAACACAAGGGGGGCTGGAAGCCAATGTGCCACACAGAGGAATGGTACCAACAATAATAATGATAATCATCAGCATTATTGTCATCATGATAATCATTAGGTTATGATACGATCGATGATGGAGGCATTTATCATCTTACCTAATCTACTCTCACATAACGACTCAACAAATCATTCAAATAAATGATGATGAATCTGTATTTAATATACATTTGAACTGCAGCCCTAATCCTGGTCTCTTGTGTGTCACACAGCAAAAAGTAATTTAATTATTTTATTAGTTTATTTAACAGGAATTAAACAGATAAATATTGTTACACAAAGATAAGCAGAACAACAGAAACGATGTATACAAGGCGTCTACTGAAGCTCATTTACAACCTCCGTCCCTGCTCAGGCTGTTAAAACTCAACTCAAAATTAGCTGTAAATGTGAAGATTTAGCCATAAAAACATCTAAAACCAACACAAACATGTCGTATTATCCAGACCAGAGCATCAAACCTCAGGAGTGAAGGTTGTTTTATCCCGACTTGCTCTGTACCGACTGTACCGACTGTACCGACTGTACCGACTGTACGTGGTCTGTTCATCCTTGTGCTGCTGCTGTTACACCTCGTTGCCCATCAGGGGATCAATAAAGTCTTCTCTTCAAACTTGTTCCTGAGACATCGGACCTGTTTTTGATTTCACATGGTGTTACTGAAGACACTAAACTCTATGAAACCATGGATACATGGACGTAGGAAAATCATGTATGAGACATTCAATAAGTGCCAACAGTATGAAAAAAAACACCTGGAGTGGACGATAAGTGTAAAATCCTTTATCACACATTATATAATTTAATATTCCATTATCATAATGTATTGTGATAGGCTATATTACATTTTAAATAATATGTGATGGTTCTTCATCACATTGATGCAAAACTGATAAAAACAAGCAGAAACAACAGGAACAGTTAGCTTGGTCGTTGTCAGATAGGCCCAGCCTAAATGTTCCCATTAACATAATAGTTTGATTACCTTCAATTATTAATTTATCAATCAATCTAGTTATCCCTGGTCATGTCATTCTTCAGGATGATAAAATATGAATGTATGTGTTTATGTAAAGTGAAGGGTTAATGGTTGGATGAGGCTGTGGAGGCTGGCAGGGACGGCAGTAGAAGATCACACTGATCCCTGTGGGGGAAACTGGGTCAGTGTAGCAGCACAGAGGAACAAGATAGGACAAAGTAATAGAAGACATGCACAGGAAATAAGAAACAGGAGACAATAACACAAAGGAGTCGCCACCCTACAACATGGAAGGTCAAATGTTTTATATCATAATATGTGTAATAAGACATTATATCAGCAGAAAAAACATCAACAATTGAATTAAGACACAATTAATAAGACTATTAATTAATGAGTTAATTAATGTAGAAAGTATGAGGGTAAGGTTTTAGCTTTAACATATAAAATAATCTGTTCCAAAAAAGCTCATGTGAAAGTATCACATCAGTAACACGTTTCACATGATCCAGACATATAACAAATGCCAGAATATGTATTTGTAATATCACATGTGTTTTTCAGACACTGCATGTAAAATATGTTATTTGTCCAGACATTAAAGATGAGGTAATAATAAGAGTTTTTAATAAGGTGCAGCAACTAACATTGGACATAAAGAAATCTCTGATTAAGACATCGTAACATTATTAACAGCTGTTATTATTACCTCAGTTGTCCTGCCTGTTGAGATGCTGGTTTGAGCTTTAGTTAGAGATTCCTACACATTTAATAAGGATACTTTCTAATACTGATGTATCACAATATGGCAAATTAATGCAAAGTTATTCATCAGACCAAACCCTTCATATGATGCTCTTTAAAACATATATATATATATACATATATATATATATAAAATAGGTTTAGGTCAGTTTTCATAATCAGCTATTATTTATAAAATAAAAACACTAAATACTTGTCAGATATGAATATTTGCTGACAAACAGACAAATTAATTCATCTGCAGATATCACATTAATGGACATTTATCATTTTTATAGACTAAGTGATTAATCAGTTCAGTAATTGATAGATTTGTCTAATGAAACAATTCACAACTGCAGCTCCACATGAAATTATAATGATTAAATTAATTATAAATCTTTACATCATTAAAACATCACAGGTCAACAGTCCCGTCTCTGAATGCTGCTGATAGTAGTATTTCTTCTCTTTTTCAGCAGCCATTAGCATTTTTGTCGGGGTTGACCTACTTGTTGATTTTCATTTATTTCTTGTAGCACTTTGGACTCCTCAATGATGTCTTTGAGAAAACAAATATATATAAAGGGGAGCTGCTGAGCTGGGAGGGGGCTTTGAATAGGAGAATAGCAGCCCACTTCTTTGCCATGGAGTGTTCAGTAGCCATCCCTTAATCCTCCTTTCATTTCGCCGACAAATGCCAAGAATCTTGTCTGGCGACCCAATGGGAAGCTGATCAGCCAACAAAAGAGGAGCAGTGCACAAAGAGCAAACAGGCAAAATGGGGTTGAGGGCAGTCAGAAGCCTCAGGCGTCCCATTAACAGCCCATTTGCAAAGGATACACACAGGACAATGGCAAAAAGAGAAATCACAACACATAGTACAGACAATATGGCAACAACCAATTAATAAAATGTCAACACTTGGGTTGGTCTTTAATTGAGCCCTGGGTGAGTTGGAGAGCTCATGAACTGCAGCTGTGCAGCTCCAGTCTGAATGTGTATCACTCATTTACATAGATAGAATATATAAACCAGTTTTTAACAAAGCCACTGACTGGTCAAGCTTTGCTCAAACAGAACTTTACTCTGAATTACTGGAGTTCACAAAGTTTCCAAAGATACCAAATATGTCAGACTGAGTTTGAGGAAAATTTTTATATAATTATGAATATTTAATATGTTAATATATGCATATATATTATAATATAATATTAATATATATTAATAATATATTTAATGGGATGGTGCAGCTCTAAAAAAACATTCTGGGTTTTGAATATTTCACTCAGTGTTTTTTATTTTAAGGGTAAAAATGAGTTAAAGAGGTTAACTTGATATCTTGTGCTTGACTGGTTGTTAGCTGCCACTGTGTCAGGATTTGGCAGGGAGACATCTGCTTTAATCCAACTCATTTGGCTCTGGAGAGCCTGCAACAGACCATTCAGGGAGGTTTTCTTCCTCCACTGCAGCTCCTTCACAGCTAGCTGCAGGATCAGACATGTCAAACACTGCTGGCTTTAAAGACACAGCTCCTTGACAGAATGATTCTCTCCAAAAAAAAATACCTTTTAGGTTTATTATTCCATCTACAACTAAATTTATTTCTCCACAAGAAACAAAAGCGTCTGTGTCTTAAATTAAATCCTGGATTCATGGTGATTTGCATTATCTTGCTTGTCACTTAGACATATAAGACAACACAATATAGCCTTTGATCCTTGAAAATTAGAGAAGATGAAATTCAAAATAAAAAAGCTGCAGCTGCTATTTATGATTGGGACAAAAATGAAAATAAATATCAGGTCTGTAGCCTTGATTTTAGAAATACTCATGAGTCCAAGTCCCTCCTATAGCCCCCTAAATTTTTGTTCAATATCATGTATTTAGTTAGCTGTTTGGTTATAATCTCTGCATACTTCTATTTCCCCAACATGAAGTCTGTCTAAAAATATTCTCCACGCTGCTGGGTGTGGAAATATTGAATCCTTTATTTATTTTGTTGGTCCAAATTTACCCTGACAAATATAGCACGTGAAATTCACATCTTTACACGTCAAAGACAAGGTAAGGTGACATTTCCTTGTTAGGAAGAGGCCGGTAGTTGGGTGGATGGCTACATAGTTGGGTGGCAAAAAGTGGACTTTGCTGCAGGAGTGTCACATTTCCAACTGCAACTGGGGACAGTTGCAATGATGATGTTTCAAATGATCATTTCAACCCAAACCACAATCTTTTCCTAAACCTAGCCAAGTGTTTTTTGTGCCTAAACCTTTCAAAGCCTTAGTTTTGAAAGCCTGATGCGTCGCTTTACGGACACCAAAGGGTACCTTGTGCGTCTGTATGAGACACCAGAGGTGACAAAACGTCGGTATTTGACGATCGGGGATGAGAATGTGTAGGAAAACTATGCTTCTGATTCTATGGATTATTGGCCTCTGTGGACCATGTCTGTCGATGCAACTTCCAGCAGCACACCTGAGTGGCAACATGGACAGGTGTGGTGAGGAGTCATGGCTTGCACGCTCATACAGCCGAGAGACTTTTCTGGAGCTACTGTACAAGATGACATCAAGCCACTTCTACCGTTTGATGTTGGATATCGTTTCTCAGGAGCTGATAAGAACTAATGGGAGAGAGGAATGAGGAAGGAGAAAAAAATGAGGAAGGAGAGGAGGCATTCAGAACCGCCTATGGCGGAGATTCAATCGGCCACCCCCTTCCATCTATCATTCTTACAAACCTGCATCCATTGACCAACAGAGGGGATGCGATACAAACATACACAAGGTACTGTAACGAATTTCGTGAGGCATCTTTGTTATACTTCGTGGAAAGCGAAAGCTACAATCTACAATGCCGACTCTCTCTTTGAAGACCCTGGATTCACCTTGTGTGATATAGACTTGGAGAAAAATAGGGGAAGCGGTATTTGCGTGTACATAAATGATCTATGGTGTATCTATAGTGTGGCTGTGTGTGTCTGTGGTGATCCCAATGTAGAAATTCTCAGCATGATGTTGAAACCTTTTTATTTGCCTAGAGACTTTGGGTGTATTTGCTTTTTGTTGTATATGCGCCTCCTAACAGCAAAGTGTAACAGGTGGTTGGCACCATAGCTGACTGTGTGCACCAGCAGTGCTTGGGGACTTGAACCAGTGTCACTTGGAGACTCTGTTACCTGGGTTTGAACAGTATGTTAAGGACCAGACCAGAGAAGACCATATCCTGGACAAGTGTTTTGTAAATGTTAAAGGTACTTCTGTGTCCACGTGTGGGCCACCCATACTAAATTCTGATCATAACGTTGTGCACATGATCCCAGTGTATAAGACCAAACTTAAGAGAAGTAAACTAGAAAAGAAAGTGATAAGGACATGGACAAATAAAAGAAAGGAACAACTGAAAGCCTGTTTTGATTGGACAAATTGGGAAATCTTTCAGCAGGGATCACCAGAAACAAATGATTACATACATTTTTGTGTGCAGCTGGTTGTCCCCACAAAGGAAATTCAAATCTATCCAAATAATAAATCATATGTGACTAGGGACATAAAAAAGTCATAAATACAAGGAAAGTGGCTTTCAAAAACAACGATTCTGAAGCACTCAAACAGACTGAAAATGAACAGAAAATCAGATTGAGGGAAGCAAAATTGCTGCACAAATGGCTTTAAAGCTAATAACCCCAAAAATGTATGGGATACCATGGAAACTATGACAGGAATGTCATCTCCAACTAAACCTATTGTGATGGACAATGACTTAAACACTTTCTTTACCAGATTTGAATCACTAGATAATTCTGTTAAGTGCACTGAAATACTTAAAACTATGATATCTGCTACCTCAGACAGAATTGTCATCACTGTTGAAGATGTTAGGAAAACATCTCAGTGTACAAATACCAAAAAAGCTGCTGGGCTGGATGAGTGCTGTCCTTTTCTTGAAGAACTTTGCAACTGAGCTGGCTCCAGTGTGGCAACCAATTTTTCAGGCCTCCATAAACACACACACTGTCCCTCTGTCATGAAAAACATACAAAAATGCACATAAAACACACATAAAACCATTAACCAAAATTCCAAGTCCAATAGCCCTTACCTCAGTGATTATATAATGTCTAGAAGAAATATCTCCAATATCTTGTCAGTACAACAGAAGACAAATTTCATACCAATTTGCTCATAAGAAGGCTTGTGGTACAGAAGATGCTGTTGCCACTCTGGTTCATATCATTTCTAAACATTCAGACAAACCCAACACCTATGCAATAACGCTCTCTCTAGATTTTTTGTCGGGTTTCAACACAATACAAGCAGACATTTTGGTGTCAAAAATGGTCTAGCCGGAACTGAATCCCTATGTGATTCATTGGTAGGCCTCTCACTAACAGAGTCCAGATTGTAGAGGTGAACAAAACCCTTTCATCTGTCATCGCGACCAGTGTTGGGGCCCCTCAGGGTTGCGTGAGTTCAGTCATGCTTTTCACTTTCTATACCGAGGATTGACGTACAGATGACACTGAATCAATACATTCTAAAGTATTCTGATGATACAGTCCTAATACCTCTGTTAAGTAACTCGGGCAACCCTGCGCTGCCCTAACATGGCTGAACAAAGTGGTTGAGGGGAGTAATAATAATGCTCTTGAGATTCACACAAAGACAAGGGAAGAAATTGTATTTGGTTCCCCATCTCTCATAAAGTTCATATTGTTCCATCCATAATGAAAAAAATCAAGCAGGCATTTTTATGCAAATACTTGGGTGTAATGATAGACCATCTGTTATCCTGGAAAGACCACAGTGAATTTGTCGACAAAAAGACAAAACAAAGAATTTATTTTCTCCACCGCCTTAGGTCTTTTGGGGCGAGTAGACAAATTCTTCTTTTGTTTTTTACTCCTGTGATAATGACAGTATTGTAATATTACATGGTCAAAACTGCTCCACCAAATGAAAATCTGCTCAAAGATTGTAGGCCATCCCCTGAGAAACTCTAAGAATCAGCCTAACATAATAACATATTAAGACCATATTAATGTTGGCCAACAACATCGTCTCTTACCCCAACCATGTCCTGATCCATCAAACCGGAGATACGGGGTTCCATGATTTAATAAGGTTAGACTGAAGAACTCTTTTGTACACCAGTCAATCCTAAAATTAAATATGGAGCTTAATCCCAGATCAAATGTACGTTGAAAGGCCTTGAATACTGTCTTCTATGATTGTAATGTTATGTTAAACGTATGTTTCTTTGTTTCTCGTCTTAATTTTTGCGTCAGCTCAAATAGAGCTGCTGTGATGCAAGAAAAATATCAGACTTGATCTGACAATAAAGTATTATCATCATCATATCCTCATCATCATCCTCAGTGGTAGCTATAGACCTGATAAATATAGATAACATTAAGCATCAAAAGAAATAATTTACAAACAAGCAGCCAAAGTATTATATCAGTGGTATGAAATATTATATCATTTCAATTTTGAAAAAGGCAGCTGGATATTGTATTTTTAAAAATCCGATCATCAGCTGCTTTTTGTCTTTATTTTTTAACGTGTGTATAACTGATTATTCATATTAGCAGTGAATGTAAAGATCCGGCATTGGGGAAATGGTTAAAGGAATTATTTAAGCGAGTGACTAAATGCATCTCTAAAATCCTGTTTGAAATTTCCATACAGAGGTCTATGTGCTTGGATCTATTAGATGGCTTATTCATGGTTTTCTCCATCAATCCGTAGAGGAAATCACATTCACCAAATGCAACCATCCAGTGTAATTGGCTAGAAAATGACCCTAAATATTCAAAGATTACTGGGGCATAAAGAGCCGTCAGTTTTTGGGGGGCAGAGTAAATGTTCACGCTACTGAAAGGTATGAAAGTGGATTAATGGCCGTTTCTCCGTCACTGCATTAAAATAATTTGAGCCACATATTTAACACGCTCTCAGGCCATGAAGGGAACCGAGCATTGTTCACAAGCTAAAGAGCTAACACTACATTCTTATGGAAATAGATCAGGGAGCACACTGTACAGTGGCTACCTTGGATTAGTGGCTGATTTTATAGAACATTCTGGCTTTTTCTTGCTCACATCTCATCTGATGATTAAATAACCTGTTATTTTGGAATTACACAACCCAGTCTCACATCAAAATGTGTAATAGCTACATATTCATTTCACAATAATGGCTCTTAAATTGTTGAGATGCCTAAGTTTTTTTTTTGGCCTGTTCTTTTGTACTGGCTTGCATCCAAGTCACGTGACTGCAGAGTTATTATAGTTTTGTATTTTTCATTAGTTTTTGTTTTTATTTCGTTTTTAATTTTTTGCTGTCAATTCACTTTAGTTTCAGTTAGTTTACTCCTTTCAGTTATGTTTTTACTGTTTAAAAATGTTTAGTTTCAGTTTAGTTTTTACTGTTTAAAAATGTTTAGTTTTAGTTTAGTTTTTATTAGTTTCAGTATTAGTTTTAGGGTTATTTTTATTATAATATAGGGGCCTTTGTCAGGGGCCAGATTTAAGAAGTTAAGAATAGAAATTACAATACAAACACAACACTTTGTAAAGGTCATGTAGACATCCCAGTCTCAGTAAACATATGCACCAATACCTCCTCATGCTTGTGTTGACAAATTTGACCTAACTGACAAAGAATAAAACTAAAGACATTTTCTGTATATTTTTATTTTACTTTAGTTACTTTTGTAAGTACACAATATTATAATAATATTAATATAATTAATTTTAGTTTTTCTCTAAAGTCTAGTTCTCTTTTTCATTTCAGTTAACTGACACTGACACCTGGTTCCTAATAATCATTAAACTGCAAATGCAAGAGCTTTCATTAGCGGGCCATAGGCTCAATCACTATTGTGTTACCTCATTTGGTAAAAGATAGTGACTTAACAGACACTTATTTAAATGAAAACCTTTGAGATTATAAGTTTAAACACAGTTTGAAGCGCTGCGTAACTCCCACTGACACTAAACACCAACCCAAAACCCCATCGCTACAATACTAGCTAAACTCTGTCTGAAATAAACCAACATCTTTACTTTGTCTTGACACAGATCATCTAGATGCTGTGTAATTACTAGTTCAGCAGCACTAGATATTTGATATATTCAGTAGATATATCTTTTTATGACCCTATTTACAACCCGACTTTGCAAACCGGAGGAACTATAACTGTGGTGCTGATTTGTATCAAGCTGCATGGAGTGACTCTAGTAGTTTTTAAAAAATATTAGTGTTTTTCCCAGAAGTGGAAGTTGTAAATACTGAACTGAGAGTACAGTTAGGAGTTTAAGAGGATGATAAACACATTTGTGTAATCAAATTGTAAATATCTAATTGTTAAATGGGTGAAAATTAATTTTAACCATATTTTACCCATATTTGACAGTATTTAAGTATTTCAAAGCAGGAACCATGTAGAATTTTCATACTGACATATTATGTTATTCTCCAGGTTGAGACCTTTCCAACGATGTATTTAGTTTAGCTCTACGACAAAGTTTAAATTTCCTCATTTCATAGACAAAAGCCATCCCAGGCCTAGTTTCAGAGCACTTTGAAGGCCCAATATATGATGTGAAGCTTTCTGTTTGTTTTTTTGGTTTTTTTAGGGGAAATAATGACTAAAACGAGTCACCTTCAGAGATCACAATACTGCTGACAATTATTCATTACAACAGGGTTGGAGGAAGAAAAGACCAACCTGTTTTCATTCATGCATTCATGCACTATTTACACAACCCTGGAGATCTTCTGTATCTTTATGATTCTTGGTTTTGGGATTTTATGTCAGCATGATGATTTATCAGCCCATGCAAGCATACAAAGAATGTGTCTTGGCTTTTGCGCCCAAAAAACGTCACACAGAAGAACAAAAATAGACAAAAGCAAAGTAATAATAATAATAATAATAATGATAATAATAATGATAATAATGAAATAAACAAAGCAATTCTTGGAAATATAAAATTAAATGAGCACCTTCACATTTTACAATCACAGACTATAAAACACCTTTTCTTAACACAGATAGTGGCGTTTGGATTCTGGTTGCGGCAGCTGCAATTTGAAATGGAATGAAGCCCGCTGACAGCAGACAACCCAAGACAGTAGTCAGACACGCTAAGTCCTTAGCCTACCGCTATCAATAACTGACCAAAAAACTCTTTATTTCTCAGAATGGAAAGTTAAAACTGAGGGCCATAACATTAACCTATCATATAGTTGAGTTATCAGGGACATTTTCGTGTTTTTGTGTTGAGAAATGTTGAAGATATCATTAGAAGAAAATCTTAACATGGTAACAGTGCAGAAATACTTCAGGCAGCAGGTCCTCTGTTCAGCCAGTCGCAAAACTTCAAATTCTGGATTTCAAGTTCAATTCATCCCTGGGGCTCTAAAATCTACATTTTTATTGAAAAAACATCATCAAACATACATAAAATAACACAAGTATCATAACAGCTCAGATAACTACACAATGCAAAGACAATGATTCAAACAACATGCAACCACCATAGTAATGATAGAAAACCTGAAACAACTTTACTAATAACTAACAAACATCATATACATTCACTGAAAAAAGATTAGGAAAATAAAATGCACATTTCCTGCATTTTAATGCTGAAACTATCTGTAAATATGTATTTTCCACTGAGAATAATTTTGTTTGAGCACACAGACACTTATGTGACGTGGACGCAGATCAATAGAAAAGAATAAGCCAAAGAAACATCTCACCAGAGCTGTTATTATGAAACTAATACATTTTGCACTGTGGACCAACATACCTATTACATATTTTGATATGAGACGGTTGAATTATGAACTTCTCTCAGAGAGGAATGTGTATTTCATTAGACCTGCGGAGTAATGACACAACTGAATATGATACCTTGATATCAATAACTATGCAGATTTGTGTTAGTGAGGTGTTGTTCCATCCTGAGCCTCCAGAGCAGCTTCAGTGCTCCTTGTCTGCTGGAGGTATGAACAGCCTTCTTCTAAAAGATTTTCTCTCATTTGGTGTTTTGATTGTGGGTTGAGATGTGGTGACTGTGAAGGTGGTGACATCACCAGACTGTCACATCATTTTTATACTTATCAAACCATTCAGTGACACCTTGTCCTCTGCGGATGGGGACACTGTCATTGTAGAAGATACTACTGCCAGCAGGTGATTCTTTTCATCTGTATATCAGGTTAACAGAGGTAAAGACAGTCATTTCACTTATCTAGTCTAATGGGGCAGCTGTGGCTCAGAGGTAGAGCTGGTCGTCCCCTATCAGGTCAGTGGTTTGATCCCCGGCTCCTCCAGTCCGCATGTCAAAGTGTCCTTGGGCAAGATACTGATACTGTGTGTGTGGGTGAGCATTGGAAAAATTGTAATGTGCTTTAGATAAAAAGTGCTGTATGGCTCCTGATGAGCAGCCTCTGCCGTCAGTGTGTGAATGTGGGTGTGAATGGGTGAATGTTGACATGTATTATAAAGTGCTTTGAGTGGTTGGTAGACTAGAGAAGTGCTGTTTATTGTGATAGATGTCCAGCCCTCCAGCAGAGTTTGGATGTTTGGATTTCCAGGATAGAGTGTAGAGAGAGCACTACAGACAGCAGGTTGGATATACTGAATGAAGACAGACTGATCAATCATGTCCTTAACCCTGTGTGACACCTCATCTAATTCACACTTGTGCCATGTCTTCCATACTATATACCAATATGATAAACTAAACAACAGTACTGTATTGAGATGTAGTGTATGTAGGTGAGACTAAGTAGTTCAGGTGTAACAGCTGTCGTGATGTGAATACTGTGAACTTTCTATGTCGTCACTCAGAGACTAACGTTAGCGGAGCGGAGCAGCAAACTCCAGCAGTAACAAACCAGATCAACACACACTGCAGCATTAAACAACTTTAACCAAATCTGAGGTGAAGAAAATAACTCGGTGCTCAGTCTGTTTCACCTCAGAAAGCCTTCACTCGCTCAGCGATGTGTTTCCATGGAGTTAACGGAGCAGCAGAGCTGCTAACAACACAGTGGAGCACTCCACCTCCCCTTATTGTTACTCTCATAGATGATGCTTTGTAGTAATCGATTCTTAATCGAATCGGCAACCAGGTGATAGTTTAGAACTGGGAGGTAAGCATCATTCCAGCCTTACAAAATAGACACTGTCATTTCTCACAACCTTTATTTTTCATCTTTTTGTTCCATCTTGGTATAAAATTTAAATCCCTATGGACACTTTCGTCTGTCAAATTGTGATTTTTTTACCAGGGAAAACGCTGGATACCAATGTAGTTTTACAGATTAAAGCTCAGTACCAAACAGATTGCAGGATTTCCTCAGTAAAATGGAGCTGCATGTATGTGAGTATATACAGTATTTGAACATCCTATTGAAAGCTGAGAGAGGCTGTACTGTCCTCATGGCTGATGATGTGATCATACAGCAGGAACATTGAGACGTTCATGTTTGAAAACAGCAAATAAGATTTGGTTTGAAGAATTTACCCTCTTTGCAGATGCTGGCCTTAAAGTCAGCGTTGTTTAGTGTTTTTAGCTCTGTTCAGACAGCTGCAGATGATGAGCATGTGGACAGAAACAACCTGCCTGTCTGCTTTCACATGTCATCCACTGATACTCAAGCAGTTGCTAACAAGAAAAAAAAGGAGCAAAAAAAATCTTCAGGGGACTAGGAGGCCCGTCTGTTATTTTGTGTCTGCATTTGCCATTGAAAGAGTTGATGAACTCCTCCAAGTTTATTAAAGAAAAGGAAACAATATGAACCAAAGGCTTGAGGCACGCAGGCTGACAAGTGGCGGCCATTGTGGCTTGAAGGCAGATGCATGAATACCTCTGAATAGACTCCCTCAAAGTGACACGATTGAGCTAGACAACAGCAAAACGCTGAAAGGAAAGCTTCTCCTCTGCGCTGATCGGCATTTCTAATGCTGCTGCTTTGAATGAATGTACATTTGCAGTGAGGGGGGGGGGGGGGGGGTCCACTCACTACAGTTTTTACTGCTGTTTGGGTGGAAGTAAATACTTTATGCAGGAAAAAGCTTGGAGCACAACTGGGAAAATAAATAAACAATTAAAATGAATAAATAATAAAGAAAGGCTCTGATATGATGAACCTTTCATTCAATGGATCATGTTCACTTGCTCAGACCAGCTGGACACATCTCTATAACATACTGGTTTACACACAGCTGGATACATTAATTCACTTTTTAAATCTACCAACTCAACACCAGAGTTTAACAGTAGTAGAACTAACTAGCAAATCTCTTATTTTATCTTTGGTTTTTTTTGGTTATAAATAAGAACTGATATTTTGCATTTGGATTTGACGTTTATTGAACTTTGAAAACAAAAAATGGGGCTTTTCAAAAATCCATAGAGGAACTGTTGAGTTTAAATGTATTAATTAGCCTTTTATTATCTGTTTTCACAACATAACAGACAGCTCTGCTACGCCAACAGCTGCATTTCACATTACATACACCAGCTGTCTGCTCAGTCTGCTCTGACTGAATATTTAGGGTGATATATTAAGCCATATATTAATATTCCTGATGTCCAGAATCTGTATTTTGGACTCTTCTTTCTCTCTCAGCTCAGCCTGAGCGGTTGAGATGTTTCACAGTATGCTGGACTATTTCTTGTCCAGGCTTTATCCAGAGTGACTTCACAGAGACTTCCTGGGACCTTGACTTACGATTATATAGTCAAACTACTGTTTGCGAGGTCAAGAATGAACAGACATACATACATCTGCAGTTCCAAAGGTGGGAACGTATGGACACAATAACTTATACACCTGTTCAGTCTAATGCAATAACCTCACAGTGAATACTAGTCAAAGCTCATTATTTCATGTATTTTCTTGATATTCTGTTACAGTCAGCTGAGGTTGAGATGTGATTGACTAAGAGCAAAAGTGTTGCTATGGAAACTCATCATAGGCAGATAACGTAGTTGTTTCTCCAACAGGAGAGGTCACGGGGTCATTCAAATCAAAAGGCTTTATTCTCTGGGGAATATGAATGTGCCCATTAGATTTGATACTGACTTTGTTATTATGAGATATATTATCAGATATCAAAGTGATGTTTATGTATCGGACTCTCTGAGTGTCAGCAACACTCAGAGGTTTCATCCTCCTCGTAGCATCAATGTACTCATGAGATGTGGTGACAACTTGGTAATTAGATTTTGACATTTCTTCTGTACAGTCAGAGATGTTGGCCTGTTGGTTTTGCCGGAGGAAAGGTCAGGAGGTCATCACATCATTCTGACCAAGTGTTGGACTGACTGATGTGCACATCCTTTGGTACGGTGTAGGCAGAGATGACAGTGAACATCTGTGACGTTGTGTGTGTCTCAGTGTGTCGGGAGGTTGGTGACCTGGTGGTTATTCTGTCTCTGCCCATCACACCTTTATTTCTCCACGTGTCTCTGAGGAAGCAGAGTTTGGCTGCTTCAGTAGAAGATGGTCTCTCAGCTGGATCTACACTGGAAGTGCTGTCAAGGCTTCAGGTTGCATTGTAGTGACAAGCTGTCACACCAGTTTGAGTTTCACATTGGTTACACAGAAATTACGACATACAAAACTGATTAAAGAATTATATTTAAATATCAATATATCTCCCTCTCTGCATATCAAACACATGCCACAACAATCTAGTGCAACCTTCATGTTGGATGGATTCTATGGCACGTTATGGGCCTTATATCAAACAGTGACACTTGCGTTTGAAGCCTAATTAGTAGTGAACACGACAGCCGAAAAGTCTAAAAGACACCATCATCCTGTGACACTTATGTCCATAAAATCTCCCATTTTCTGCTCTTTAGCCCCTTTATCCTGGAATCTCTCTCACTGCCTTATTTGTGTGTTTTTTGCTCTCATACACAAAGGCAATAAACATGTCCTCAGAGTGTTACAAATCAGAAATTTGCTCCCCCCCCCCCTTCACCAACTGTGAGAGGGATGGCCAGCATTGAGTGCAGCCATTTTGGAGCAGCCAGCTGCAAGAGGGAGCACTGAGCTTCAAACAGCAGGGTTTGTCTTTACGCTGGAAACTGCTGCACTGATTTAAGCATCCACTGGCTCTGGACTACTACACCCCCCCCCCCCCCCCCCCGTCATCATCCCGACTCCACACTTCAATCATCGCTCTGTCTATTACAACATTACTCACTAATATACCTCACATGTTGCTAAAGGTCTGTAGGAAGAACCAAGAAGTAAAGATAAAACATTTAGAGCTGCAGTGCATTCATCAATCACAGCCCAGTACGTTACAACTCCCCTCTTATGTTTTACAAAGGTGACCATATAATGCAGCGTATGACACATACTGCCTATGAGAGGCCTTGAGAAGGCTGTGGGCCGCCTGGATCGGCATGAAGAATGACATCAGCAGGAGGAGAGTGAGGAGCAGCAGCCTATCCCTCCATCTCTAACAAAGCCTTTTAACCACAATCTGTAAAGAGAGTCAACAAGCACAAATCACTTCATTTTCTTTGCGCTCCTCTGATTGTTAATATACTTTCTTCCAAAATAAGATTATACTATTGCTCCTTAAAACTTTCCGCAATTGCTTTCTTTAAGCCTGCAGCTGTCCACTGAGGGCTTTGCTGTGTCGAGTATATCTTAAGAGCTCCTCTTATTATTATATTTGCTCCCGGCTCTAATCTTTATCGGTGTTTATATTGACAGTCGGCAATTTTTGTTTATGGCTATTTTTTTTTAAAATCTACTAAATAAAGACATGAGCGTGCCAGTGCCTGGGGAGAAAAGAAGATAAAGACTTTGTATTTAGTAGCAGTTTCCTAAGACATAATGCCCTGATAAAGCCAGCATCTTTGTGTGGGCTGGATTGAGTTCAGTGCCAGTTCTATGTGGCGTTTTCCTGAGAGCACACAGCTCGCCTGTAGCCGAGCTCCTATAGCTTTCTGTGAAACTATATGTTTCTTGCTGCAGTCAAGTATTTTACAAAGTGAAACCACAAAAGTTGGTATTTTTCTATGTTATTTTTCAGCGCGGAGAGCGTGCAGAGTTCTTAAATCTTTTGGCAAATAGGCTTCTCATCACTGTGAAACTGCCTACGTTGCACACACTCCACTCCTGCTGCTGCTGCTTACTATACACTTTTGCTGCATTTGTTGTGACTAAATACCATTGTGTCGGAGCTGTATCGGAACAAAGGCGGGAACAATGCTGAACTGAGTGAATGGGAGCGTGTGCAGAGGCAGCGGCGGCGGCGGCGGCGTCACGGCGCTGGTCTCGGCTTCAGCGCGGTTTTGCCCACTTGGGCTTGAATTTGAGGCCTTTTGTTGACAGAGCGGCTCCTGGTGCCAACTGGCAGATTTTATTTTACTTTCTTTTGTGTTCTTTGAATAATTTTTAAAACTTTGGCCTCAATTAGTCGAGTGGAGATACCTTCGATTCAAAGGCCCCGCATTGTCGACACAAGAATAAAAATCCGCAAGTCAAATGAAAATATGCCACAGCAGCAAAAATTAAATTAACCTGTAGCTTATATTACAGTAAGCTGTAAACATTAGATGAATCAAAACCTGCTGGAACAAATGTGAGCTGTTTATCTATAGAAACCATTTTGAGCAGTTGGTTTATATTCCTGTTTGAAAAGGTTACATAAATGTTCTTGAACCGGTGATTTGCATTGACAGGGACGCAGTGTGTTTATATTAATAACTCAGTGTCAGTGAATGCAGCAGGTGCAGTTATGCTTCATTCAGACTTTTGCTGATAATGTTGTTGGTCAGGAATGTGTTTCAGGTCATGTATGTGTTCCCCGTCACACCTCTGCACCGTTTGACCTCTTTCATTCTTAAATATGTAGGCTGAACTCTGCTCGGCTGCTCGGCTTTAGTGAGTCAGACTGGAAGTGTTTGCTGAAGTCCTGCAGAGTGCTGCGGGGCTGCCTCTGCTCTTTCATGGCTGGGGCCCCCCTGAGGTGCTGCCTCTATTGGCCCCTGAAAGGCCCCGGGAGGCTCCGTTGTTTAAGGTGAGCCCACTTTGTCACTGAGGTAGCTGACCAGAAAGAGGCGAGCAAAGAGCCTTCAGAGCCATGACAAGACGGCGAAAAGAGCTGCAGCCGGCTTCATCTATTCACTCTCCTCCAGCCTCGACTCTTCAAGTCCTGCTGCCGGGGGTTTGTCCCCTCTGTTTACTCTCTTACATGTGGTCTGTGGAGTGGATTATAATTAAGCAGCATGTTGATTAAAGGGCCCATTCATCCAAAATACAAAAACACTTCACACAGTCACATAAACCAAAACAACGGAGGTGAAGTGAATTTACAAATATAACCGTCCACATTATTACTGAAGCATGTGAGCTCACATGACCAGGCACATGTCAGTGCAGACATATAAATATATGGTTGTGACGCAGCCAGGGCAACAGTGCGTAGCCGTGGTAATATGACTTCAGTAGGGGTGGGGGGCTGCTGACTACCCCCTCCACCCCCAGGAGGAAAAATACAACTATTAATGAGATTCAGGCTCGGTTTGTAACGTGTTAAATTAATGTTTGACTTCATTAAATACCTGCAGCATCACCATGTGTCTCCAAATTAACTGGGAGTGTGCACATTTACACACACAGTGAAACTTGATGAATCCTGAACTCCATCATGGGACGTTTTTATTTTGTTTTAAGCTAAAAGTTTATAGCCTAATTACAGTTTTTAGTTTTGCTGCTTAGAAGCAATGTCTCATGATATCTGCAGCATGGAAACGTTTCCAGTTACTGAAAGCAACCAGTAAGTTACAGTAGCTGTTGCCTGATTGGACAGATAAGCCTGTTATTACGCCCTAAATGGGCCAATAGGCTGCCCCGGTCACCTGGAGGCAGCACCCCTACTTCTCCTTCACTTACTGGAAACTGCAGATCTGCTTTGAGAGAAACATGATGCCTCGCAGGTTTTGATACAGATTTTAATAACACGGAATCTTAAATGTCTTTGTTTTGAATGTGGAGTATCACGGTGATGAGCCTCTAGTCAATATAAATACAAGTGAGTTGACTTGACAGTGTGTCATGTTGAAGCGAGGTGTGTAGCAGCCAGTCATGGTGTGAAAACATAAAGTGTAGGCAGTGAGGAGAGCTAGCAGGTGGGTTAAATCCTGCCCTGAGGCTGAGCAGATAGTAGAGAAAGAGATCCTTATCAGAGACAGCACACTAGAAAAGACTTTGAGTACGACGTTCTCCTTTCTCTCTCTCACACACACACACACAAACACACAAACACAGCAGCTGTGGACAAAAGTGAAGCATCAACAGGCCATTTAGTGAGAAAGACATGGTTCTGCACTACGAAAATTCATCAATTGTTGAGCAAATGTAGTGTGCGCGACTGGTCAGAGCCCATGGAGAAAAAACTGAAAGCAGATCCTGATTGTAATTATACTGGAACTAATATGATTTTCAAAATGACCCATAATTAGTTTCATGCAGCTCTCTAGAGCTCTGTCAGTCTTTGTCCCCATGTCTTGGTCAAAGTGGGGAACAGTATTGTCAATATTCTCCACAAGAAAACTCTGTTTACACACTGCAGTCAGCAGATGAAGCGTGACGTCCGTCTATTCAGCAGTTTGTTAAAAGACGGCTATAGATTCCCCGTCCTGTCCCCTCTAATATCATACCATCCAAACATTCATGAAAGACCTCACTCAGCTTCACATGTAGACCAGACACCCTGATGAGGAAGAGTTATTGAGCTGCATTTAGACACAACAAGGGAGTGATGGGCTTTAATATATTAATATTATAAAACATCAGCTGGTATTCAACAGAGTGAAGATGATCACAGCTCTGTACAGACAACAATGACACAAAATCACAATCATGACAAAAACATTCATATAATGAGAACACCTAACAAATCTATTGTTTATCCCTTGTTAATGTTTACTATGTGTTTCCACTGATAGAAAGTAAAGAAAGAAACAAGCTGCTGATGAAACTGCAGACCCCCCTGACGTCACGTCCACTTATTTCTCTGGGAATTTACCCAGAGAATCCACCTCCAGGGATTTTCATCAGCAGCTAGAAAACTAACACATGCTGGCTGTTTTACTGGCTGATTACTGGCATTTTTATTGGTAAAATAACACCAGTATTTCCCACCAGAATTGTATTCAGTTTTATATTCTGGCTGCAGAAACCTGCTCTCTGAGCCATAAACAACACAATAAACATATATTTTATAATGCACCATTCAGCCAGTATTCTGAATGATTGATTTACACAGTGCACCACTATTACCACCATTGATCCCACTGGGAAGCGTCACATCCAGTGTTAACAGACTGTATTTAATCCCAGTAAAACAAAAACACTGAATCTATTATAGATGATTCTTCAGTTGAGAGCAGAGCAGACTCAGAGGGACACAGCACACACTCTGATTTGACTGCACATTGTGAAAAACATAATTGGGTATTAATTTGGTGATAAATCACTTTCCCTACAATAGTGAGATGGAATTACAGCTATCATTATTAAGTATTCAGACAATAAATAACTGGCTTTGGCTGCAACTGGACCGTAATTGTTTCATTAGATTTGTTTTTTTAGAGGAACACAGAATATGTTTGTGTCTATTTGTAGTCTCTGCACACAATTATAGTGATCTGATAAAAATAAAAGGCTGGATGTGTTTGTATAATAATTGTATTCTGTAACAGAACAGAGCTGCTGTGTGAAACAGAAGCAGTTTGTTATTTATACCGCAGCACATTTGCAAACCCTGTGTGTGTGTGTGTGTGTGTGTGTGTGTGTGTGTGTGTGTGTGTGTGTGAGGAGCTGCACCACGCTCCCGTTCTCCTGATAAGACATAGCATGCCAATCGAGGGATCTGGTGGAGACAAAGATGAAGTCCAGGTTGAGCCCCTCTATCGGCTCTAGGCGTCTGTCTCATTAGCATAATCTCTGCTTCCCATTATCAGCTGGAGAGAGGAGCTGACCATCCTGATCCACCGGCCTGTCAAACTTTATTCTCCTCCATCCCGGGGATCCGCATCGCGCTGCCATCTGAAGGGAGCGTGGAGCTGCTGCGAGCACGCGATACCAAACCACCGACACTGGTGTCAGCACGGCTGCCCGGACGCCGCCTCGACCACACCGTGCCATGACATGCGCGCTGCTTCTCACTGTCATTTATATGTCCGACCGTTCTGAGTGTCTGAGCTCACAGCTCTGCTTCACAAACCCGCTCTCAGGTGACCCACTTTTCAGAAAGGCTCCACTCTGCCAAGACAAACTTATATTATTCAAGTGCAAATTAAATTCAGGGTTCTTCTTCTGCTCGTTTTAAAGCTGTTTGTCGTTGAACCTCAGTGACTTTTTGGGCACTGAAGGCACATCCATTCTCAGATTATTACTACCAACGCTGGTGTCTCCTCACACACCTGTCAATCAGTCAGAAACAAGTATCTTCATCTGTTCATGGAACAATGTTCAACTGTTCTCACTGACATGCAGAGAGTTCTGGTTCCAGTCGTTGTGAGATACAGTGTTTTGTTTTTTTTACATAGAAAGACGTTCTGATAAAAGTGGTGCACAATGAGGTCTGTGGATTATCTACAGTAACAAGACACATTTCTGTCAGAGCTGTGAGTCACACCATAACACATGATACAAGTCTGAAGTTACTGAGGAAAGATGTGATATAATTATAAAGAGGAGAGCAGTTTATTAAGATATTAAGATGGATCAATCTGTCTCTAAGCATCATGACTGCTGCCTTCACAGTGAGACTATAATCATATGTTGTGTAATTGAGATATTATAATATAATTTAAAGTCCTGGAGCTTTATTCCCCCTTTTTAAAAGGAATATTAATAGTAGCTTTTAGTTTTGATAGTTTAAATCTAGATATCAGGTTGTTGATAATGTTAAAGAAAGTCTGGAACAAACAACTAAAACAACAAATAATAACAAACAAATAAACATTATAATCATATCAGACCTACCAGTCAAGGAGACGTTCCAATTATTAATGTCAGATTAAAATGTCTTAATTAATGGTAAATTAATTAAGACATTTGGTAAATTGATACATCTGCTCAAGTCTTTGCAAACATGGATACTTAAATATTTAAATTTGGGCGTGAAAGTAATAATAAGAGATAAAGATATATGTTTTTTTTTGTTTGTTTTTAGAATTTATAAAAAATGTATGAAATTAAACTAGATAAAAAATAAAAAAGCAGATATTAAAATAAATCAAACAGATCAAATAAGCTTGTAATTTAATTTCCTTTGTGTCGATACTGTTGAGTCTTTTTCCTGTAACACTGATGGTAGAAATATTGCATCCATATATATATATATATATATATATATATATATATATATATATATATATACATATATATAGACAGATATATATACATATATATAGACAGATATGTGTCGACTGCTGAAACTCTGAGAGGAAATGCGGTGCCGGTTTGGTGGTTAAAGGTGATTGAAAAGAAGAAAAAATAGGGAAACAAAAAAAACAAGGAGCCTTACGGACATTTTTGTGGCGTGCAGGCCGAAGCCACGCAGAGGCAGAGGAGAGATTCACTGTAGGGCGAAGAAGCCTCATTTTCACCGCCCACCCCTCCCTCTCTCTCTCTCCCACCTCCACCCCTCTCCTCCCTTAAATCCAGCAGCATGTGGAGGGAAAACAAAAATAGAGTCCATCCCGTCGCAGCAGCACCCCGAGGACTCGGAGGTGCCTTTTGGAAAGTGATCCCAGCCCACTGCAGCGGCCTCAAGTGTTGTCACGCTGAGTTAGTGCCAAATTGCTTTGCAGCAACCCCCCACCCAAACCCCCCCCACCCCAAACCCCCCACCCCCGTCCCTCCTCCAACCTACCAGCAACAAACAAGCCATGTACCGTATATGGAGGCTTTCTTTAAAGATGTGCATGTGTATAAATATATGTTTTTTACCTTGTTTTTTAGGAAAACAAATCTTTGCAGGGACTAAAATGGTGAAGGAATTGATTTAATTAATGCAGCAGCATGTCCTGCGGCCACATGTAATCCATTGAGAATTCTCTAGCGGGAGCTTTCAAGGAGGGCAGCTGGGGGGGAATACAAAAAGATATTCTCCCTGAGACTCTTCCAGTGGCCTGTAATGGCAGCCTCGCACTAATCCCATAATTCCTTGTTTAATTAAACTACAGAGCCGACCCTGTAGTTGTCTAAGCCAGTTTGATGGGGCTTTTCTGTCTCACTTCACCAGCACATGACCAACTTCAGCACACAATGAAGGCACTCATACACAAACAAGTCAATAAAATCTGTCAATACCCAGAATTCTATGCACCACAACATTTATTTGACAAATATGTAGATCAAATATAAAAGCTCTGCTGTGCTGGAGACCTCTTTACCGTCCACACCTGAGCTAAAGCCTCCGTACCCAGACAGGAATTTCACAGGGTCGTCGTATGTCACACTGTGAGAGATGGATCTAAAATCTCAGACTCAGTCAGTCAGACTGCTGCTGGTGAATCACACACGGACCATGTCAATAGAACAAAGAACATTATGCAAGCAGGCACATGTCATTATAACTGACATCATCCATCTGCGCTGGTCTCATCTTTTAAAAATGCAACCAAACAGAAGCTGGCACTAAAATGCTCCAAGTTCTCTCTGACACACACAGACAAACACTCTCTTATATTTAAACATAGTGTCATGTTGGTGTCTTTTGTGCTGTTTTATGACACTTCTCAATGGAAGAGTTAGTAGACTTTGGGTCACATTGTGGGATTTAGGTCTTAAAGTTATGACACGGTCAGATTTTTGATGCACGTCTGTCGCTGAACTGTTCTCACACACAGATCCAAGACCACTGTGGTGGATTTACAACCAAACATTTCACCACATTTCTCTTCCTTTATCCAAAAGCCCAAAATTACAGTCTGGGGGCCTTCACAAAGTTAATGTTTCTGTTTTAATACTCTTTATGTCTAGAATTTTTACAGGAATTCAATATATTTGCATTCAGTAACTGCCTCTATATATATGATTTACATTGTTACAGGCAGAGTCATTGGAAGCACCAACATCTGCAGTTTGGATGCACGAATGTCTATAGTTTGAACTTTGGATTTTATTACAAATGGTTGGATTTTGGGTATTTTGCCACAACATGAGAAAACAGTTGCCATCCTGTTAGTACTTTAACTTACATTGCTGTTATAAAGCACATTGATTAGTGTTTCTGAATTGAAGCAAAACCCCAGAGAGGCAGGAGGATGACAACAACTGGCAGTACCTTGATACATGTCTGAGAGCTCTGGACACCAGGATGCCTTTAATGGACTGTAATCATGTAAACGCTCTGCTGTCTTGTTGTCTGTTTGCAGTTTTCATTCTCTCCTGTGAGACTAGTTATTTAAGAACCAGCAGCTGATACATTACCACATCACTTCACTCTGGATTAATTCTTCATATCGCTCAATTCTGTGATAATACATTAACTCATCTCAGGTAATATTATAAATACATACAACACTGTGAAGGTAGTAGTCAGGACCTGTGATCTGTTTCCTGATGAGCTGTAGTTAGTAAATCTCCACCAACCTGATCAACAACAGTAATGTCCTGTGACTGTGATGTCACACCGTAGTCCACACTAGCGTATAGCAGAGCATTATATCTCTGCTTTATGTTTTATATACTCACCAATCCTGGTAAGCAGCCTCATTTCAAATGGATATCTGCACGCATCAGATAATCTTCCAGAGCTCCTTCTGAACGGTAGCATGGACACCTTGTGTGTGAGTGAAATCAGCTGCACAATAAATACACTGGGACTATTTTCAGCCTGCCAGTGTGTTTGTCTGGGCTTCCCTGAGGCCCACAATGAAAGAATGGTGCTACACATGTCGTCAAGGTGGTCTGGAGAGATTAGCACCCCTCATTCCACTCCAACTCTCAGCACCGAGCCCCGGGGGATGCTAGGATATGCAGGTTTTGATACAGAATTGTACTTACCAAGCACAAGGAAATTGTATTGTCATATAAATAACCACACAGAGAAATCATGTAGCCTCCAGAAGAGTCATTGGAGGCCATGCTATTTGAAGCATCATTTGTCCCTTCCTCCTCTGCCTCCTTCTCTCTGTATTTGGAGTTGAAGTTGCTGTGTTAAGTCTTCATCGCTGCCACATGATCACAAGGCAACTGTACACATACAGATATGATGGCATTCAAACAGAATACCAGAATCTCCGTCCCTGGTCAGGCAACACTCAGCTGTCTTCCCTCCTCTGGCTTGGATCTTGGAAATGGAGCTGAAGGTACAGATTGGATCGTGTCTTCTTGGAATGGACACTTTATTGCCCCGTAAGCAATTAGCCCTGAGATCTGCAGTCATCAAGAACCCAGACTCTCTTCTTCTGGGCTTCATCAGTCAACACTGTTGAGATTACTGCTGGTTTACTTTGCCACATATGTTTAGGAGGCACTGTAACATGTTCCTGGATTATGTTCCTTGTGTCAGATGAGGTTTACTCAGTTGCCATGAAACCGTAGATGTTCAATGAACATAAATCAACACACACACAACAAGCGAGTCAAGGCAGGTTCACAGTTTACTGTTGAGTAGATGACCAACATGATTTGGGCCTGATGACTGATGGGAGGAGTTGGAGCAGGTGGTTCCAGTCCGGGTCAGTCAGTGTTGACGGTCAGTGTTAGTGTGATATGTAAAGATTCTAATCTGAAGTCAAACTATACAAGTGGCTGCTTGTCGTCCATGTTTGTTTTGGTGACAGTTGGTGATCTCGTGGGCTTTGTGGAGTCGTTACTGACCAGTTTCACCAGTGTGTTGTTCAGTGTTATTAATCTCCATCCTGAAGGTCACATATATGCCAGTTGGTGGGAACAATCCAAAGCTTTGGTTGAGACTGTCTGAAGAATGAACCGTTACACTCAGTCCTGTCTCATGTTTCAAGTCAGTGTTGACTTTTTCAATATTTCACCAAACCACCATCTTAACTGAACTTTAACCAGACCCATAAACTCAGTAACCATGCTGTAGTTGTCAAGAGCAGATGTTGCATGAAAACAAATGAAAAATGCTTTGCAGATATGTTCAACATACAAACTGCTGAAGCAGCTCAGAGGACGTGTTGTTGTTTATTTGCCTGATGTGTGATCCTCCTGTAGATGATTGGAGACTATACTATGTGCTTTATGTTATTTCATTTAATTTCACAACAGTTGGCTCAATGATTGTTAGTATTACTGAAATGAGCAGATGTCCTGGAAGAATGTAAGCAAATCAGCATCTTTGTGCAATTTCGTGATGATTATGATGAGCCTTTGATTTTGTCAGATAATTGTGAAAGAGTTTCTTTATGGAGGAAGTGTGATGTTATTATACTGTTGCACAACGTCATGTGGTTGTATGTATCATGGGATCATAGTTAGATTGTACATGTCATTTGTATAATATATTCACAATATAAAAAACGCTGCCATGAAGTGACCTCTAATGTGTCCTGTTTGTTCAGGCAGTCGGATGGATGAAGTGTCAGACGTGGAGTCGGAGCCTGACCTCCCCCTGAAGAGGAAGCAGCGCAGGAGTCGAACCACGTTCACGGCGGAGCAGCTGGAGGAGCTGGAGAAGGCTTTTGAAAGAACCCACTACCCTGACATCTACACCAGGGAGGAGCTGGCCCAGAGGACCAAACTCACCGAGGCCCGGGTTCAGGTAACACACTCACATCTCTCTCTCTCTCTATCTTTGAAAGGCTGGGTTCACCAAAATAGGAAATAAATATAAATACAATAAGTGTCTAAATCAGTTTCTTTTGGGTTCCCCCAAATAACAAAATCTCAGCTCTGCTGGTACCTGATCATACAGATTCAGGAGATGATTGGGTTTAGCATCTGACACTTTATTATTCAACAGCAACATCTCTTTTTTATTGTTTTTATTGAAACTTTCTACCAGAGACCCGTCCTATTTGTCCTAATCACTTCAACTGAAGATTCTGTGTCTAAAGCTGGGAAATAAAACCTAAACTGAGAACCTCCAGAAACTACAGCATGCCTTTGTAGTTTGGGTGAACAGAGCCTTTAAAGGCACATTCCTCATTCTTAGTTAATTGCGTCGCTGTTGAAGAACAACTGTAGCGTGTTGCTACCTCAGTCCTATCAGATTTCTTTGGCCTCAGATCCAGTTGGACAACGTCTCTGACCTTTATAGCGAGTGAAGTTCTGGTCAGAAGTGAACAGTTTAGTTTTCAGATGTTCAGCAGTTAGGTGTGTACACACACACACACACACACTGTTTCTTCTTTTTACTCTCTCTGCCTTCATGCTTTGTCTTTTCTTTTGGGTTTATTTGTATGGTTGTACAAGATGTCACATTATTGTCAAGTCCAACTAACATTCACATACACATGTGAACAGTATACTGCTGGAGGCTCTACCAGCTGTTCACATCTCAGATATGGAACGGCTTTGGTCTCTGTTAGGTTTTGACAGCTCCACAGTGTCCCAGTAGTGCTGGAGAAAATACTGTAGAGCTCTAACAACAGCTGTTAGGTGTTCAGCAGTGGAGTGGGGGCTGCATTCCTCATGTATGTCTCACTCCCCAACATCTTGGCTGGAATCTGTTTTTCCCACCACTTTCAAGCCCACCACTCATTGTAAAATTCACAGAAGAGTCTTGTCTCTCTCTCACGGGAGCTTTAATCCACAACAGCAACGTGGATCAATCAAGACCCAGGAAAACAGGGAGTGAGAAACCAGCCACCATGGAAACCATTCCCCACTCTGCCACTTGCTCTTACTGCAGGCCTCGGAGTGATCTACGTCTGCACCACTCTGCTCATCCTACGTTTACTGACGGCTTTCAGCCACATATTCAACAACCAACAGCAGATATACACTAAACTATCTCAAGCTCCGATTGTTAGGTTCTCATTTGTTCAGGAGCTTTTGACCGTATCCCATCGTCCCCGTCCATGCTGATTCATGTTGACACTTGACTGTCCCTGCATAGAGGTGTGTAGAAGTTTCTAAGCAGACAACTCTGTTTGCTGACGAGGATTCAGTGGAAAGCTCCAGAGCAAACCAGTAAGTGGACCTTGAGTCATGACTCTCTGGTCAACTGCTGTTTAGAAAAGGTTGCAGCAGCAGTCACATGTGTCACAGTATGATCCAAGACGATGACCAAAGATGTGCTGGAGGGATGAACAACATTTTCTCTAATGTGGAGTTTTGTTGGTGACGCTGTTTAATAAAGACGTTTCTCCACCAGTCAGCTTAGTGCTCATATTTGTTTGTTACTTGAGCATCTAGTCTGCTGGTCAAACAGTGACAGCACACTCCTCCTACAAGGAGGGCGCTGTCTAACTCATCGCTCTAAAGTCTCCCATAGGTTTCCAGCTGGGTTGAGACGGGAAGCCAAAACATATGATTCACATCATGTTCATACTCATCAAACCATTCAGTGAGCCCTCATGTCCTGTATGGAAGCATCTGCAGTCAATATGTTTCTACACTCATTTATCTGCGTCTGTGTTACACTATATTACAGTAAATTTCTACTGATGATGGCAGGAATGCTCTCAGTTATTCTGTTTTCATTTCATAAAAAATAAATAACTAAATGATGTTGTAAAGATTGTTAAATAAACTGATAGGAGGCTTTTACTGAGAAGTATTGATTTAAGTATGAAGAGGAAGAAGAGTTGAAGCCAACTGTAAACTGAAAGGATGTGAGTGTGTGTGTGTGTGTGTGTGTGTGTGTGTGTGTGTGTGTGTGTGTGTGTGTGTGTAGTTTATATAGAGAGAGTTAGCGTGAGATTGATGTCAAATCTCTTCATGGCTCTCAGTCTCTGTTCTGTTGGACTTTACTGCTGTGAAATTCAATCAGGTTATCCAGGTTTTACTGCTCATCCTGGACACACACACACACACACACACACACACACACAGACACACACACACACACACACACACACACACACACACACACACACACACACACACACACACACACTCACACACACACACACACACACACACACACACACACACATACTGCTAGTTCCTTCAGTAATTCTCGGGCATGTCAGTCTACTAGCAGCTTAACAGCAGACACCATACATGCATACGTCTACACATAGGAAGAGTGAGCTGTCACCACCTCACCAGTCATCTACACACTCAGGTTTATTCATCAGTTTGTTATTTCTTTGATTAATACAGTAGATTAATCCCAAATGTCCAGGACACTTCTATGACATTCACAGCTACATTTAGGGGACGTCCATAGAAAATAAAAAGCTCATCACTAACTGGTTTAGATTCAATAAAAGAGAGCTCTGCAGGTTTTGTAGACTCAAAGAGATGAAGTCAGTGAGTGTTAGTCTACAGTACACACATGAATTCAGACAGTGTCTGTAAAAAAAAGAGTCTGTGTGTTCATGTCAACGTCAGGAGGAAGAGGAGCAGAGGTCCATTCAAAGCGACACTGCAGTGTGATTTGAGAGTGAAGCATCGGGCTTTTAGAAAATCATTACTTACCACATTGCTTACTCACACACACACACACGCTAATTCACTGACACACACTGATGTACAAAGTCTGCCTGCAAGCATGAAGGGAGGGTTTAACCAGTGTGGAGGTTTTTTTTTTTAGGCCGACCCAGATGCTAATACTGTCTTTTTTATTCAAATATTGTTGTTATGAAAGTGATGATAGTCAGTATTTTGTTACTGTATTCATGACCTAGAAGTCTGAGAGCTCATTCAGTTTCTTGTGCATGTTTAGGTTTACTAATCAAAGGAAATATGCTTCACCTTCTTGCTGAGAATTGAGCTGCTAGTTAGCTTAGCTTAGCATACTGTAAAGACCAGAAACAGCCAGCCTGGCTCTGTCCAGCGTCTCTAAAGCTCACTGATGAACATGTTATATCTACATCTGTATGTTCTGCTGTGGTCTGGAGGAGGCGACTGAATGAGAGCTGTTTCTCTTCACGTCGTGTCCGTCCACAGTCGTACTGTAGCTCTGCAGAGGGAGTTGGACTGTCGAGTTGAACAGTCAGACTCTACTTCTTCTCCTTCTCTTGCAGTAGCACCTCAGGGCGACAACACCTGCTCTAATTATTTGAGTCTCCTCCACAGAAATAGGAGTCCAAATGAACTTCTCCACTTGAAAGGCATGTTTTCATTTGCTGCAAATGAAAAAGGAGGATTTCTGGAGAAAGTGGGCGGGTGGAGAGCTGGAGGCTATACGTAGGTTCCTGCCAAGGCTCTGGATGTGTGGCGTGTGTGTGTGTGTGTGTGTTCATTTATTAACTCATGTGAGTGGTATTGTATGGTCTGATTCAAATGACGCAAATGATCAAAATGTAGTTACCTGTGTGTCCTAATCTGGGACGGAGTGTGAGGAGGAGACGGAGGAACAGGCGGACAGAGCCGGGCCCTGTGTGAGTGTGTTTTCTGCAGACTGACAGGCTCATACTTGCTCTGAGCTTCTGTCTTTTAGTTGGCTTTAATTAAGAACTTGGAAATTAGTGCCCTGCTGAGTTGAAAAAGAGCACCGTTTAGCTTTTGGCAATACACACCCTTTTGTCATTTCACAATCTGCCTGATTTGGCTCACTTTATTGGACTCGGGAGTAGGTGTGTGTGTGTGTGTTTGAAACGTTCTCATGTTAGACATTTTTCTTTTTCTTTGTAAACTCTTAGACAATTATATTACACTGCAAGACAAATAATGAGACTGTATATGAACACAAGTCTTTAATTTGTCTGACTGGAACCTGTTACATAGTTCTGTAAATAAACATTTGTTTTATGTTTTTGTCACGTTAGATTTAGATGATAATTAATCTGGAATTATTGTGTTTCCAAAAAACAAAAGCCTCTGTTCCCAGTGTTAAAGTAGAAGGTTTGAAGTGTGGTGGTTGCTTTGATCAGTCATGTGTTAAGTGTTGAGCTGGTGGATGTTGCCGCCTCCTCCTCCCTCCTCTTTGGCCTCCATTCATCCCATTGAGGCTGCATTCATCTGTCTGGAGTCAATAAGGAACAACGCATGATTAACCACACACACACACACACACACACACACACACACACACACACACACACACACACACACACATACACACACACACACACACACACACACACACACACTCCATTGACAAACCATTTTCTTTCTCTTTCATACCAAAAGATCAATAAACTCTTTTTTTTTTTTACAATGTGGTAACATTTCAGGGTTTAGTTATTTGTTTCTGCTGACCTCCTGTGGTTTAATATCTCTCCTTGCTGCAGTGATGTAAGAGTGTACTCCAGGTTGTGTTGGTACGCTGTGACATCACTACTGAGTACCAACCACACCCGTCAGTGATTCTGGGTGTAGGTTATCCAGCGAAGTATCCAGCGGTCTGTGTGCTGCTGAGACAACATTCAACTGTTCACTAACCTTCAGTCAAACTTTTACAACAGTCACCTCAGTTCAGTCACTTTATTATGAAGACGCCAGTGTAGCACATGAGTCAAGTTAAGTCTGGCTCATTAAACTGATGCTGTCGGTCTCTTTTTGTTTCAGGTGTGGTTCAGCAATCGAAGGGCCAGGTGGCGAAAACAAGCAGGAGCCAATCAGCTAGCAGCATTCAACCACCTGTTGCCGGGTGGATTTCCTCCCACAGGAATGCCGACACTTCCTACATACCAGCTGCCAGAGTCCAGCTACCCAACCAACACTCTGTCCCAAGGTAGAGCTGATAACACATTGAACATGTTAGTGAGGAGCTGCTCCACCACATCCATCCAAAGATATTCCCTCGTTTGATGTTTTGATGATGGTGATGGAGAGAACACGTCGTTCTCCCATCAGTGTTATTGTCCTCACTTCCTGCTGTGCTGAGCTGGTGCTTACTGTGGGGAGTGAAGAGGCAGAGACACCATATATCAACTCCATACATACTTTACTCTCACATAACATCCTGTCTGTGTGAACTGACTGAAATACACATTATGTCTTGCAGTTGCAATCTGCAGCTGGCCTGATCAGTAGTGTGCAATAGCCGTGTTTGGTCAGCACCATATAGCTGAAAGATAGGACTGTAATGTGCAATAAATTGATCATTGCAGCACAATTAGCTGGAGACCACAGATATCACAACTTTTCTCTTTTTGTGGTATGTATATGATATAAAAGTAGAAAGGCAAAACATTTTATTCAATATTGTGTAAAGAGAGAAACAGGCCTGTCGTTATGTAAAAGCAGGAACTAGTTAATAAAATGCTGAACATAAAGGATCAATATGCAGTGTTTTACTTCGTTGGATCGTCTCTTTGTATCCAGAGCAGAAATATGTCCCAGACTGGTAGCAGGGGAAACTCTGTGTGGGTTACAGGGAGGTTTTTAGATGGTTCTGAACTATGTGCTGTTGTGTTTTGTTCCTCAGACGGTGGCGGTACAGTCCACCGCCCCCAGCCATTACCTCCGTCAACTATGCACCAGGGTAGTCTGTCCAGCACTGACAGCAGCTCGGCCTACGGTCTGACCTCCAACCGCCATGGCTTCTCCAGCTACTCCGACACCTTTATGAGCTCTGCACCTAATAACCATGTCAACCCTGTCAGCAACGGACTCTCCCCACAGGTAATAACTGCTGACTGCTATAATATATATGCACCGGGAGGAGTAGAACTATTATGCATTAGTGTAATCCATCAAGCCTCTGTTACTTCTGAACAACCTCTGTTAGGACGTTGTTTGGACAATCACTTTATTCTCTATGTGTTCAGTACAGAGATGGAGGCGGGCAGAGGTGGCTAGCCTCCATCACACCTGGTAACTCCAAACCTTTACATGGTGTCTCTAGCCACTGGTGCATCCTGAAATCTCCCGGGTTTTCTAAGGCAGCGTTCAGACTGACATTAATGCATCCCTCTCATTTGTTTGAATTGAGCCTGTGTTGATGTAGCAGAACAACAACAGGCTCATCCAGGCTCAACTCTTGCAGGAACACAACGCAGCGTCATCTGGCAGGTTTAGTAGAGGACGGGACATGTCCTGTGTGTGAGCTTGTTGTTTATGGTCAGGGACTCGGTTGCTTGTTATGTCATCATGTTTATTTCCACACATGTAGTAACAGTAGATTTGTTGGGAGAGATAAGCTTATTAGCAAAAAGTTTTTACATCTGCTGTTACTGAATCAGTGAGGTTAGGTAAATACTTTCAATGTGTAAAAGGAAAAAAGTAATTCATTACATTTTTCATGTAACTTGCTCAATGTTGGTTGTCATAACAGCAGAATAAGTGAAAAACAGCAGCAGCTCGGTTATTGGTGAAGAGTCTTTTTAAATACTGTGTAACATGTAACGTGTTATCCTGCTCCATCGTCTCCTTCACTGCAAGAAATTGTGACTCAGTTGAAAATAGATGCAACAAACCTTTAATGAATCCGGCACCAATATTTTTCGTTTATTTATCATTTTAAACTGAAATTGACTTTTCATGTGATTAAACTCTTAAGGCCCAAAATTTGACTTTGTTGTTTTGGACCCACAATCCAATTCAGACAATACCAGCGGTGATTTAAGAAGATTTCCACTGACTCTCAGTCAGAAAGTGCTGCTTTACTGCACAGTCCTCTTTGTGAACGGGTTAATTAGAATAATATTTTATTATGAATTTTGTCCCCCATCTGTAAGTCTGTGCAGTTACCGAGATTATTCAAGCTCGTGGCTTCTAACAGATTGTAGTGTGAACTTTCAACCAGAAAGATGTTCACTTCAAGGACCAATCCCTTCCAGAAAAATAATCTCACTGACTATTGACTGTGGTCATTAGTTTCAGATGCTGTCAATGAAGGCTCCTCCATTGAATCATAGCTGATATCCAAGCATCATATTTAAGGCGTTTTGAAGTACACTTATTGTTTTTAATGGCCGAACACGCACTAGAAGCGTCTTGACGCGCTTACTCCGACCTTGTTTCGATTTTTGGAGCATCAAATGCAGAAACTGTTTTCTCTGCAGCTGAAGAAGTCCTTCTGTGTGTATGTTACATTGGGTTTAGTGTAAATGACTCTGCGTAGCTTCTCTTAATACAGAGTAACAGAGTTTTAGGTCAACCTGATCCACTGAGCCTGATTTGTTTTGATTTTTTCCAGACTAAATAAATTTGGATAGTTATATAAGGCTCTTTGGACTAAATGATAGCAACGGACCTCTTGTTATTTTTATATATTATATATGTATATATTCTTGGTATTCCATTAACAATAATATCCAGTGGACCAGTTACCTGATTTTAGCGGGACAAGACTCACATGGTAATCAGAGGGATCAGGAGAAATCCTGGTCAGGCTGGATCCACTTAAGGCTGATTACTGTTGGTAACTAACAACACTAAACCTTGCTGCAGTTACCCTGCAAGATCAGCCAAGTGTCCTCAAATATCAGATACAGTAGGTGTTGTGAGGAGTGGAGCAGGTGGACCGAGATGCAGGAGACTGCAGGCAACAGGAACTTAAGAATAACTCTTTATTCAAGGTTCATGCAGACAAAGCAAAGCTGGCAGAACAGAACTAAACAACAAAGGATCAAACCAGACTGAGCTGAAAACCAGGACAAATGAACTGATGAGGGGATAGGGAACAGGTGACTGGCTGGGAAAACACTGGGGGCAGAGACGGACTAACGTGGTTGATACAGGGCAGGTGTGAAGGGACGAGCAGGCTGGGGAGGAAAACCAAGAACCCAAAAAACACAAGGAGACAGATGATCATATCCATCCTATAAAATAAAATGCAGTAATGTTTCTTCTTCATAACAATCCCTTAAACTAAACACATGCTCCTACATGAGACCAGCGAGGAAGGCCAAACTGTCTCCTGATAGTTTGTGTAGGGAGATGGGCGGGAAGCTCAGGTGAGGGGAATGAGGTGATGCAGTGATAGCAGGACAGATGAGAGAGGCATAGTGCATCTAATGTTGAACACTAACTATATACAGACATCACTACTGTGGTGAAATAAGATGCTCATAAGAAACTGACAAGTCATGGTATGAATGAGCAGAAGGACTTGATAAATGATGTCCTGATGAAGAGTAACTAAACCATAACCAGCACTGTAGAAGACTCTTATCACATTAAAGCAGTGAGGAAGGAAGTTGTCATGACTGAGATGTGAACTTAGAACCAGACTCACTCAAAGCTGAGAGGAAGATACACAGAGCCAGACCATGACATCATCATGACAGTCAGCCGTTACAGTAGCATTAAGTCATCATTGTGATTGTCCACAATACTAGTCTGCTGGAGTAGAGTTAGTCTATATCTATATATTGAATATATACATATATACACACATGTATATGTGTGTGTGTGTGTGTTTGATGATGAAATATGATCCCAGTTTGAGTAAGACATCCATGGGTTTGTCTTTTTATTTACTGTAACCATGATCTTCTTTTCCTGATCTCTATAAACAGATATCTGTGTATGAATGTAGAATCTGTTGGCAACGGGACAAGATTTTGCTACCGGAAACGTTCTGGTTTCTGTTTGTAGTCCGCTTGTAGTCCATTTGTAGTCTGTTTGTAGTCCGCTTGTAGTCCGCTTGTAGTCTGTTTGTAGTCCGCTTGTAGTCCATTTGTAATCCATTTGTAGTCCGCTTGTAGTCTGTTTGTAGTCCGTTTGTAGTCCGTTTCTAGTCCATTTGTAATCCATTTGTAGTCCGCTTGTAGTCCATTTGTAGTCCGTTTGTAGTCCGCTTGTAGTCCGCTTGTAGTCTGTTTGTAGTCCGTTTGTAGTCCGCTTGTAGTCCATTTGTAATCCATTTGTAGTCCGCTTGTAGTCCGTTTGTAGTCCATTTGTAATCCATTTGTAGTCCGCTTGTAGTCCATTTGTAGTCCGTTTGTAGTCCACTTGTAGTCCATTTGTAGTCCGCTTGTAGACTGCTTGTAGTCCGTTTGCAGTCCGTTTGTAATCCGCTTGTAGTCTGTTTGTAGTCTGCTTGTAGTCCGTTTGCAGTCCGTTTGTAATCCGCTTGTAGTCCGTTTGTAGTCTGCTTGTAGTCTGTTTGTAGTCCGTTTGTAGTCCGCTTGTAGTCCGTTTGTAGTCTGCTTGTAGTCCGTTTGTAGTCTGCTTGTAGTCCGCTTGTAGTCTGTTTGTAGTCCGCTTGTAGTCTGTTTGTAGTCCATTTGTAGTCCGAGTAGTATTGACCAATCACGTTTGAGCGGGCTTGCAGGTAAACAGTCCGTGTGGAGAGCAAAAGAGGTGGAACACATCGGCTATCGCCTGACAGCGATTTAGCTTTTCATTAGCTTGTTGTTTTAATGTATCTGCATTCATAAGCATATATCTGTTTATAGAGATCAGTTGAAATGTTGTCTGGACCGTCTCAAGTTGCTAATCGGACTATAAACAATGACCAGTGCACGGAAGAGAAAGTCTTGGCCCGGATATCCAGATATCTGCTGGCTACAGCGGAACCCCCTGAAACATTGTCCGTTGCCCCCAGAGGCCGAATCAGACAGACAGCCGGTGGTCCAAGATTGTTCCTTCACTAACCTCGACCATACTGTTGTTCTCGTGCAGAGATATTAGACAGTGACAGTTTCTGGACATAAAAACATTGTCATTGAACATGATCCAGGGTTTTACAGAATCATCCAGTGTCAATGTTATTGTGTGGTGATAGGGTTAGTGCCATTAAATCACTCATTACTAGACGTAAACACAGCTTGTCTCATTCACAAAGAGCTGGCAGCAGAGACTCTGTCAGTGTGTCCTTCTGAACGGGGGGGAGGGACGGATTCCCCGCGTCCTCCTGTCTTACTCTCTTCAACAATAACCATTCAAAATGAGACTGGACTCGTGTGCTCAGGCAGGAATAGATGACTGGCTCGTATCGACGCACATCACTGGATGAAGATGAAATTTGATGCACTTAGTCCTAAACACTGGGCAGCCCACCCCAAAAACAAACATACAGAAAACAAGATTGAAATGCTGTTTACAAAGAGTTCAATTCAACAGCACGTTTGCCTGCAATTACTCTCTTTACATATTTTATTGGCAGTTTTTATTCTGCTCTTCAGAGCTGGTTGACTTTCCTTCCTCCTGTTTTCTTTGATGAGAGGAGAGACGTGAGGATTTGGTGACAAAAAAGAGATTTGCTGTTGTTGCTGGAGAGTTGGTGATAACGGAGCTCTTTCTACAGCACATATGTTTATTAATCGTTGTGTCGAGGCTTAATGCTACAAAAAGAAAGCTGCATATATATCAAGAGCCGTGGCCACCTTCTCCATCCCTAAACAACACAGCAGTGGTTTACATCAGGGATTACCACACTGCAGGAACATATACATTCTTCTTATTATTGCTGCACTGACTTACATCTTTTACTTTGTGCTTTAGATGCGACACACAAACTGACTTTACTATTCAATTTAATACAAATATTTAAAAACCAGTGTTAATAAGTGAAAATACCATACAATATAATATCATTCAGAGATTTAAAACTGTCTACATTGAATTATTGATCAAACTTTTGAAAAAACTGAACCAATTCATTTATATCTCACTACAGACCAAAACAAACCCAACCAACCGTTTATATACAGTCTTCAGGTTCTAGTGAAATAATAGATACTACATTAAAGTGCTGAGTCTTTAATTTGAGTAGATTTACATCAATATAGAAAGAACTGTGTGAGAGATACGCAGACTCAAGTCCAAACTTCTTGGTGCATGTCAACATTTTCCTGAGAAAAAGGGTGCAGCCAGGTGTGATGTGGAGGAGAGGCTGAATATATTATTAGTGGGAGGAATCAGAACCAGTAGGTGGAGCTGGGATGAGCTTCAGGTCAGGTTTTATATTAATGGATCAGATCAGAATCGATTGAGGTAGTTGGGCAAGAACAGGACCATGTTAGACTCAATCCAGAGGAAATAATGAGCTCACATGTTATCCTAACATATGGATGTTGATGCACACACGGCTGGTTGTCATGGTATTATACACACATGGATACACGTCCATGCACAGAACACACTACTGACAATGTTTTGTGACATGAACGGCAAAACTAAACTTACTGCAACAATCCTCTTGACATGAAGGAAAACTATTTTGATTCTCCAAGTTATGTTGGAACTTTATTGAGCTTAATCAAAATGTCAGATGACAGATTTGCTGGAGCTCAGGATGCATCCTGAAGACAGCCACGTTGTTTTATTGATTCTGACTGATCCTGTCGCCATGTCAAATAATGCACAGCCTCTCTGTCAGACACATATCTACTGTAAACATGTAAAGGACTGGATGTTCTACAAGTTGCTTTGGATCATATTGTTGGTAAGAATCATCCTTAAAAAGATTGTATTTGATGTGCAGTGGATGAAAAAACGACAGCTGAGGCCATGAAATCGCCCTGCGTCTGCGTCTGTGATAAGAGGTGGTCTGGACACAAACACATTTTCATACCAAAATTACTCTGCGCTGCCTAATCAGCAGAAACAGCCTCAGTGCAGGAAATCACCAAACAGGTGCAGAAAATTGCATAAAGACTGAATTAACCCTCAGAGCCCAAAGTGTTCACAAGTAATAAACACATGAAGTCAAACACAATCATCACATGTAACGTTTAGTGTAAAATCCTTTGCAGTCAACGACCGTCTGAAGTCTTGGACTCTTAGACATCAGGAGACACTTTGTATCTTCTCTGGTGATGTTCTCCCAGACCTTCACTGCAGACTCCTTCAGTTATTGTTGTGGACTCTCTGCCTTTGGTCTGGTTGAGATCAGCTGATTGACTGGAGGCCAGTGGAGGATGTTCCACCTCTTTGGTTTCTTCCTGCTGAATGATGAAATGTGCTCCAGTCAGTTTGGATGCATGTGTAAATTCATCCTGTTGCTTCTGTCAGCAGTGAGCCGTACATGTCTTTACTATAACACAAGCATGTTTGACAGACGAGCTGCTCTACTTTGACTCATCACTTGTTCCTTTTTCTTCACTATGATTCACAACACTTGTGCTCCTCCATCTACCAGCTCCGTGGACATTTTCTAGTTTTCCTGCTCACCTGTTTTTTTAGAATGAAATCCATCGTTCCCTGATAGATTTTTGATTTTTTCAGCCTTATTATTATCTTCTTCACTTGCACGTTCACCTCTTTACTCCTCATATTGACAGACCGCTCCACCTCAGTCTACTCCATTATCCATTATTATATTTCAAACTGAATGTCAGAGTCTGAAGAACAAATATGTGTCAATTTATGTGTAATTACCCAAATAATTACAGTAACGGCTTCATTTAATATAATAAATATCAGAATTTTAGAGGGACTTGAAAATCAAAATAAGATGAAAAATATTAAAATATTTTAGTGTCTCTCAGAGTATCATTTGTCATCTTACACTCCTTCATCTTCTCTGCATTCTCCTCCTCTGTTTGAACATACAATAAATACAAACAATAACGATGTTATTTTAAATCTATTTCAACATTCGGCCGACCAACGGTGTAACCACTGCTCACCCCTCTTCACGTTTAAAGGCGTCACTGTCGCTGTTCAACCAATAATGACCAAAGACAGAAATGATGCTCATCATCCAGCCAATCAGAATCATGTTCCAGTGCTACTGTTGATAAGTGTGAATAAAACAAAATATGTGTTTAACCATTGTGAGAAAACATTGAGATGATGTCATTGGCTGCTGATTGGTTAGAGTAAACTCCCAAACATACATCAGTTAACATGAAACTAAAGTCTGATTATCATAAATATTAAATATATTTCAGTGTGATGGAACGATGCAGCCGTTAGAAACATGGCGTCTCTGGTTGGAACATGTCAGTTACTACGAGCACATAGAGTTTATTTATACATGAGGCTGTCAGACATTGTGGAAACGTTGTTAACTTTGATGCTGCTTAGAAGGAAATGTAAAGGGAGAATCATGTTTGCAGAGATTAAAGTGTAGCTGCTCTGCCAGGACTGAACTATTTCAGCTGCAGTAGATACAAATCTTAAAATGATCCTTCATCATCTCTCGTGCTTTCTCATCTTCTGACGTTTTATTTGTCTCAAACGGTAACATTTTGCGCAGCTTTCAGACATATTTATGAGCTTAAAGCATCCAGCGTTATATGTCAGGACGGAGCACCAACATACCAGTTCACTGTGGAGGAAATCCCGTCAAATTGAAATCAATACAGCTCCAGTATATTCACTTGATTGAAATGCTATTCATCCCTGACATGAAATGCATGTGCAGTGAATGCTGCTGCTGCTGCTGCGTTCACTGTTTATTGTCCTCTCAGTCTTTTCTGAATGGCTCTGAGTTCCAGCTCAAGCTTTTCCATTATGGGTTCACTGCTGTTGACCCTTTCATCATGTTCCCAGGCATTTACATGCGATAACAATGTAGGGGCGAATTTCCTTAGATCCCACTTCAAAATTGCAGGGAGACCATATGCTGTACGTCTGACAGGCAATAATTCAATTTGAAACAGCTATATTGCATTTGGAATGTAATTCACACAAGCCATTTCTGTGCCTCCGCTGAAATTGAATGGGAAAGAATTAGAGGCTGACTTTCATGTGGAGATGGAGAGTGCAGCCAATTCCAAGTCTTATTGACAGAAAGACAAAATGACAGTATGAAACGCCGTCTCTGTGATGGCACTGCATGAGTAAATAGAAACCCTTTTCACAGCTTCATCATCAGCGTTGTTACAACCTCCCTCCTGCCTCAAAAAGCCGCAAAAAATAAAGCGTTTTTTATTTTATTTATTTTTTATTTCAACCACACGTTTTGACAAATTCCCATAAATCTATTTTGCTTTTGAGCCTTCTAAGTGATGAGGAGTTTTTTATTTTTTTTTCACTCAGACAGCCAGTGATGCCGGATCACTAATCCCTTTTTGTCAGGTCAGACAACTTAGTGACCTGGCACTGAAGATGAAACTATTACTTTCCACAGTGACCCCAACACATCAATGCATCACACCAGTAAAGAAGAAGAACACATTTCTCCTCTCGCTCGCTCGCTCTCATTTCCTCTCTGGTTTGTTGTGAGAGGAAGATTTAGCCTGCTTTGGAATGGTGGAGCTCTCTGGCTCGCTATTTGATGTCGGGGTGAGGGAGAGAGAGAGAGAGGGAGAGAGAGCGGGCGAGTAAGGATAGAATAGAGTGGCTTTCAGTGTAGGGGGATCAGAGCTGCTTTGGTTCCCCAGCTCTGTCTCTTTGATCCATATCCCCAGGCCTGCCTGCCTGCCTCGCTAACTCAGGCCTCTGCTCGTGATTCCTGACAACTGTCGGCCTGAGATAAGGAGGTGGGGTGTGGGGATGTGGGGGGGGGCCTCTTCTCACACTGCCCCCCCACCCCCCTGCACCACTACCACATACACGTCCATTAACACAGTAACCAAATTTTAAAAATCAATGACCGAATGTGTTGAATTATAATCAAGAAGCCCGGGCACGGAGCGAGCTGCCAGACAGTGAGGGGGGAAAAATATCTTTGGGTTGTGACACCCCCCCCCCCCCCCCACATCAAGCCCCTCCCCCCACATTAAAAAATAAAAACACCCCCCATTCCTGTGCCCGTCCTCCTGCAGCCCCCGACTCACAGTGTGTTGACACGGCTGCGTTCACCTGAATGTCAATGAGTGCGGTGCCTAATATTAGTCTCAGCTGCTATTAAAATTTGTAGTATTAAGCCCTTTGACTGGGCACGCTGTCAACTGGCACACTCCCATGTCAACAAATCAAAAAGGATGAGCGCATATATTTACATCATTCCCATACTGAGGAGGAGAGCAGGGGGATAGCTGTTAATTAGAAATCGGCTGAAAAACAGACTCTGCTTCAGTTTGGCAAGAAGCAAAGCAAGGAGCTTTATTGCAAATAAATAAATAAGAGACCTACTCAAGCAAGATGCCAGAAAGCAGAGGAATTTAAATCATATCCACTAATGGGATGTTGAATGTAGAATCTATTTTTTCTTTATTTCTCCTCTCCTAGAAGCTAAATGGAGCCCAGGCTGCCGTCCGACCCGCCGGGTGGCTAGAAAAGTGTTAAAGCACCTCTAGTTCCTGTGAAACTCCAAATTTATCTTATCAGTTTCTACAAACACATGTGCCATGACCACAGAGAATACCTGATTCTGATTGGCCAGAGGAAAAACCCTCACATCTCTGACATAGTGTCCCATCCAGCATTGAAAATGAATTCTCGTACCAGGATAGCAGGTAAATGCGTACGGCTGTCAGATCCTCTCCACAGATGATGTGTGATGCTGCTGCTGCTGCATTCACAATTAAACAGACAAATATAAGGGAATGTGATTTACATTCATCTTGTATGACTAAAACAACCCCAGAGCATGAAGACTGAGGTCTAAAGGTAATAATGATGTCACTACATCCAAGCTAGATGTGTTCATATACTTCACACTTTCCTGGAAAGCCTCTGATGGAGGTCTGTGTGTGCATTTTAACAATACATAGTCTTTGCATAGTATTGTTATAGTATATATATATATATATAAATAAGTATTTGCAATACTATGTAATGCTTATTACTATAGTACAGAAAAGTACATGATGTCACTAGCTGTGAGGTAGAATATGCAGCTCACAGTTTTGTGAAACAAACACAACCTTACATGTGTGACTAAAAATACTGACAATACAAAACATAACCTACCATCAGTAGTGGTTTCAATCAGAGTATTAAACATTTAATTTGTGAGGAATTGCATGGTGGAAAACGATACGTTGATTAATGTAATGACCGATAGTGAAAGGGATCATCTGAGAGGTGAGAGAGTCAGTAAATGTGTAAATGTTGCTGTGATTACTAACACCAGAGCAAAGGTCATCAAACCTCCACAGCAGATGTCACCAGTATGGACTAGTGATCACCTGATGGTGATGCTAGATGAAACATCAGGGGGTAATCAACATGATTATCTTTTGGAGATTGGTATTCATAGAATATCAAGATTTCAGAGGCACAAATTCTCTCAAACGTCCTCTGATGTGCATTAACTGCTGAGGCAGCGAATGTGTCTCATCGTCTTTATGAGGCTGCAAAATAAGATGAACCAACCTGAACAAAGCGGGTACCAGTGCAGGTACAGGACCACACTGCCTGTTTTACAGCTCTAATGGATTTGATGTATTATTCTGTGTCAGTAACTTTGGATACTGGAAGGTAAAGATAATGCAAAGCCAGTATAGATATTTCCACTGCACGTTTCTGTCTGTCTCCGCGAGGCGTTCAGGGCCCAGCTGCCCGCTGGTTCCAGCAGCGCTCTGCCTGTCAGCCTCCAGCTGAGAGCCATCTCTCTGTTTATTTACATGTCATTATGGTAGGAAGAGCAGATATTAACACTGTCAGCTGCTGTTTGACCTGACATCCCTCAGTGGGCCGACCCCCCGCTGCTTGAGCAAACAGCTCCTGCTTGCTTCCATCATCTGCCTTGACCTCAGCCTGCTCTGATAAAGAGCCACTTGGCCTGAAATCATTAAAGGTTACCAGTTAGTTTGGAGGAGATGTAGAGGAGGTAGAGGAGGGGGGAGGCATGGCTGGTGTTAGTGAGGAGCAGAGGATGATTAGAGTAGTGAATACTCCACCAGTTATCTCTCTATAAGCTGTTGGAGTATAAGTGTAACCCTCTCTTGGATGAGAGCCATGAGGAGAGCTTTAACCCTTGCTTAGTGTGAGGCCTTGCAGGAGTGGAACATGTAGCTACTCTTTGTTCTCACATAAAGAAAAAGCCCAGATGTGGATGAACTGGTGCACAAACTGGTTACCTGGAAAGGCTGAATGATCTCCTACTGAAACTGAATCACGTAGCGACACATTTACATTTCAGCAGCGGTTGAGTCTCAGAAAGATGAATACACACTTTAAGAACACAATTTCTGCACATAAAATAATATTTTATTATAATAAAATATTCAAATAGTCTCAAATAGAGGTGTAATTAAAGCATAGGTAAAGAACAGCGCTGATTGTAGACTGTGTTTGACTACAGTCAGTCAATACATTGATCAATTTAAAAAAGAATAAAAACAATCTAAATCAATTCAATTTGAGAATTAATAATTTTGTCTCCTTATTCTGTCTTTAATAATGTCTAAAATAAATGTTTAACAGACTTTGAATTTAACTGTTTGGTATTTTATTTATTTTTTATTTATGTTATTTTATTGCCTATCGTGTGCCATTTCAGTTCATTTGTTTCCCTCTTTGAAACTTGAATTTAAAGATGTAGAAGCTCTGTAGCGCCTAAAACTGAAGTCTTAAGCAGCAGGAGCTCTGATTGGCCAGCTGTTATATGTCGGCAGGAGCCAGCTGTTATGTGTTATTTTTAAAATGCATCACTTAAATGCTAATTTAACTAATCACGTTATAATAGCCTTTTAAAACTGATTAATGTATCAGTTAATTACAATAAAATTAAACACTGTAAATGTCTATAATTATCGTGGCGACTCATCACTCTGCTGCTCTGAGTTACAGTGACACTGATCTCATTCCCTCATCAATCACAATTATTTCTGCTTTGCTGTTTTTTTTCTATCAGAGTTAAGGTACCATCAGTGAATCTTAACAAAAAAGCAGGAAAGGGATGAAACATATGTGCAGGTAGTAGTAGGTTTACTGACAGAAGTTCAATGTTAAATAGAAAAAAAGACAAAGCAGAAGCAGCTGCAGTACGTTGAGTATTTTACTGATAACATTAGTGCTGTGGAATAAAAGTCTCCAATACAAAAAGGTTTTAAATGATGACCTGGCTCTCCGTGTGGTTTGGGTAAATAAAGGTCCTGACCACGATTTGACAATTTGTCAAATCCAGAAATTAATTTTGTTTAGCTCGACCTTTCTTGTGCTTGTTAACAGCAGTTGACAAAAACTCTCAACTCAAGGTCCAGGAACAAGCTTCTTCCTGAGTTTTGGACCATAATCAACAGAGGTGGCAGCATCAACCACTTGCTACTCAGACACCTTCAGGACTTTATGACTAAAAGTTGAGATTGACACTTGACCGTTTGATTGAAAGCCTCGGAACGTGTGAGTAAGTGGACCTTGAGTTGATTTCAGCTGTCTTGAATGATTTGCTGTTTACAGACTACTGCAACGTTCAAAGACAGTAGTAAAATGTTCCATATCTCATGGTGGTATTCCCCACTTTAACATCACAGCGACGCTCACTCAGGTTCTCATTTAGTTAATCTTATTTCCTCTGATACGTTTCTACAGGATATTTGTCATTGTTGCAGCTCTATATATTTAAATATGTCTTCGTCATAACAAATTGACATTTGATTTATTTTTCATCACTGATGGGGGGGGTTGGGATTTTCAGGATTACGGCCTCTGACGAATAAACACATCTGCTTGAAGTGAAATAGCATTAATCTCATAATCACCTCTGATTGCATCAGATATTCTGCATTCAACGCTGACATGCTCCATGTGCTTTGCAATTACTGTCTGACTTACAATTCAATGGAAGACAGTGATAGATCCTGTATAACGCCAGCAGCATCTCAACATCAGCCTTAATCCCAGCTGCTGCGTCCGCCCACAACACAGGCTCAACCTGACACTTGGAGGTAAATCACAGTGATGTGTTGTAGTGAAAGTTAACATTAACAATAGGTTAACCCTCAATGTTGCATCCATCCATCCATCCATCTGCCGAGTCAGGTGTCAGTGATCATGTTGGACTGCAGCTGGAATCAGTGGACAGGAGCCTGGCTGATACTGGTGGTTTAGATCAGTACTCATATTATGTAGCAGCCAATAGTTTTGGATAAGGTCCCTTTAATTTGGTTATTAAAGAATAGTGACCATCATATGTAGTGAGCGAGATGCCACTCTAACCTTTGTCAGTGTTCTCTGGTGGACAAACTATATATAGAGACTGTTTCTAAATGACCTCCAACACATCTTTGACATTTCTCTGCTGCTATTACTTTGTTTCATATCAGCTGACATAACACACATTATGACCCTGGTGGTATAACGACTCGCCCTTGTCCAACACGTGTTCCCTTTCACACTGGTCCTGTTGGGATAGTGTCCCTGAGATAGAGTTAATCCAAGGAGAAGTGAGTCCTCATCCTTGAAACCTTTTCCCTTGTAAAAGTGAAATAATATGATTAGAGCAGAATGTAAATCCCGCATTTGTGTAGCTTGTCTATCAGTCACGTACACCTGTCCAGCAGTTTTCAGACCGTCTTTTTCATATGTGACAGCAGTAATTCTTGACTGCTTGACAGATAATTCAATCCTGGGTGTGTTTCTGTAGTAAAGACGTCAAAAATCGCTTGAGACTCGTTTTCACTTGTCATGAATTTATTTCTTTTGTGGCAGAAAAACACGTTTCATGAGCCGTCAGAAGGTCCTGCAGGTTAAACAGAGCTAACCAAACACTTCTAGGACTGACAGACTCTAAAAGACACGTGATTAACAGACTCTGAGCAGCCACACACACATGGCCTTTCATGGTTTTTCACTCACTTGTACGTATGAAAAGTGATGGAAGTAGATTTGTGAAGAACGAAAGAAAGGATGTTGAGAGAGAGGTTTAAACTGTGCCTACTCTCACACCTCCACACACCTGGCCAATCACTGCGTGAAGTGGGCGAGAGTGTCAAGATTGTCTGTTTTGAAAAGTAACAAGAATTGTAAGTTTCAGATTTCCCACCATTTCCACCATCAGACAGGTGTGAAGGGAGGGAGGTTCAATAATCCTGTTCAATAATCTGACAAGCACTTTGTTTGAAGCATATTGTCATCTTCCACCTTTCACCTACACTCCCTGATGTAGGTCTCATAAGGCCCGAAAATCCCTCAACAGTCTTTCAGGTCAACATTTAGGAACTCAGCAAGTTTCCAAATATCATCTAAACAGTTGAGCAGAAATATAAAAGGTTGGTGGTGCACTGGGCACCATAACAGACCATTGAGTTTACCTTACAAAACATCCCGGCCTTCTGATGAAAAGCATTACTTGTTGTTTATTCTCTTTGGAGAATAAATATCACTGTGATCAGATGGTAACCTGACACACCAGATGATTTGTTACACAGAACTGTCTGAGAGGAAGGAAACTGTTTGGATGTCGATCACCATCTATCACCATCGATCGCCATCTATCACCATCGATCGCCATCGATCGCCATCTATCAACATCTATCACCATCTATTACCATCAATCACCATCTATCACCATCTATTGCCATCTATCACCATCGATCAACATCTATCACCATCTATCGCCATCGATCGCCATCTATCACCATCTATCACCATCGATCGCCATCTATCACCATCGATCGCCATCTATCAACATCTATCACCATCGATCACCATCTATCACCATCTATCGCCATCGATCGCCATCTATCACCATCGATCGCCATCTATCAACATCTATCACCATCGATCACCATCTATCACCATCTATCAACATTTATCACCATCTATCACCATCTATCACCATCTATCGCCATCTATCAACATCTATCACCATCTATCACCATCGATCACCATCTATCACCATCTATCGCCATCTATCACCATCTATCGCCATCTATCGCCATCTATCACCATCTATCAACATCTATCACCATCGATCGCCATCTATCAACATCTATCACCATCTATCAACATCTATCACCATCGATCGCCATCTATCAACATCTATCACCATCGATCGCCATCTATTGCCATCCTTCAACATCGATCACCATCTATTGCCATCCTTCAACATCGATCACCATCTATCGCCATCTATCAACATCTATCACCATCGATCGCCATCAATCAACATCTATCACCATCGATCACCATCTATCAACATCTATCACCATCGATCGCCATCTATCAACATCTATCACCATCGATCGCCATCTATCGCCATCGATCGCCATCTATCAACATCTATCACCATCGATCACCATCTATCAACATCTATCACCATCGATCGCCATCTATCAACATCTATCGCCATCGATCGCCATCTATCACCATCGATCACCATCTATCACCATCGATCACCATCTATCACCATCTATCGCTATCTATCGCCATCTATCACCATCTTACCTTGCAAGATCATGAGATCAGAATCCTCAGAGGACACTGGACCACCAGTGGTTCGGACCAATCAGTGTTCTGACACAAGTGCGTAACTTGAAGCCTGACAAGATGGATTCTCGTATGAATCCAGCTGCCTCGCCAGGTAAATCAGATGATGCTGAGCAGCCTGACACTGGTATGATATCATCTCTGTAATATTGCAACAGTAGTCCTGATCCTCACTCAGGTATTTACCAAGAGTGATACTGTGGATTAGAACAGCCTCAGTTGAGTGAACTTAATGTCAATAAACCAACAGACGTTTTACAATATTTGAACCACACACAAACAATATACAAGACTTAAAGCTATAATATAACACTGCTTGAGACGTCATAGTGGAGTCAGTGCAAAAAGCAAAACTGTCCTTACATTAACCACAGATGCTTCTTTTTTCTACATAAATATAGAAAATGCTGTAAAAAAAAAAAAAAAAGAATTGGAAATTTGATGTACAGTGTTCTCTATAACTATCTGTAGCGCTCTCAGCCTCTGTGCTTAACATACAAAAATAGAGCCGTTAAGACACTCAAGACACAGATATAGAAATACCAGGCGCGCTGTTCTGACAGGTCATGACACATTGGACCCTAATACAGTAAACGATTCAAAGAGTGTTTTAAAGTAGAGTCTTGAGAGGCTGAAGATGGATGTGTGTGGCACAGAGATAACCCTGGCACATCTGCACACCTCTGTCCTCCTCTCATCTCTTCATCTCTTAAAGACTCCTCACACTGTTTGACCTGGAGGTTTATCACCTCATCCACCTTCTGTCTATCTGAGTTTTTTGAGTCTGTGTTTCACTGGCTTTCACCCTTTTAGTGAGGAGATGACCTTGACTCACGTAAAGCACATCGTTGTTCTCTATTCAACATCTCTACAGTTTCATTCTGTATCTACAGGAGGACAGGCAGACCGAGCACTTTGCACAAGCTCAATATAACCCACCTGTTCATTTCTCACATATAATTATAAACTACGCACCAAATCTGGTGCTGCATGTAATGTTTGCATACTGAGTCTTTAACTTGTATGGTTAGTTATTTTTGAAGTTACACATAAGTACATTACAGCAGCTTGTATTACTACATATTTACAGTTTAGTGGGTTGTTTTTATCATTTTCAGACCTGTTACAGTATCTGAGTGAATTATACCTCATTCATTCTGACACTGTTGCGGAGGTCAAACCTGCGTCTGTATGGGTCAACCATCCTTCATGACCCTCCTCTAGACCAGGGTTGGATGCAGGTTGGCTTGGTTTAACTGGTATTGCTACCAGGAATTATGATGATACTGGTGTTTAACCATCATTTAATTGACTCAACAAAAAAAGAGACAGAAAGAGAGAGAGAGAGAGAGAGAGAGAGAGAGCATGTAGATAGACAGAGGGGAGACACTGAAACTTTACTTTTATCTGCAAATGATTGAATGTAATTCAGTTTAATCTCTGCTAACAGTGAGAAACAGGGTAACAGCTGTCTCACATGAACGGGTCAAACAAGCATTGAGTAGATCCTCCTCACAGGTGTTCCTGCTGTCTGAAAGAGGTTTGATTGAATGACATGAAACCGTGTGCTGCTGTGCACACATTTTGACACCAGTGGTCACCACGTGGATGTTGTCTTGGAGAAATGCTTGCTGGGAATGTTTTGAGAAGCCCTGAGTTAACTACTAGCTACAATAGCTGTAAGTATGAGTATCAGTAACTATCAGTGGGCTGCAGCTGCAGAAGAAGACTGAGTACAGAAAGCAACAAAGAAGAGAGTTTCCTCTAACATAGCAGCGTCATTGGTTAGCGTCAGTAATATTATGGTTACTGTTGCTGTAGTTTAGGGACTTTCAGCCTGAACACTGGGCTCCTGTTTTCACATTAAAGGGTCAGGTCACCCAGATACTTATACTTAACTATACTATACTTTACTTGACCACTAATTTAACCAGGCAGGACTGGCCACCGGGCATACCAGGCAGTCTGCTGGTGGGTTGATGGGTCTGTTTTAGTCTGTCTTTTTTGTTTTTGACCTAGCCCACAGAGCAGGGAGAGATGACATGAATGGTCCACTGGTTTATCTCTTATCTGATATCTGCCCAATCACATCCACACTCTTCCCCTTCTCGAGCTGAGAGACAGAACGAATGATGATGCAGTCAGAAGCAGAGCAAGAGTGAGGGAACAAAAAAGGGGCAAAGGAGGTATAGAAAAACTGCTGGAGAAAAATTTAAATCTTTAGAGCTGGAGGCAGCAAAATGTGCTAAACTCCCAAACATGTTTGCTGCAGTAGCAGCAGCAGCAGCAGCTAATCTGCAGCAGGTGCAAGACATGCGCCATGAGCAGTGTGTGCTGAGTGATGAGGGAGGAAGAGAGAGACAGAATCCAGCAGTACAGACAACCAGAGAGACAAAGTGTAGGAGCAGTAACCATATGTATAGTTTAGCATCAGAATCAATAAATAGCAAAATACTAGTTTCCTCATTACTTCATATTATCGTCTTGGCTTGCAGGAGGATAACTAACGCCAGGATAAAACCTGCTGCTCAACCCTGGTTATTGAACCATCTATCTACTTACATAGTGTGTTATCCATGCTGTCCTTATTTAATTAGCTAAATCATGAAAAAGAAAACATTGTGCTGAAGATGCTTTCTATGAATCTAACATGATTATCATCACAGATATATCAGCTCCTATATCTCCAAAGTTGAAGTGAATTAAATGAATTTATTTTAACAACAGTAGTTTACTAAACATAAACATAACAAGAGCAACGATGAATGATGCTTCAAATATTAATAAACTATTTTAATCAAACACTCCAGTCCAATCAACCCGTAGATGTGTTTAAGTCAGTCAGTCAATTCATTTCAAACATGTAAAAATAGAAAACAGACAAAAACAATAATAACAATAAAACTCAATAAACACATTCTCGTTAACAACACAAATTAAATATGACATGTTTGAAAAGGAGTAGAAAGAAGTTTATGTGTTTATGTTCTATTAAAGCCTTTATTTAGTCGTGTAAACCGGCGTAAACAGTAAAAACAGATTGTTTACACTCTAAACACCTGAAATAAATGATATCACATAGTAATATCACAATAATATTAAAATATGAAGATCATATAAAATAAATAAGCTACAAATCACTGAGTGATGTCGTCCCATCATAAGAAAGAAAGGATTTATAATCTGTTTCCTCATTGTGTAAACTACACACACACATCCTGTAGATATACATTCAGTATTCCAGTAGGTTTCCTTTGCATCACATCATGAGAGACTACGTTCACATTGACTACCAGTATGTTCTTTATGTCCGACTGGTGTGACTGGGTGTAATGGTCAAAGTATCATGTTCCAGTATGGTTGAAAGCTTTTACATGATATTATCTACTATGAGCTCAGGTCTGAGTGTGAAGAATAAACAGCTCAGTTAGTTCTTGACTGAGCTCACAGCTCAGCTCTAATATCCCAGCTCCTCTCTGTCACTGGGAGGAACCCTGGTGCTTTCTCATATTATGGTTGTCCAAATATTTCACCCGGTGATCCAAGTGCCTTTAATTGATGTCAGTGAGTTTATGCTAAATATGAAGATTTGAATAAATTCCACTTTCAAGCAACACAATGGGCCGCTCCGTGGTGACAGGCCACCTCCTTGTTGCCCTGAAAGGAAGTGTCAGGCTGCTAGAAACCCCTCACCTCCTCGCCCATGTTAGGCTTTGACACCTCCTGGGGTCCTTGAGGCTCTACCCCTCTTCCCTCTCCATTTCTCTATCTCTCTTCCACTCGTTCTCTCTCTCCTCCCCCCTTTTCTCTGTGTTCTCTCTGAATCTGTACCAACATTAACAGGCCGGCCAGGTTTTCATGGCCCCTGAATCACTTACAAACTAACAACTAACACCAACACAGCAACAGACAGAAACCAGGCCAACAGTAAAGAAAACACGGATAACATGTGTGTAACATAAATGTTCTATATGGTGAAGCAGGACTAAGGGAACTGGTTTAAATGGGTCTTCATTACAGTCCGCTATTAGCATAACAAGCTGACTGTGGTTTAATGTGGGACCAGGAGTTGACTGTGGGCAGAGAGGTTGAATCTCCCCTGCTAGTGGATTTTGTTGTACTTGGTAACCAGTGTTGTCGTTGACTCAAGTAAAATATAATGAAAGTGTTTTTGAGTGTAATGTAATTTTCTTATTCACTGGCCAATAATATCATCGTCACCGATACGTTGTGCTTCCATATTCAATAGAAATAGACAAATTAGTGTAAATGAACTATTAAAGAAATGACTGGAAGGTTTTTCTACATCTAGACAGTCTGTGATGAATCCAGTTTGATCTGAATGAAAGATATGAAATAACTGATTCAGTTCTGTTTTTAATGCTTTGACAATAATTCTGATATCTGTATTGATTAATGAAGGAGAGTGGTATCTGCTACATAGAGTTGGGTATGTATTTGGTATTTCAGGGCAGTTTGCCTGCTAGATTGTGAGACATCATGTGTTTGACATTTTGGCCTGATAGTGAAACTATAAACAAAAAGCTCAGGTGGTCACAAAGATCATGAGGACTCAGCATCAAGGAGCAGCTGTCATGGTAACAGACTGACTGATGCTGCTGTAATGATAACTACATGATCCATTCCTGGTTTATTCTGTTGCATTTCCCATTTTGAAAATCTTGAAATCTTTGCTATGACACAAATGAAATGAATTGACTTACATGGTACCTTTTTGTTGTTCCCAGAAACTGTATAATTTTGATGTGAGGTTCTTAGTTGTGGTTGTTGTTGTATAATAAATATGTCTTCCTGTTTGTCTGCAGGTGATGAGCATCCTGAGTAACACCAGCGGTGTTTCCTCACAGCCGCAACACGACTTCTCCATCTCACCGCTCCACAGCGCCTTGGATTCCTCTCCGTCCAACGCCATCTCAGCCAGCTGCAGCCAGCGTTCAGCCGACGCCTCCATTAAGACGGTGGACAGCCTCCCGTCATCTCAGTCCTACTGCCCCCCCACATACAGCGCCACCAGCTACAGCGTGGACCCAGCTGTGGCAGCCGCCGGCTACCAGTACAGCCAGTACGGCCAGAGTAAGTCCTGCTGTGTCCAGGGTTGGAGTTAGACTTCACACTCTTCACTAACGTGCACAGTGTTGCTGTTTGGTGGTTAAATGTTACAATGCTCTCACTGTCTTTTAGAGGAAAAAATACATTTATACCATAAATCATATGTGGCTTTTTTCTGGAACTGCACCATGACATACATGACAAACATACCCAAGATACAGACGTGTGATTTCATGTGTTGAAATTACATAATCAGATATCTGTAAGGATATGAGATCTACAGGTCTACAGTCAGCTCCTGTATTCAGTCTGTGAGACAGACGGTGGATCCACAGGTTGTTTTGGTGAAGCAGACAGAGACAGAGCTGCGACTCTGTGCTCTGATTTAAAAACTCTCTGATAGAAAGTAGTCAGCTGATCAATACCAATATACCAATATATCAATACCTGCTGTCCTTCCTCTCACATCCCCTCCTGACTGTGACTGACTGTAAGAACTCCTACATGTTGCTCTGAGTAATGATCACAACAGTGTAAATGTAGATGAGTCACCGTCACCTGAGCAGATCAGATGGTGACTCGGTCGCTATAGTTACTGGATGATGGGATATGTTGTGTGAGGTGAAGTCACCTGCTGTATGTCGTCATAACAACATCAACATCATAATACAGTAAATATTGTCATGACAAATGTCTAGATTTATTCCAGTATTATCATGAATGACATGATATGGTACATCCCTAATGGCAACTAGAACATAATTATGACAAATGAATATATATTAATAAATAATAAAAGTATAGTTAAGCAGGTCTGTGACAGGACATGCACACTAAAAGCCCGTTCACCAGCACGTCCTCACACTCTTGCTCTCTGCCTCACTACATGAGCAGCTGTTAGCTAACGAGCTCAACATATCAACTTATAAACTGATGATCACGACTTGTTGTGGAGAAGAATCAGTAAACGCAGGTTTAGACATTATCACAGATTATCTACAGTACGTCAGCCTGGCAGCTACAACATGGTTACAGTCAGAGACAGTCAGACTGCTACAGGAACATCCACACCTTCGCTACATAAAAAGCTCTTTGTCGGCATTAACACTGGATCATGAAGTGTGGAGCTCCAGTAAGGCTGTAATTCATTAAAGGATCACTCCAGTTTGCTACAACTTGGCTCTTAATTGTGTTGATAACGATGAGATGTTCCATTAAACCGTGGATCCGTCTGATATGATGATACGATATGATCACCAACATTACAGCTATAATATGTTTAAAATATGTTTCTTAAAGAAAACGTCTGTGATGCCATAAATGATCCTTCTTTGCGTTGCCCTCCACCCCCACCTCTCCCTCCTGCAGACTGACTTAACTTCAGACATTTGACTCTTCACTTGTTCTAATTCAGGAAGCACCTGACAGATTAAAGTGCATACTGTCAAAATAGCTGAGGTGTGTGTGTGAGTGTGTGTTTGTGCATGTGCATGCGTGTTAGTGTGTGTTATCAGGCTCTATCTCGGAGGCAGAAGACTCTCAGTGTGACTGCTCAACAGGGATTTAAGGTATAAATCTGGTTGACAGGAAAAAAACAGCTTCCTTTAGAGGGCCTCACTAAACCCCTGTGAAACACATATACACAAACACACACACACACACACACACACACACACTGCTCCCCCACCAGTTGTCTGGGTGACTGGCACCTTGGCAGACAGACCTGCCCACCCATAGGTGCTCTTCTTTCTCCCAGTCCTCAGAAGAGAGTGACAGCTTCCTTTCTGTGCACACTAGCATCCTAACTGACATGCCATACTTATCTCCACCCCCCCTCCGATAGCCACAACACACACACACACACACACACACACACACCCAAACACACCGTGTCACATCATATCTGCTGTCAGCCCTCCTCTCTCTCTCTCTCTCTCTCTCTCTCTCTGCTGCACTACAACAGACAAGTTATCAGCAGCTGAACCAGGGAGGGCCAACATCCATCCACCAGTCTCACAGAGCAGTACGCTGAGCATTAATGCCAGCTACCTGTCTGTCTGTCTGTCTGTCTGTCTGTCTGTCTGTCTGTCTGCTAACCTTAACTAAGAGCTGCCACTGCCTGAACATAACTATCATATATTTACTGGTTATGATCCAGCTCCAGGCCATGACGGTTCTACTCAAAATCAATCAATTCTATTTATTTTTTAAAGAAATTGCAACAAAATATGAATGTAATGTGTGAAACAGTCAGTCAGTGGATCAGTGGTGAGTGGATGTGTGTAACACAAACAAACACAAACAAACAAACAAAAGAAAACATGGAAGACTTATCTGCTGTTGCAGTTAAGTCATATATGAACGTAAGAGACAGGGTTGTACAAACATGTCAGAGCCACACTGTTGCCCCTGGTAACATGTTCCTTCATCATCATCAACATCATCATAGTATTCAGAGTTGGACAAACACAGCAGCTTCATCCTTTAACACTTTATCTGTTAGTATGAAGGATGATTCAAACATTTAATATCATTTTCATGTTAAATGCAACATAACATGCTTTAGGTAGACTGAGATGATGATGAACTCCTCTTCCTCTCTCTCCTGTCTTCCTCAGCTGCTGTGGATTATCTGGCCAAGAACGTGGGCCTGTCCAGCCAGCGCAGGATGAAGCTCACCGACCACTCGGCTGTACTGGGACTGCTGCAGGTCGAGACGGGCCAGGCCTACTAGTACTCACCCGACATATTTAAACAACATGGCACCTGGTCACCAGCACAACCCACACCTCCTGCTACCATCCATACGAATCTCCCAGCGAGCATGTGTGTGTGTGTGTGTGTGTGTGTGTGTGTCTACTGACTATACATGGGCCTGATATTTAGCTTTTTTATTCTTTATTCTCCGAGGTTTAAGGAGTGACTGATCCGAGCTTTCAGCATTCCCCACGGGACCAAATCCACATGAAGTGTGTGTTTTTTAATTTTTATATGTTGTTCATATTGCATCAAACTTTGTACACAGCCTCAGTGTGTCTAACTTTACTGGATATATATCTATAAATTAGTGATATAAACAATTAGAATGTGAACATTGAAACACTGAAACAAAAGGAAAGCAGCTACATCTCTCCTTCCTCTTCTTCTTCATCGGAGCATTCAGACTGAACAGTCACAGCTTTTTAACAGTTTCAACTCACATGGACGTGTTTTACTTAAATTCCCGACACCCGGAGTGAATTCACATGTTTGCATCCATCATGTTGTTGAAACTGACATTAAATGAAATTTTGCACTTTTAAAATTTCCTCCATGTTGAGTCAACACAGCCTGGTAGCTCTACTGGGCCTCCTCCTCCTCCTCCTCCTCCTCCTCCTCACCTTCTTTGACTTTTATTCATTGACATATGTTTCTGGTTTTGTTGTCAGACAACTGCACCAGTGATTTGACTGTGGCTCATGTACCTCAAATCTGAGTGAGTTGTACTCCTGAGCAACAAAAACAGGACTCTCGGCTGCTTTTTAAACAGTTTTTAAGGGTTTTTTAAAATCACCTTGAGAGGAATTCATTCTGGATCAATACTTTCTAATCTGAACTTTATAGATACTGACTATCAGCATTGGCATTGGCAGATATTGGCAGCTTACAAAGAGAAACCATGTATCAGCCTATAGGAACGTGTGTGTGTGTGTGTGTGTGTGTGTGTGTGTGTGTGTGTGTGAGGGAGATGAACACCTCTTTAGCAGACTGATGCGGATTCATTCAGCCATTCCTGAAGAGACGTTTCTGTTGTGACTCTGCAGTCCTTCTTATCAGCAACAAGACCTTGTGAGGAGCTTTGGTCATAGTTGGAGGTCAAACAAGCTCCTGACTGAGCAGCTGACATGCAGCGTGAGGATCAAACCCCCCCCCGCTGGGTTGAAACTGGACATTTCTCCAGGCAGTTTGGTACCAATCATTACGATCCTATTCTTTCTTTTCATTTCTTCTGATTCTTGTTGATTTAATGTCTACTGCATTCATGTATCATTGAGAAACAACCACTGGGTAGTACTATGGCAAGCCCACTTTCCATGAAATCACACAGAGCTTCTCATAATCTGCCCGTGACAACTAAACTATGGTTGATTATTGGTTGAAGATACATTCCCTAATTTTGCTGTGTCTGTGTTTGTGCTGAAATCCTAACATTTCCTCTGAGCTCACTGTTGTTGTGTTGAAACTCACCACGTTTATATAGTGCTTTAATCCAAAGCGCTTCACGATGTTGTTCCTGCTTCTCACACTCACACACCAGTGGCGGCACGTCACCGTGCAGTAATTAGAGGTTCAGTATCTTGCTGAAGGACACTTGGACATGTGGACTGGGGGGGGGTCAGGGATGGAACCACCAACCCTCTGATCAGTGGACCTTCTGAGCCACAGCTGCCCCGTTTCAATACAACAGTGAGCTGAGAGAAAACTGTAACAAAACCAGTGGAGCATATCTATAAATGAAGATACCATAAATTCTTTATATACCTCAACTGCAGAGAGAAGCAGGCCTATATAAGAGATTTGTAAAAGTATATTTTATATGTTAGTAAGAAGCCTCCCTGTTTCCTGATCTGCTCCTCTTAATTTGCTGTCAGTGTGAACTCAACTCTTCCTCCATGTTGACCTGTTGTCTTGATTAATTCAATATACAAGCACACAAATTCCTTACAAACCCAACTGATTTCAATTTGTCTCACTTTGCCGTTCTTTTGATCGCTATTAAGTCAGTGAAACTCAGCACTTCCTGCACAAATTTTTCAAATTAAAAGCCTTCCAGCAGCTCAAAGGGCATAATTCTCCTGCTGTCCTACCAGGCTTTTAATGTGATATATCTGCAGGGAGACCTGTGGTTCACACAGAACCACAAAGTGAATGACAACTGTATTAAGCAGAGTGGTGATTATGAGTGATGTTCCATGTCAGACGTTATAATATTTATACTTATACCCCTTCAGCTGCCTTTATTTATACCGGACACGTGTGTCAGATAATCAGAACTGGTTCATACTGTCGTGATATCTTCACATTTTGTCATTTGGCAGATGCTTTTATCCAAAGCAGCATCTCTGAAGGTTACAAGTAAACAAATGGCAAACTGACTAGTCACAATGTAGAGACACGTCATAAAGGAATCACACATATCAGTAATGTCAACCTTAAAACCAGTAAAGTGGTTTGCCATAGTAGTACAAACTACAAACTGCACCAGTTCCCTGAAGCATTCCAGTGAGGATGTGTTACACATTCAGACAGAGGGAGGTTTCTAATCACCCCCACTGACCAAAGGGAAAACTCCTCGCCATTCCGCTCCAGGCTCCCTACTGGACCTGCTGCACTGCTCAGGAGAGCGCTGTGTCCTGCTCTCCAGTGAAACCAGTTTGAGGTTCATGGACTGGAGGAGAAATGGAGACCAAACAGAGAATCACTCCCCTAAATATATAAAAAATATTCCAATAATCAAAAAGCGTTTCTGCATCAGGAAAGTTGTCTTTTGTTTTTCTTTCCCTCTTTGTGCTGTATCTGATGACAGTCCAGAGAGACACTCATACCCCCTTTCACCAAGATAGACCTGCTGCTAGAGCTGCTGCTGGTTCAACTAGTGAACCCTCTAAGACCTGCCTGCTTTTCCACTACAGAGCCAAGTCGCTACACAACTGTACTAACGCCAACTAAAGCACTTCACACCCCAACATAGCAGGTGGCGGTAATGCACCTTAACGCACTTACATAAACAATGTACAACAACAATGGCGGACTACATCAGAGCTTTACTTTCTCTTAGTACATGTTCACAGTTTGGCTGTTTGAACTAACGCACTACATCCTCAATCAGTATGTGCTGCCTACCAGATGAATGATTAAGTACCAGCAACTGAACTATACTCAAGCAAGACAGTCATGTGATACAGCCATGTGACTGTATCACATGACTGACAGCCATCTCACCCAAACGTTCCAAACAGACGTTATTTGGATAAACTGACCACATATTAACAGCTTTTAGCCTGGCTCAAGATCTCCGCCATTACGCAATCCATTTTGGTTGTGATTGGACACGATAATCCCGCCCCCAACCCCTGATGTAAGTGGTTCTTTGTTCTGGACCAGCAAAGTGTTGGTGCCGCTCTGGAACCAGTTCTCCCAGCTGAGAGCTTTGGCTGGTTCAAGATTAGGCACCGGCTCTGAACCGGATCTCGAACGGCATTGGTGGAAAAGGGGTATCAGTGTTTAATCTGCGGCTCGTGTGACCGTCATGAATTTCAAGATGATGCCATGAAATTAAACTGAGTTCATCTCCATTCCCGCTGGACGCTGGTGTCCATGACTGCCCTGTGGTGACTGACGGATGCAGAGGCTTTTATAAGCCAGGTGTCTGTGGACGCCGGCTCTGTTAACCTTGTGTATATACATTTTTTCATTGACAGCAAACCAAGGAGAACATTAAGGATCAAATGTACAGATATGCCCATTCACCCCCCACCCCTCCTGTTTACCTCTTGGTCAGTGTTCAAATTACATCGTGGCTTTTTTGGGGGGAGGGGTGGAGGGTGTATTAAAAGCAAAGTCTACATATCAAATTAAACACACAGCTTATTATGTTCAGATCAGTGTTTTGGGGGCGATACATCACCATTTGTTCCAACATAACCTGCTAATCTGAGACCTGATTCACAATAATCACATAAATCTACAAAACATTATTGACACACATATAAATTATCCATGACAGGACACACAGGATTGATCTTATATCACTGATTGCAGCGTTACAAATGGTTATTTATCAGTTTTCTGAGAACCCCCCCCCCAACTCTATTAGGGCTATTAGGGGAGCTGATCCCCCAACTGCCCTGTAATGCGAACACTGCCCTCGGTCCTTTCTCTGCTTGTTTTGTTCAGTTTTCTGTTTGGCATGTGTGTATGTTGCCATCGTATTATTTATTCTACCTGTATGAAGTATTAGACTAGTGGGAAATTTGTATTGGCATTTACTCCCCTCAGCCTGTTGGTGTGTCAAATGTACTGGCCTAACTGTCTGTTCATTAAAGCTCTACAACTGGACCAAGACCACAGGGCTCTGCTGGCTTCTTGTCCTGGTTGTTTTATTATTATTTATATACTTATTGGGAGCATGTACAGTGTTAAACATTAATGTTATTAATGTTATGGTGCCAGAGTTAGCTTATAGCTCATTTTCACCTGCAGTCAAAGCAAAAAACACACAGAACACATAATACAAGAGCAGTTAGAATGGAAATGGAAGAAAAATGATTCAGTTCAGCATGTTTGAGATTTGAGCCATTTATTCAAGTGTTTCATACAGATTATTGGTAATCAATGAGACTGTTCACCAATATTAAGAACGATTTACATTTGCAGTAAAAATGAAAATCTTGGTGTCAAAATTTAGAACAGATGATTTTAATGCAGGATTATTGCTTCATTTATTACAGCAAAACCGCTTTGGAGCCTTTAGTTGGTTTTATTTAGGCTATTTAAATGCAGTGGTGTACATTTACTTAAGTACTGTACTGAACTACAGTTTTGAGGTACTTGTACTTGAGTATTTCCATGTGATGCTACTTTATACTTCCACTCCACTACATTTCAGAGGGAAATATTGTACTTTCTACTCCACTACATTTATTTGACAGCTTTAGTTACTTTTCAGATTAAAATTTTACATAAAATAACATACTGATGACAACAGACTGTTAAAGATTAAACCAGCAGTTCTCAAACTTTTTAGCTTGTGGCCCCTTACAATAAAATCAGTGTGTATTTGTGTCTCTTTGTCATGTTTCAGATGTCTTGGAGTTGTTTGCAGTTCCACCAAAGAGACATTTCTCCTCACATTGTTTCAAAGTTTATGCAGCAGAACTATGTTTTTTCTTCTTTCCTACCCGATCTATAATCTCATCACCCCTCAGATTTATTTTAAAACTGTGACAAAGCCGTTCAAACTAGCTGCACCTCCAGCAGCTACAACTGTAAAATGCTACTTATGCATCAATTTATCAGTATCAATAATGTACTTTGTTACATTTATTTAATATATCAGGTCTTAGATTCATTTCATTACATCTAAAGTCTCTAACAACAATCCTGCAGCTCTCTAACAGTTACAAGAAACAGTAAGACAGCTTCAGGACAACTTTAGTAACGTTACTAGTAGTCGTGAGTTGAGACTGAGAGTATGACCGACCCCTGAAGTGACATACAAGAAACGTTATAGCCTGTTTTTTGCTAGTCAGGTGGCTAAATTATGGCTCAACAAATGAACTTGTTGACATTCACTGTCACATTCAAGCTAGCTCTAATGTTACGAGACTGAACATTAGCTTAACTCACGTTATATCACTGCAATAAAGTACATTATTTGGGTAATTTCAGTGGTGTAACTGGGAAACTGGGCACACTTGTCATCATAGAAATAGATCATAAGATTGTGATATTTACTTCAACTTTGGCAGTATCTGCTGCCTTACCTTCAAAACACAGCTCGGCTCGCTCGCCGTAGCTGCTCCAGTCTGCAGATGCTGTTCTGTGGTACAGTAGCCCTCAGTGATGATCGGCTTTTACCATAGACTGTAAAAAATATGGACGTAGCCACATGACATCACTCACTGGTTTCTGAACAGCGGTGTGGAAGCTCAAAGTGGGCAGCTCCAGCTGTCGCCATCTTGGCAGTGCCTGACTCCGCCTGACTACCGACTAATCCAAAAAAAAAAGAGGTGGAGCTGAGGCGGCCGAAACAAGCCACCTAGCAGCTAGCGACCTGTCACATCCTTAATAATGCATAACTTTACAGCTCAATAACATTCAAATGGGTGAGTTTTTTGTACGAGGCTGTAAACATGTTTATTTCTGCTGTAATTTTGGGCATTTTAACATTAGAGTCTATTTAGTCACTTTTGGAGCCTCAAGTGGCCATTCGAGGAACTGGTATTGGTATTTCTGCATTGACTTCATTTTTCAGCCCCGAGTGGTGACTACAGAGAGGCTGCTGCATCAGAGCCAATGTAGTGCATATTGGCAATCAGATTTAAAAAAATAACTATAAAATAATGAAAATAATGGTTCCGATAATCATAAAAACGCTGAATATCGGATCTGATAATCATCCAGGCTGATTATTGGTCGACTCCTAGTAAACAGATGTGACTACTGTTGCCAACAGCCAGTAGTTGCTAGGCTACACGGTGTCCATCCTCTATCCACATCGTGCTCCTCATAATGACAAAACTGAAACAGCTGAATTTCAATGAATACACTAGTAATTTTTTTTACTTACTGTCAACCAAAACATACCATGTGTTTTTTTATTTTTCCAGTATGGAAATGAACTAGCAGAGACTTGAAAGGTGCTTGAATCAGATAATCCATTCTACTGGATATTGTGGCCCCTTATTTTGTGCAAAGCCAGTAAAAGGGCAAATGCAATCTCAAGGCCACGTTTGTCTGGTGTTTAGTCAGCCATGTATATTTATATGTATATATTTTTTATTCATTTCCTCACTGCTGCTCTGGCACAGACCTGTGTGGATTCTCAGCTTAAGATTATGTTTATGTGGAAGAAGATCAAAGATATTATTACAGGGTGTTCTCAGTTATGCTTCTACTATTGCTTCTCTTACTATTATAGTGACAATAGTGTGTGCATGTAAATGTACCCACATACAAAGTTTTATTCAACAAATTAACAGTAATGTAGGAAACAGGACTAAACTGGCACCGCAGAGAAATGAGAACTCCTGGCTTTCATGCTTGTCAAACTTCAGCCATCATTACATGGTAATGCAGTTGTATGAGCTGACGAAATGTATTATCATGCAATATACAATATCCCAACAGTTCAACCAGCAAAGCCATGCATGGACTGTGTTAACAAGCAGAAGAGGCAGCCTGATGGAGATTTTAGGGTGGATATCAGCTAGGGGTGTGCCTGAATACAAACACGTTATTCGGCAAAGCACAAATAGTGGAGTTTTTACAAATATTTGTTTCATACAAATATCACTATCTCAGTCTCTCCTCTGCTCCGCTGTGACGTCATCAGCAGGTCTCAACGAGGGGAGTCACATCCACCTGCTACATGACGCACATTTCCTAATTTTGACATCACTCCTGGAGTTGGGGGTGTTCCCCAGAGATAAAGCTGAACTACTGACACACGCTTCATGAACACGCTTCATGAACACTTATCGTAACACTTTAATTTTTCTAAAATTAAAAGCCTAATAAAAACAAAAACAGAATTTTTAAGCCTCTTTCCACCTTTATTTGAATACAAATACAAATAATTTTGCTGCCTCAACAAATACAGATACAAATACAAATACCAGGCCTTCTTCACATCCCTACTATCAGCTGGATGCTGAGCTGGACCACAGTGAGCAGGGCTCTGGAGGTCCCTGCAGGACTGAGGATGAGGAGGGAGCAGAGCTGCAACAAACTGCAATAACAGCAAAGTCATAATTGGTAACGTGTTCAATACACAGAGGAAGCCAACACAGGAGCATTTTCATTGGACAGGGAGCAGGTGAGAGGATGCCTGCGTGGTGTGCTATATAGTGTTACTGTACATTCATGAACATATATAATTCTGATACTTATTCAGTTGATGACAAGGAGCAGCCAGCGTTATGAAGATAATCCATTGGCAAAAGTTCTTTCTTATTGCATTGATGTCATAAACCCCAATCATGATCTAATCCCCCTTTTGATAATATATGACTCTCCAGGCTTTGAAGTCAGCCATGACAGCTCCAGTGATTGAAAATAGTAAAAATCCTCTGTTGAAGCCAGGCAGAATGAATGGAGTCATGTTAATGAAGAAGGTTGTATAAGCTCACAGTGGAGCACAGTGGCTGCTGCCTGAGGGCCTGTGACCCAGACCTGACCACAGCAGGCTGTCGTAGGGATGGAGCAGCAAACTCGAGCCTGCTGGCTCAACTGTCTCCAACAGCAGGGAGAAAATATCACATAAAAGATAAAATCAATGGAGGATGCCATCCAGACTGTTTGGAGGAAGGAGGCTCGCTCGTTTCATCAGCTCTATTAAAACTTGATTCAAACAGCATTATGCTGCATCAAAGCCCAACGCTGTAGCTTATGCCTTCATCAGGGGCCGAACAGACTATACCATCAAAGTCTGGTCAGAATTACTGCTAATGTTCAGGTCAAAACCAAGTCCATTGTTGAACAATGTTACTTCAAGTTGAAATCTGATACTTTTACCTCTATCTATGCTGTCTGGGGTCTCTGGTGTCTGCACACTAGCCTTAAAAGTGGTTGTCATCATATTTTTAATTGTTTATTTAAATTTAAATTGTGAATTTGTAGCTTAATAGGTGTTAATTAAACATGTTTTCTTGCAGTCATGTGTCGCTGTAGTCCTGCTCAGTGTTTAGTCTCGTTAGCCCTGTTTGTTGCCTGCCGCACTACAATATTGTACTGAACTTTAACCAAAAGCTTGAAGTTGCCTAAACAGACCCATAAACTCAGTGATCAGGCTTTAGTTGTCCAGAGCAAATGAAAAATGCTTTGCAGATATGTTCAACATACAAACATATGTGTGATCCTCAACACTCCTCTCACACACTCTAGATGTTTGGAGATGTGTCCATTTAGGATAATTAAGCATTGTGTGATGACAGGTTTGATGACTTTTAATAAATGCTGACAAGCTGGTTACTTTTTGTGGTGAAATATTGTTTGATCTGTTGTTGTAACTTTTCAGTTAATAATCAGTTTCCTTTTCATTCAGTCTGAATAACTAAATATATGCTTAATGAACACGCAGAAACTAAATAATCATTTATTCATTTATTCTGTGGTTGAGATTTCTATATGACCACAAACGGCTTCTAACTCCAGCAAAGTGAGACTGTCTAGTAAATCCCTGTTAAAGTGAAAATATATGTATATATAACATGCATTTTTTTTTACATATACAAAATAATATGCAGGTAGTAGTGTAACTGGTGACTGCAAGAATTTTGGATCAATGTGTCTGGACAGCACATCAAGTATCACACATGGAGCCACGTCATTGTATAAATGTGTGACATTTGTTTTTGAAATTCTCCAAATTGATAAATTCAAAACGTCAGATTTCGCATCTGTGTGTCAGTCAGTCGTCCCTCATTTAAATACATCAGTCACTGTCAGAAATCACACAGCTATATGTTTTTACAGCACGTCAAGTTTCACAAGAAAAACCATGTCGAGGTATAAATGTGTCACATACAGTTTGGAAAATGTCGACATGTCTTCCTCAATAAAATCACGTCCACAAAACTAGATGTTGACGTGTTTATTAGGAATCAAAAGGCTGTTTTTTGAGATTTGACTTTTGAAAGTAAAAACTGTGTTTTATAATGCATTTTTCATTTACTCCACTGAAAATTTCAGCAAATCTCTTTACGTTTATTTATTCTTTTATCAAATATGAGGAACTTATGATTGTTATAATGTAATTTGAGCTGACTTTCCCTTTAATTTTCTCAAATCCTGTACAGTAGAATTTCACATGGACTCAGTCTGGGCCATCCTGAACAGGATTTCATTTAAACTGTCAGCAAACCTCTTAAAGAAAATGAAATATAGCTGTTTAAATATGAAATTATGATTCTTATAATGTAATTTGATCCAAAACTGTACAGTAAAATAACTCACAGTTTCAGAGGGTTATAGTCAGTGTCGTCCTCAACAGGACTCTTTTTTCATGACAGTTGAAATATAAGATAATTATGAACGTTATAATGTAATTTGAGTTGACTTTCCCTTTAATTTTCTCAAAAATTGTGCAATAAATGACTCCAGGATCATCGTGAACATGATTTCATTGAAAATTTCAGTAAACATCTTAAAGAAAAAATGGAAATGATTAAAGGTTTAATGAAATTTGAGCTGACTTTAATTTTCGATCATGGAAATAATTTTATCATACTAGGACTTATCTGGTTACGTCAGATTCAACAAGAATCATGAATCATGATGTGTAATATAACATATATGAGAAATTATTGCTCCGAGCAGCAGTACTGTAACAGTGTGAATCCAAGCGGCTGCTGGCTTGACCAGGTTTCCACACATGACGGCTCACTTGGGGGCTACACACCTACTACCCAAACTGGGTCATTAATGAAGATTGAGCTTGATTACTTTTGTATGAGTCTATTCATTGTTTTTAGTAAAATCCTGCATAGTGTACCTTTAATCTTAATATGAACAATAAGCAAATAAAATATTTCCAACAGGGGTAAGATTCTGACTCTTCTCTCTTTTATTCCTTGAAGAAAACAAGCAAACTAACAAACTATCTTTATCTTTCAAGGAGAGCCGAAGAATTATGACCAAAAAAAAAGGCATAAAAAGTCCAGGTTCAGGCTTGCACCTTCTTCAGGGTGTGGAGACTCACACACAAAAGAAAGGAGCAAGCCGACACGCGTTGGTGTGTTTTTAGCCCACTGAAATAAAGACAAAGATTTTATTTTTCAAACCTACCCTGAGTACCTGGACCTGGATTTTTTATGCCTTTATTTGTTGGTCATAATTCTTCCATTCTCCTTGATTATTATTAACTTCCATGAACACCAGTAGTGTGAGGGACACCATTAACACTCCTGTTACTTCTATCTTTATCTTTATTCAATTTTCAGTTGCAGTCTTCATTGGTATTTTAGTCAGTCCTGACTGAACTGGTGTAACTGAGTCAGGTTTGTAGGCCTCCTTGCTTGCACATGTTTTTTCAGTTCTGCCCAGAAAGTCTCTACTGGACTGGTCTCTGGACAAAGTACTGGACTGGTCAGGGCTTTGTGATGACCACTCCAATACCTTGACTTTGTTGTCCTGAAGCCATTTTGCCACAGACCAGACGCATGGGTACTTTAGTTAGGTGTGTCACTTAGCTCCCTTTTGTTGTCAGAGCTTGTTATTAGTGAATTTTCATCATGCCTACAAGTACATGTACTAAAGTGAGAGAAAAACATTTAGTTTTGCAGTCTGGGAACAGTATTGTAACCTCAGTGTCATTTAGTTAGACTGCTTTAACGTTAAAATGTAAAGATTAGTTACAAACAAAGTTATATTTGCCCAGCAGCATCTCAACACTTTATTTTACATACAGCAGTTTTATGGGAGCTACACCTCCACATACTTTACCAGAGCAAAGAGGAGAGTGAAGATAAACCCATCTTCTTCTATGGAGGGAGAGGTGAAGGTCCAAAAAGTCACTTAATGGAGCAAAAATTATGAACAAGAAGCAGCATAAATTATCTCTAATATTTCAACATGTGTTATAAACAGAGTAAGTGTATATTTCTTTGTAACATAAGCTTTAAAGAGGACACCTGAAGACATTTAACCCAGAAAAAAACACACTTTTTAGTTAAAATAGAAGAGACTGAAGTGGTGGCAATTATATGTAAAGAATGTCATTTAATAAGCAATTAACCTCAACGGCGAGATCACAGGAGCAGCAAGACTTTCACAGTAATGATTATTTGAGGTTATTACTCTGACTGAGAGCAGAAAGTGCCACGAGGAACACTGCAATTAAAGGACATGTCTGTAGAAGTTCAGCCCCCCACCTCAGCCGGCCCAGGGGTATTGTGAGCAGAATACCGCTGTGTCAAGCACTCAACGCTGTCACAATGAAAGCACTTACAAAGCCTAACATCTCCCTAAATCCCATAATTATTCAAGGATACATTATGTACCTGGGCTCCAGCTGTCTGATCGCCACAGTGAGGGGATTGCACCTTTTACAATCAGCTTACAGCAGACAGATTGTTATGATTGGCTAATAATATCAGCTTGTAAGTCGTGTGCTTAAGCAGTGTGAAACAGATGAAGAAGAATAAATGTGAAATAATTTGCTAGATTCCTCTCTACCTCCTCCTCCTCCTCCTCCTCCTCCCGCTCCTGTTATTCTGGCCGTTCTACTTTTTATTTACCTGGCTGATTTCATTTCCCCGACAACAAAAGAAAGTCAGACGTAGAATCTTTTTGAACCCCCCCCCCCAATCCTCCACCCTTCACCCGTACTGTTGCTGCTATCCTCGTCTTTCATTTAGTGTCAGGGTTTTCCTTAAGTCTGCCGTCTTTTATGTCTTATCACAGCAGTCCCCTGAATGTACGATTACTGAGCTCTGCAGCAACCTCTGTTGTTCTGTGGCCCGCTCCCCCACCCTGCCCCCTCACTCCCAGCACCCCACTCTTTCTAATCTCCTCACTCCAGTAGCACTTTGAAATTAAGCTGTGAGGAAGTCGGGTGTCTCACTAACCTCTGTGCTCCGACACCAGGCCCTCAATCAGCCTCATTGTGGAGAAAGTCTTCAACACGTCTGAGTCAGCATGTCTGAGCTGACAGCCGCTCTGAAAATCTCGGCTTTAAAAGGCAACATGACTCGCTGATACCCAGCTGACTGCACAAAGCAAGAACATGCAGATAAATCGCCTCTGAATATTTCTTATTGACTGTTGTGATCTTCATAGTCGGTGCTACATTTCAGACAAATTAATGTCCGTTATGTGTGGCCATTAATTTGCTTTTATTAAGCAAAATGATCTCCTAACAGGCATGAAGTGCTGGCATAGACAAATGCCCCAGCAGTATTTTTTTTTAAAGATAATCATACATTACAAGGTTTAAATTTAAAATGCAGTTTCTCACATGAGATGGCCTCATTTCTGCACAAATTACAGCATGTTTACGTTGCCTTAGTCCAGATATACATACAGCAGGGTCCAAAAGTCTGAGACCACTTTCCTAGAGAAAAGGAAGGAAAGAATAAATGAGAAAAAATAAAAGAAGGAAATAAAAGAATGGAACAAACAAATGGAAATTGCTCCGGTTCAGCCTGGCAGCTCCCGTCGTGATCTTATCACAAGAAGGATCCTCTGAGTGTTTAAATTATTCTCTTCTAACAGCAGGGGAGAGGCGGTTATACCTGATTATGAATGTAGATGAAATGATGATAAAACAGTCACACGATACAAAAGGACAGCAGCTGATGTAGTGGCAGTGAGATGAATGACGGGCACTGGTTGGACTGGTGGTGGGGGGTCAGATGTTACTGTTGTGGGCCACAGCACATGTTAATATGTGTCTGCTGTCTGAAAGTGGTACTATTCTTCCCTAGGTGGTAGTGACCATGCCAGTGTGGTGAAATGTAAAGTCCTGTTTAGATACCCATAAAACACTAATCATGTACTCCTTGTTCAGTGGTCTCATGTCCATCAAAATGTATTTAAAGTCTGTGTAAAGGAAAATCAGAGGTTTCACATTATACATGTTAGAAAATAATTACTGAAAACATGTGAAATTAACTGTTAAACTGTTTTCCACCATTTCTGTTTTCAGGATTTTTTGGGCGGGCCTGAAATGGTGGATCCATGATGTAGAGGGGTGACTAGCATGACCTGCCCCTAACGCTATATTAGAACTAGAGCGCCTCTGCATCGGCTGGGGGTGTAGTCTGTTGTTGCTAATGGCAGTATGCAATATCTTCATTGCAAGCTTAGCATTAGCATCCAGGGGGATGTATGCTGCAGTCACAACCGTTGTAGTAAACTCTCCGGGCAGATAAAAACGTCTACACACAATTATGAGATATTCTAGTTTAGCAGAGCAGTGCCTCTTGATGATAGCATTGTCCGTGCACCAAGCTTTGTTAACATAAATGCACAACCCCCCACACCCCACCCCTGAGGATGTACCATCCCAGTAGCTCAACGGTGCTACTGGGTATGCTGCTGTTAAGCCATGTTTGCATAAAAATCATGACATTGCAGTCCATAATCCTTTCATGAGTGGTGATCTGTAGTTGCAATCCATCCATATTGTTCATCAGAGACCATACATTGACAAAGAAATGCTGGGTAGGGACAGCCGATGAGGAATCAGCCTTAACTTAGCCGTTAGCGCTCCTGTCTTCCCTTGTTAGCCCTTAAACACAGCTAGCTCAAGGCGGGAATGCTGTGTGGGATATCTGTATAAAAGAGTCTTCTCTCTCCCGGCCGGCAGAGCCAGCTTCATAGCTGCCGGTGTCATGATATTAGCTGTTACTGATGAATCATATGAATGATTTTCAGTCAACGGTAGCGCTCAAGGAGTTATTTCAAACCCAGGTGGAGCATACATTGACGGGTAGAGTCGGTGTTAAAGCTCTGGTCCACCCAGAGGATATATCTATGTCCTGCTGCTGGTGTGGGAGTGCTGCCACCCTGTGTGGCTGTCCTCTCTGCCTCTCTGTCCAGTCTCACCCTCACTGTCTCAGGCTGTGTTGTGGACGCTACTCCAGTGCCTTCGCCATCACTACAGATGCATTCCTGCAGCTGCTACATCCAGCCCCTCGCCAGTGCTTTCAGCAAAGAAGTGAGTAACGTTGACACTGAATTTCATTGGAAAAAAACAACAATTTCACATAATGATGATTGGTGATGGATCGCTTGTTAACTAGTCATTTAAGTTACAGTTTTGCTGAAGTGAGTCCACATTTACCTACAAAATATGGGGTGAATTAAAGAGTGGCTCCTAGCGTTACTTTATTCTTGAAATATCCATGTTGCTTGTCTTACACCTACAAACAAGGCCTATTTTATATTGTATATTTTTAAGGGAGTTCAGCACGAGTGTTGTTAAGTTCAGAGGCTCAGAGGCTGTTCAGTGCGACATCTGGTGGCTATCCACAAGAACATTCTATTACATAATCTTAAAAGACAATGTTTGCAGTTTGTATAATAAAAAAAAGGCTCCACAAAATGTCATAATTCTTAGGTTTTTGTTGCCCTGATGATAGCCATGAATTTTGTGTGTGTGTAGGAAATGAAGGACTGCCCCAGATCTCAGAAAGGTATGCTAGTGTCCAGGAATAAAACCAGCATGCTGGAGTCCTTGTACTGTGGGGCGTCTCTTGTTCGCTCCACCATAAACTCTTCATTGAGGCAACTGAATGTAGCTGCAAAATATTACTGGTCCCGTACAGTGCTGAACTGCTGAAGCTGCGAGGAAGGCCCAGCCACTTGCGGAGAAAGCCACTGATCTTCCTCAAATGTTGTCAGTGGAACCACGTAAACCAGCAGAGGCCACAGGACTTGGGGCAGAATGGACTGTTGATAGATCCAAGTCTTGAATCTGCCAGGCAGGCCTGACTTGTCGACCTTGGTGAGCCAGGCTTCAAGGTCTTTGTTGGACTTTTGAATGGCGGCAGATTCTTTCAGAGTTGAGTCAAAGAGCTTCCCCTGACTCTTGACTGGTTGCTCTGTGATGGAGGTTTGGCAGTTCTGGATGCTGAGAAGCGGAATTTGTCGACCACCTTCCCCTTCTTCAGCACCATGGACCTTGACTTGGTGGGCTTGAAACTCATCCTTGCCCAGATGATAAGTTTCTCAAGTCCTTGTAGGATCCACCTTCTCCTTGGGACCGATGTTGTTGTGATGGTACGGTCATACATAAATGCTCTTATCAGGGCCTGTCAAACACCAGACTTGGTTAGGGGGGCTCTGTATTCCACCTCAGCTGACTTGGCCACCATGTTCACGGCAAGGGCAAAAAAAAAATTACAGAGATGGTTCAACCCATTATTATTCCTTTTCCAAGCCAATGCCATTCTGATGTTTCTGACCCAGAAGTGACCCTCAGCCTGAAATTATTGTAATAATCCAGGACCTGGTCTTTGATCTTGCTGGGAACATGGTGGCGGCTCGAACAATCTGAGTGGTATGGACCCACAGGCTGACATGACTACATCGGTATGCTCAAAGCAACCGGGAACTCCAGGAATTCCACCCCCTGCACTGAGGGGTCAATGTAGCTGTTTTTGAGGAGAAACTCAGTCAGTCTCGGGAGACAATGCTGAAAAACATCTTCCGTTCGACACTCAGCAGTGAGATAGCAACTCTCCCCCTTTGCCATATCACCTTCAAGATCTTCCATAGGTGTCAGAGAAGTTCTGGGCAGTGCTTGTAAACTATGCAGGGTACGCCACTGGGGCCTGGAGCAGAGGCTGAGTGTGACAGCTTGATGACCTCCTCAATCTCTGTCAGACTCGGCTCCCTCAGATTGAACTCTGTTGAGGGATTGGCTGATGAGAGCTTTGTTGGGTTCGAGCTCCTGTTCCCTCATTGGATTGTTCAGGGTGTCATGGAGGAAGTGATTGACTTCATCTGTGGAGGACATGAGACAGCCACTGCACTCGTCCCCAAGTAGTTGTTTAGTAAAGCCAACAAGCTACTGTGGTTACATATAGTAGCATCAATATATTGTTGTTTTTTAAATTGGTGCTATATAACATAACAAAGAACATGAAACTAGGTAGTTGTCAATGGTGGACATGTCAGAACCAACCTGGTCTCTATGTTAGCAATTATGTTCATAAACCTCTAAAATGTTTTCCCAATGACATTGACAAACGTAATCACTGCTTGGATTTTGTTTGCAGGTTATGTTTTTTTGAATGAATGAAATGCTATATTCATATAATCGCTCGCTATAAGTCAGAGGGAGGAGGTCAGGGTGGATGGGGGGGACATACAAGATGCAGAACTCTGACACCAGAGACCTGGGTTCACATCCTGAGTCCTGTGTGTTCGGGTTTAGACAACAAAAGCACTTTGGTTCAGGTCAGTGAAAGATGCTGGTTTCGCTCAAATCTTAATAAACATGTTGTGTTTCAAGTCACTACAGACTTTTTTCTGTATTGAACTAAGACCGTCCTCCCCAACCTTAACCTGCCTAAACATAACCATGTACATTATCTCTGAACATTTCTCATATGTTCATTATCAATATTTTTGCAACTTACCAAATACATAATTTAACATTTTCTCATTATGTTGAGAGAAAACATAATTCAGCCAGCATTACGTCTCAGCAAAACATATTTGCTGTTGTACTTTAGTGGTATATGAATGTAATTTCTAGGAGACAGGGTTGGTCAGATCATACAGACATTAAGACAGGACAGCAAAACAGTTTATGACACAGAACAATCTGGTTATAGTGAAGGAGTGGGAGGCTGTTTACCAAGTTCATCAAATACAAGATAAATAATGGTGTTGTATGTAAGGTGTTGTGTGTGTGGTTGGGGAAAGTATGTTTGAATGTGTAAATGCTACGAGGAAGACTAATCAAATAAGACAAAGAGAGAAAAGGAAAGACATAAATAACGTAAGTTAAAACTGTTTCCTGTCAGTCTAATAATCAACAACACAGTCTTGGATTTTTCTGTTAGTGCTGATGGCAGATCAGAAAGTGATACGGCAACATTCATTAAAATTCATGTGTTCTTACAAAAACATTGATTGTTATGTATCTGATTGCCAATTACCTTAGAGGATCACCTCTGTGCTATGTGTACTAAATGGTTGTGACACTGATGAGGCCTTTTTGTCTTCTTTAAATAAAGTGAATCCTTGTCATTGAACCTCCTCTGTCATCATTCGTCAACATGATGAAGATGGTGCACCAGTTTTTTTGAGTGTGGAAACTCTACAAGGTCAGCACTGTCATTCACATTCATTTTATTTTTAAACTTTCAAAATGTGACTGTTATAAATACTGATGTGACCTGGTCCCAACACTCACAGATATTGACTTTATAGTGAAATATTCACATGGAAGTGATTCAACTGGGGAGGTTTTCAGATACATTTGGAATCAGCTGTGATTGTGATTGACACATATTTT